>NC_048303.1:86691198-87029343 GCF_013100865.1 Trachemys scripta elegans | reverse complement strand
AAAAAAAAAAAAAAAAAAAAAAAAAAAGCCTTTCCTTTCTTCCATGTATTATTTACTTTCCATAACTATATAAATAATAAAATTATATATTATGTACATTGTGTTATATATGCTGTTGATCAGTTATTAATGAGCTCCATTTCACATGTATGGGTCCCCGCCACTCCCTGGGGGTGTCCTAGGGTGACCAGATGTCCCCATTTTATAGGGACAGTCCCAATTTTTGGGTCTTTTTCTTATTATCCCCCACCCTGTTCTGGTTTTTCACACTTGCTGTCTGGTCACCCTAGTGGTGTGCACATGTGTGGGTCCCAGGTGCTCCCAGCCCCCCTCATTGAAGCAGGTGTGCAGGGTTCCTGCCCTGGGAACTGCAGGGCACCAGTGGACATGGGGCTGGCTGGAGGGAGGGCAGGGGCTGGCTGGAGGTAAGGTCTGGCTGCAGGCAGGGCAAGGGGTGCGGGGCTGGCTGGAGACAGGGGAGTATGGGGCAGGTTGGCTGGCTTCAGGCAGGGCCGCAGCAGGGTGTGGCAGGGGTTGGCTGGGCTGGAGACAGAGGAGTGCGGGACTGGCTGGCTTCAGGCAGGGGGGTGCGGCAGGGGTTTGCTGGAGACAGGGCTGGGGGTGCGGGGCTGGGGTGGGCAGGGATGTGTGTGGGGCTGGCTGGCTTCGGGCAGGGCCACAGGGGGGTGCGGCAGGGGTTGGCTGGAGACCGAGCAGAGTGCGGCAGGGGCTGGCTGCGGGCAGGGCAGGAGGTGCGGGGCTGGCTGGAGACGGGCTGGTGCAGGCAGGGCAGGGGGTGCGGAGCTGGAAACAGGGCAGGGGATGGAGCAGGGGCTGGCTGGGGACAGGGGGTGTGGGGCTGGCTGGGGACAGGGGCTGGCTGCGGGCAGGGTAGGGGGTGCGGGGCTGGCTGGAGACGGGCTCGTGCAGGCAGGGCAGGGGGTGCGGAGCTGGAAGCAGGGCAGGGGATGGAGCAGGGGCTGGCTGCAGGCAGGGGGTGTGGGGCTGGCTGGAGACAGGGGCTGGCTGCGGGCAGGGTAGGGGGTGCGGGGCTGGGGCATGTGTGGGGCTGGCTGGCTGGGGGCAGGGCAGGAGGTGCGGGGTGGTGTGGGCAGGGGGTGTAGTAGAGGCAGCTGGAGCCCCAGGCCCTTTAAATAGCCCCCTGGGGAAGTTGGGCCACCCCAGCACGCCGGACTGGGGCTTGGGGCCCGATTCAGGGGACTCAGTTGAATCGGCCTAAGCCGACCCCACACACACACACACACACACACACACTCTCTCTCTCCCCCTCTTCCCCGCCCGGTTTTTCCAGCTGCCCACAGACAGTTCAAACCCCACCTCATCACTACGGAGGCCGCCCTAGGAGCAACCAGCGCAGTAGCCACCCCAACCCCAACCAAAGAGTGGGTTTGGGGGGGTCTCGGCCCAGTCCCCCCCAGCTGCGGCTCGAGCCCAGGTGCCCCTCCCCTCGCTCGCACTTACCAGCTCTGCCTCATGCCCAGCGCTTCCCGCCTCAGCAGGCCCCGGAAGTGACGCACCCGCTGTACGCCAGGCAGGGGGAGCGGGAGATGGAGACACGTGCAAGCATGTGCGCGCTTCTGGCAGTTCGGAGCGTGGTGCGCGGGGGCCCCCGGCCGCCGCGCTTCTGACCGTCCGGGCTGTCGGAGCGCGGCACGTGCATGCGGGACTGTGAGGTTGCCCCCCGTAGGCAGGGGACAAAGCCGGCAGCCGCGCTTCTCACCGGCCGGAGCTTTGAGATTGCTGCTCCTCCTCGCCCCCCGGCAGGGGGAGAACCTGGCAGCCGCGCTTCTGACCGGACCTGATGACCTCTCAACTCAAAGTCTCTTCCAGCCCTGTTTGTCTATGAAAATGCAGTTATGTTGTTTAAGATTCACAACGCAAATTAGATCAATTAATTGAATATGTACTGAATCAAGTGATTCAACTTTATTGAAGTCTGATTATATAAATTCAGATGTCTTATGCTTGAAATAAAACTAATTATTTATTGAATACAAAAAAAAATAGGCCTTCCCTGAATGTGAATTCTATGGAGTACTAATACACAACTGCAGTGATGGACAAAAGTGTTAATATATCAGAGAACAGGTATGTAACTTACTGCTGAATGCTCCAAGTCAGTATATAAAAAGCTGCAAATTAAGTAACAAATCTGCATGATGCATCAATGAAAGATCTATAAAATTGGTGTTAGTAGTATATGCAACGTACACGATGAATTGGAATTTCTTTCATATCTTCCCTGTGATCCCGGGCATAGTCCCATAGATAATAATCAAGAAGAACTGCATTGATTCTTTCACTCATGTTTTGTCCCTTCTTCTTATAAAGTTCCAGCAGGTGATCACAAATCAATCCACAACACCAAATAGAACAACCTCGGATCTCCACTTCTTGTTTATCTCCAGACTGGAACATTATTCCTATTGAACAGAATAGAGAGCACTCCAATTAATGTTCAGTGGATCAGAAGACAGGAGTCACAGATGCTATACACCTTCTCTTTAAGCTACATATAGTTAAATATAAACTAGAGTTACAGATTTAATATACTGCACTATTAAAAAAAAAATCAGCCTGTGCATTTTCTAGAGTTTTCATTTTGTTTTTCTGTGTATATTTATGAGTTGCTGCATTGTTAAACTCCCATCTACTGAGAAGTATGTCCTATATATTTTAGTTATTTCTAAAATACAGCAGTAGGTGGCCACGGATGAGGGAAGGGTTGATATATGGGCAAATCCAGATACTACAGCACTATTCAAAGTCAGGAAAGCTGCACACATTTATGAATACACCTTACTCCTGTTCTTGCAATTCCAGTCCTTGTCAGTCTCTTGTCAGAAAAAGATAATTACATATCCACCATTGTATGGCAACAGAATCCGATTATATCACCCTAGCACTAGAAGACCACAAGACTCTTAAGCTCCTGTGGTTTAAAACAGAATTCAAATCTGTTTTCCAAAAAACTAGTGAACAAATCCACTGTGTCATATAATTCCTCATCTTTTTTTTTTTTTGTCATCGGGGAAGATATAAGACAGACACACTGTTTTGCATGTAGAGGATATTGCAGTTTCTCATTTTCTCCGTTATATGTTACTTTTCTTAAAAAAGAAAGTTATATTTTAGAAGAGTTAATCTACTCCTTTTGAACAGCTCACTAACTGAACAGAATGCTATTTTAATCTAAAAAGGATTTAACAGCTAAAACAGAATAATCCGGAAAATGAAGGTTTTGTCCTGAACATTATTCGGTGGGACTGTAGTTCATCCCATTATTTTGATGTCCTTTACCTCTCCCCAGTGCCCGCAAGAATGGAACTGTAGCCTTTAGTTTGTATTTGATGCTGCCAGTCAATACTGAAAAATTTGTGAACACTGAAACCAGGACATTACAGGAGAGCAACATTGGGTACATGAATAAAATGCAATGCACTGTATTCAGATTTTCAATGAGGAGGATTGTTTGCTCTGAAAGACTTGCTAAAGGGAAGAAAAACCAAATTTGGAAGACTGGGAGCTGCTTTCTTTGAAGTGATTGGTATAATTAAGGAGACAGGGAAGTGTAGATTTAATAAATGAACTATTGTTTATAATGTCTTGATATTGGATTTACCTTACTGCCAGGCAGTATTGTTTCATCAGAGAGATGAACGAACAGCCAAAAATTATCCAAAACTAAGTACAGGGTAAAGTGGTTAAGCCAAAGATAGGCTACAGGTTTTAATGAGAAAAGTAAAACAAACAAATGAAAAAAAATCTAGAGACAAATCCCATTTCTACTATTAGTTGTTTTACTGTTAACATGCACAGGAAAATGGAAACAAAACATCAATAAATAAAAACATGACTCCAGAGAGAATTTGCTTACATGGTCTTCAGAATTTCACTTCACGTGGATAGGTTTACATAATAACTAACAAATTAACTTTATGTTTCTGTATTACTGTTCTTTTCACACACACACAGTAGCTGTTAGCAGTTTGAGGTAAATGACTGTCCACATCCTTTTGTTTTTTCAAGTTCAGGAAGAAGGTAGGTACAACTCTTAGGAACTCACCAAGGGTATGTTTACACTACAATTAAAAACCTGTGACTGGCCCATGCCAGCTGACTCAGACTCACGGAGCTTGGGCTAAGGGGCTGTTTATTTACAGTATAGACATCCAAGCTTGGGCTGGACCTGAGTTTGAATGTCTACACCGCAATTAAACAGCTCCTTAGCCCAAGCCATGTGAGCCAGAGTCAGCTGGCATGGGCCAGCTGCAGGTGTCTAACTGCAACATAGACATATCCTAAGCCACAAACTGGCAGCTATAACCTTGTTGAAAATGACACCAGCCCAACAGAAGCTCAGTATACCAGTTCATCATCATCGTCAACATCTGTGACGTTGTGCAGTCTATATGGTTTTATAAAAACATGATAATAAGTGAATATAATGTAACTGGGATATACTTCATGCAAAAGGTCTCTTGTAAGGTATCATTACAAAGCTTATAATTTACTGAGTGTGATCATCCGATTTGTATAAATGTACCACTCTTGTATCTAAAACTAGAAATATAAAATATAACTCTGAGGGCCTATTGTAATTATGTAAAGTGTGGCCCATTAACGATGGTTTGGAATCTTGATGACTCCCATTGTCTGCAGATGGCTGTCTTTACCTGTGAGTCTTTCTGTATATTTGTGTGCTGGCAAGTGAGTAATGAAGTCTTGCAGTGACATGTGATCATGTCACCTGAACTGGAATCCATCTTTAACCTGGTGCTTTTCCAGTGGGGAGGGTGGAAACCCAGAGGGACAAAGAGTTCCCGCCTTATGCAAAAGATATATAAAGGGGTGGAAGAGAACAAAGGGGAGGGAGGAGCCATCATGAAGAATCCCCTAGCTATCACCTGAGCTGGAACAAGAGCTGTACCAGGGGAAAGAATTTTGCCCAGGCCTGGAAGGTGTCCAGTCTGAGAAAAACTTACTGAAACATCTGAGGGTGAGATTATCTGTATTCAGTTTAATTAGACATAGATTTGCACATTTTATTTTATTTTGTTTGGTGACTTACTTTGTTCTGTCTGTTACTACTTGGAACCACTTAAATCCTACTGTCTGTATTTAATAAAATCACTTTTTATTTAGTAATTTACTCAGAATATGTATTAATACCTGGGGGAGCAAACAACTGTGCATATATCTCTATCAGTGTTATAGAGGGCGAACAATTTATGAGTTTACTCTGCATAAGCTTTATGCAGGGTAAAACGGATTTTTCTGGGTTTAGACCCCATTGGGAGTTGGGCATCTGAGTGCTAAAGACAAGCACACTAATGTGAGCTGTTTTCAGGTAAACTTGTAGCTTTGGGGCAAGTGATTCAGACCCTGGATCTGTGTCTGGAGCCAGACGGGAGTGTCTGGCTCAGCAACACAGGGTGCTGGAGTCCTGAGCTGGCAGGGAAAACAGGAGCAGAGGTAGTCTTTTGCACATCGGGTGGCAGCTCCCAAGGGGGTTTCTGTGATCCTACCCGTCACAACATCCTTTTAAATCCAACTTTAGTAGTGTTTAATCCAAATAAATGTACAGTTTAATATTTATATATGATGAAAAGGATGACGGGGCGATCTCATCCCCAATCTTTAGAGCATGTACTTTCCCACCCTCTCCCCATCATTGGATGATAACTCTGCATATCAAAAGGAAAAAAAAACTTCTCTCATACCTCTTTCATAGAGGCTAAATAATCTCTACGCTACAAAATATTCATAAATGCTGACAAACACCACAAACACACTTGATGCAATAAAGGAGTTGCAAACCTTCATGGAGTTTCTTCATCAGTTCATCAGAATATCTCATTGCTCCCAGGTGAACAAGGACTTGAGGGATCCTATAGTCAGCAAATATAGTCAGACTAGAAATGTCACCGAAGCAGCCATCTCCTTTCCCTTCCAATGCGCTCCAGGTATCAGCCACTAGTATTTGTGCCCGTTTATAAAAAGACACCTTTTTACCCTGACAGACAACAAGAAAACAACTGTTTAGGCATCTGAGAGATGCAAGTATTCAGAGACTTCATTTTGTTAAAGGAAACAATCATTATGCTTACCCAACTAAGGATGGCTGCCCCCCTCTATGTTTAAAGAAATACTAATCTTAGAATCTTATCATGTTTCACTCAAATGCAACTCAAAGTATAGCCTGTTCCATGTAAGGAAGTAACACTTTGTATTTATAGCAACAATTTCCAGCACTTAACTTTTCAAAAGAAAGAAATTAAAGCAAAGCTAGACTGCGATAGTACAGCCGAGTCACAGCATACGCACATTTAACTTACGCGAATTCAACTATACGCGCTCTGCAAAAAAAAAGAAAAACAACAAGGTACCTGTAAATAGTGCGGGTGATTCCACCCAATGAGCGTATGCCCCGGAGTTAGTGTGAGATGGGAGACGTAAATCTGCTGTTCCCTCAGGTCAGTCTCAGTTCCTGCGTGCCTCTCATAGGGTGAGCATCTCACCGCGCTGAGTGTGATTCTAGTGTTTAAAGATACGTACTTTTTGTACAACATGGCCCCTAAATGCCAACTACTTCATCTGGTGCTCAAACGAAGAAACAGTGATCTGTTCCAACGCTGGAGGAAAAACTGGCTGTGTTGGACTTACTGAGAGACGGTATGTCAGTCTCCAACGTGGCGCGTAAATATGGCCACAATGAATCTAGCATCCGTGCCATCAAGATTTGAGAGAGAGAAATCCGTCAAGCTGTGGTATCAAGTGCTCCAATAACTGCTAAGGTGACGAGCCAAGTGCATGATAAGACTTTAGGGAAGACTGAAAAGGCATTAAACGTATGGCTGGAAGACATGAACTGTAAACGTGTGCCTATCGATGGCAATACGTTGCGAGAAAAGGCTCTTAGCCTCTACGCACTGTTCAAACCTCCTGCTGAAGAGGGACAGCCTTCTGATGAGAAGGAATTCAAAGCACGCCAAGGTTGGCTTAACGGCTTTAGGAACTGCTTCAACCTCAAAAACGTGCAGACTACTGGTGAAGCTGCATCTGCCAATGAAGAAGCAGCAGCAAAAGCCTACCCCGAACAATTAAAGAAAATCATAGAAGAAAACAAGAAGAAAACTTGTCCAGAACAAGTTTTTAATGCTGAGGAGACTGGGCTCTTCTGGAAAAAAATGCCCAAACGCACTTATATTTTGAAATCAGAAAGACAAGCCCCTGGCTTCAAAGCAGCTGAAGACCGTGTGACTGTGTTGTTTTGTGGCAATGCAGCTGGGCATTTAATAAAACCAGGCTTGCTCTATTGTGTTCTGTCAATCAAATAAAAAGGCTTGGGTGAAGGCAGCATTATTTCTGGATTAGTTCCACAAGTGTTTCATTCCGGAGGTCAAGTGGTACCTCGAAGAGAAAGGACTTGACTTTAAAGTGTTGCTGATTGTAGACAATGCTCCTGGCAACCCTGTGGCACTCCAGTTTGCACATAACAACGTTGAAGTCATCTTCCCTCCTTCCCCCCATTACCACCTCCATCCTCTCGACCAAGGCGTGATTAGCTGTTTCAAGGCTATGTACACGAGGCTTACGTTCTCACGGATACGTAGCGCTATGGATGCTGATCCCAATCTTAATGTGATGGAATGTTGGAAGTCCTTCAACATTGCTGATTGCATCACTTATATTAATCAGGCAATGGATACAATCAAGCCTGAAACAGTGAATGCATGTTGGCGAAATCTATGGAAAGAAAGACTGTGTGAATGATTTTAAGGGTTTCCCCACCATTGACAAAGAAATGAAATGCATTGTTCAGGTGGCCAGGCAAGTGGGTGGTGATGGCTTCGTCGAGATCCTTGAGGAAGAAATTGAACAATTAATTGAGAGTCATAGAGAAACACTGACTAACAAAGAGTTAGAGGAACTGATAAAATAGTCTACAGAAGACGAAGATGATGACAACGAACAGGAAGAGCCAGCAAGTTGGAATCTTCATAAATTTGCTGAAGTTTTCCAAGCAGCAAAACACTTGAATGATTTCTGAATACGATCCCTCTATAGAACGAAGCCTCAAAATCACACGTAGTATTACAGATGATTTGAGACTGTATCTCTTGAGCAGCTCAAGAGACAACAGCGACAGTTGCCGATCACCATGTTTTTCAAGGAAAAACAACCAGCAGCAGATGAGCCTACGCAATCAACTTCTTGAGCCGAACCAGAACCAACCACTTCATCTACAACTCGCTCTCCGACACCTCTGTCTCCTGGATCGACATTAAACCCTGACGACCCCCTGTAGTTACCCCCTGTAATTAAAAATACAGTCCTGTAAAATTATATTGTGCATATGTACTCTATTATATATTGTACATTACTGTAGACATATATTATTAAAAAGAACAGGAGTACTTGTGGCACCTTAGAGACTAACAAATTTATTAGAGCATAAGCTTTCATGGACTACAGCCCATGAAAGCTTATGCTCTAATAAATTTGTTAGTCTCTAAGGTGCCACAAGTACTCCTGTTCTTTTTAATAATATATGTCTACAGTAATGTACAATATATAATAGAGTACATATGCACAATATAATTTTACAGGACTGTATTTTTAATTACAGGGGGTAACTACAGGGGGTCGTCAGGGTTTAATGTCGATCCAGGAGACAGAGGTGTCGGAGAGCGAGTTGTAGATGAAGTGGTTGGTTCTGGTTCGGCTCAAGAAGTTGATTGCGTAGGCTCATCTGCTGCTGGTTGTTTTTCCTTGAAAAACATGGTGATCGGCAACTGTCGCTGTTGTCTCTTGAGCTGCTCAAGAGATACAGTCTCAAATCATCTGTAATACTACGTGTGATTTTGAGGCTTCGTTCTATANCAAAAAGAAGAACAGGAGTACTTGTGGCACCTTAGAGACTAACAAATTTATTAGAGCATAAGCTTTCATGGGCTGTAGTCCATGAAAGCTTATGCTCTAATAAATTTGTTAGTCTCTAAGGTGCCACAAGTACTCCTGTTCTTTTTGCGGATACAGACTAACACGGCTGCTACTCTGAAATATATATTATTGTACAGGGTTGTATACACAAAATCATGTACAGTATACTGTACTTTATGGGCAATTTAAAGGATTTTCAAGGGTAATGTTGACTATACGTGATTTTCGCCTTACTTTAGAACCTAATCCCCGTGTAAGATGCGACTCCACTGTAGTTTTCATGCCCTGGCATGCATGCACACACGCACTTTTATCCTTCCCAAAATGCTACCATAGTGACCCCATCTCCCTCTAAGCCTCCATAACTTGTCTGTTGGACAGAGTGGAATTAGCTAGGGTTGTTGGTGGCAGTTTCCAGGAAGAAGCATATATCTTTAGGGAAATAATGTTACCACTTGAACTGCTTTCTCAGATTGTTTCGGAGGGAAGTTGGGCCAACTATCAGTTTTGGCAGTGGGACTCCAATGAAGGATTGGATGGTGATCCCTCCTCCCCAGTGAAAAAAGGAGAAACAGCTGGAACCATCAGAACCCTTACTAATTCTGACCGACCAATAGATCTCATCTTGAGAGTCAGACAGAGGCCTAAGTACCATCTTACCAATGCTAGTTGCTGCTAACAAAGCAGTGTATTGAGCATGTAAGGTATGATAATGCTTCTAGTACCAAATCAGAGAAAAGGTGGATTGTTAGGGGGGAGGATTTTACAGTTCCAGAATGTTGGACGCAAGGGATATATATCATTCATGGGTCACTGCTTGGAAAGGATCCCATGGTTTAACTGGCAGGCATAAGACTCCTGCAGTGTGAATCTCAAAATTCTGGGACACATTTCAAGTACAGCAGTGATTGTGAGTACAACAGTGATTCACAAGTAATATGTCTCTGGTCCCCACTTTAGCGCTTGCTTAATTGTGGCCTAGAACAGCAACTAATTTTTTGTTTTTTTGGGGGGTGGGGGGAGGGGAGCACACAGGGGGAAGAGAGGGAGGGCAGTCTATTAATATTGTTAAGGGCACAAACAAAACAGAAAGACTTTTTTGGTTTGTAATTTGCCTTTAAGATCATAAGGACAACAGGGACTCTGATTTCTGTAATTTTAGTAACAAAGTGTCTCGTATGTAGTACCTTTTGTGAAACTTGCACTCAGAGTTGGGGACATCTTGTTTTAGTTGTAAAAATTCCCCTTGAAAAAAATCAGAGCATGACTGAGAAAAGCTGAAGCCTATTTTGCTTATACTTTTTAATACAAATGTGTGACGCTAATACACATTACATTTTTGTTCCTAAGTGTTATCAGGGAAATTTTATTTGGTTTTCAGATTCCTCCCCTACCCAACTTCAGTTTCTGCTACTTCCTGATCCTGTATCATGTCATGGTCCTGCCTTGTGACACCTCAGTCTTCTACCATGGAAGCAATGTTGAGAACGTGCAAACTGGGACTGTCTCTCAACTGCTAGCACTGATTTTGTTACAACTATGGTATAAATTTGGCCAGCAGTGTTTCATCCATCTTCAGAACATATAGCTGCCTGGCAAAAAACAAAGATAGGCCATGCACTAGTGCAATAAACTTTGATCATATAAATGTTTATGGTGCAACATCAGCATTTGTGACTGATTTTCATTCTACAGTTTGTTTGCAGCTGCTATTTATAACGCAAGACTCATTAAGCATTCAGGCTCTTGTGAAGGTTACATAAACACATTTTGCCATTCCGCACATAAGAAGCATATTCTGCTTATCACTTTCCAGTAAAGTGTTTATCTTTTATCAGACATGTATTTGCTGGAAGAAGGAAAAATATGCTTTGAACTGTTTAACGTGAACAGCATAGTAAGTTCAGAAACTAGTTAGGGTGGATTTATTGTAGAATATAGGCCCACCTTAGATTTGGATGAACTATGATTTTAAATCAAGTTGGGATATTAGCATGAGCAACAGATCCAACACAAATGACTGAAAAGAATAAGACTGAGAAAGAAGAGTTGTTGTGTTAAACGTATAGTGACCCTTCTGCAGCAACACGATCCCTTTCTGGCCTATCTCGGAGTGAAGCTGGATCGCACGCTAACCCCTTCCATAACCATCTGAAGAAGGTAATTGCCAAGAAGAAGACAAGGGTCAACCGAGTCCAGAAACTGGCAAGCACAAGCTGGCGAGCATCACCATCAGTGCTAGACACATCAGTCCTTGTGTACTCCGTAGCTGAGTATTGTGCATTGGTATGGACCAGAAGTACTGATACTCAACTTGTTACTGTCCAATTGAACACTTCAATACGGTGCATCACTGGAACCCGCAAGTTGACCCCAACACCTTAGCTGCCAGTGCTGTTGCACATTGCTCCCCCATCCATTTGCTACAATGCCACAACCCTTCAGGAATTCCAGAGGACCATGGAAAATGAAGTCTTCCCATCCCCCAGGACCTTAACACCATTTTTCACCAGCGCTTGAGGTTGCATAAGCACTTTTGGACCCAGGCATTTAAGCTTCAATAGTGTGATTTCAACCCTGATGAAGCTTGGAAAGCAGAATGGAATTCATAAGACGTCACAAATAATTGCCTTGTGAAAGACCCAATGCAGAAGATCCCTGGTTTGAGCTCCCACGAAGTTCATGGGCAACCAAAACCACATCTGCACAAACTATGGCAGATGCGGATACTTGCTGTACAAATGGAAAATTAAAGACTCTCCAGTGTGCGACTGGGGTCACCCAGTTCACTTTGCGAACAGGGGCTGCTAACAGGGAGTTTCGCAAGGGAGTTTGGAAGGGGAGCAGGAAGGGGGCGAGGGTCCCTTGCCAGTTCCATCTGTTTTCTCTTGATTCCCCTTAATACCTATAAAGCAACTACATTCATAACTTTTTGCTTAAACAACCCTTTCAGCTGACAGGGGGCTGCAGACGGGAGTTTGACAGAGGGAGGCTTACGATGGTTAGGAAGACCCGCAACACCTGTGCCAGCACTGCTACTGTCTCCTCCATCTGTGCCTGTAGCCAGACAGAGCGCCTGAGCATGGATGCCTCTACCCAGATCCTGGTGTGGTTTTGCAAAGACTGTAACTTGCAATTTCCACTTACTGATATCCAGGCTGCGGGGACCATCCAATGTGAGAGGTGCCTGCTGGTGGAATCTCTCAGGCAGCAGGTGGGAGAGCTACAGGAGGAGGTGGCTAGGTTGAGGAGCATCCGTATCCACGAGCAATTCCTCGACAGTGTCCATGTGGAGACAGCTGAGGTAGCTGTCCCAGTACACAGGACTGCTGATACACCACTGGTGGAGGAGGAGATGGCTCAGGGTGGACACTGGCAGCTGGTTACTTCTGGCAGCAGGCAGCGCTCCACCCTTGCTCCGAACCCTCCTGTCGTGGTTATAGGTAACCGTTATGCTCTTCTTGATACAGGAAAGAAGGAATCACTCCCTACAGTAAAGGAGGAGAAGCCTCGTACCCCTAAGGCTGGAAAGTCTGCTGCCACCACTGCGAATAGGAAACGTAGGGTAGTGGTGGTCGGAGACTCTCTGCTGAGGGGGACGGAGGCGCCCTTCTGTCGCCCTGACATTTCATCTCGGGAGGTATGCTGCCTGCCGGGGGCCCGTATCCGAGACGTTACGGAGGCATTGTCGAGGATTATCCAGCCCTCTGACTACTACCCCATGCTGCTCATCCATGTGGGCACAAATGATACTGCGCGGTGTGACACTGAGTGGATCAAGAGTGACTACAGGGCTCTGGGAGTACGGGTGAAGGAGTTTGGAGCGCAGGTGGTATTCTCTTCAATTCTTCCTGTCAAAGGTAGGGGCCCAGGCAGAGACAGATACATCATGGAGGTGAATGCCTGGCTGCGAAGATGGTGTCGCCAGGAGGGCTTTGGCTTCCTAGACCACGGGATGCTATTCGAGGAAGGACTGCTAGGCAGAGATGGCGTTCACCTTTCGAGGAGAGGGAAGACCCTATTCGGGCACAGACTGGCTAACCTAGTGAGGAGGGCTTTAAACTAGGTTCGACGGGGACAGGTGAGCAAAGCCCACAGGTAAGTGGGGAACATGGAGACCGGGGAGATGGGTCGGAAACGAGAGGGAGTGTGGGCTATATTGGCAGAGAGAAAGGAGAGTCAGGACAAAACTGGGAGGAAAGATCAAACCAGTATCTTAGATGCCTATATACAAATGCGAGAAGTATGGGGAATAAGCAGGAAGAACTGGAAGTGCTAATAAATAAATACAACTATGACATTGTTGGCATCACTGAAACTTGGTGGGATAATACACATGATTGGAATGTTGGTGTGGATGGGTACAGCTTGCTCAGGAAGGATAGACAGGGGAAAAAGGGAGGAGGTGTTGCCTTATATATTAAAAATGTACACACTTGGACTGAGGTAGAGATGGACATAGGAGACGGAAGTGTTGAGAGTCTCTGGGTTAGGCTAAAAGGGGCAAAAAACAAGGGAGATGTCATGCTAGGAGTCTACTACAGGCCACCTAACCAGGTGGAAGAGGTGGATGAGGCTTTTTTCAAGCAACTAACAAAATCATCCAAAGCCCAAGATTTGGTGGTGATGGGGGACTTCAACTATCCGGATATATGTTGGGAAAATAACACAGCGGGGCACAGACTATCCAACAAATTCTTGGACTGCATTGGAGACAACTTTTTATTTCAGAAGGTTGAAAAAGCTACTAGGGGGGAAGCTGTTCTAGACTTGATTTTAACAAATAGGGAGGAACTCGTTGAGAATGTGAAAGTAGAAGGCAGCCTGGGTGAAAGTGATCATGAAATCATAGAGTTTGCAATTCTAAGGAAGGGTAGAAGGGAGAACAGCAAAATAGAGACAATGGATTTCAGGAAGGCAGATTTTGGGAAGCTCAGAGAGCTGATAGGTAAGGTCCCATGGGAATCAAGACTTAGGGGAAAAACAACTGAGGAGAGTTGGCAGTTTTTCAAAGGGACACTATTAAGGGCCCAAAAGCAAGCTATTCCGCTGGTTAGGAAAGATAGAAAATATGGCAAAAGACCACTTTGGCTTAACAACGAGATCTTGCACGATCTAAAAAATAAAAAGGAGTCATATAAAAAATGGAAACTAGGACAGATTACAAAGGATGAATATAGGCAAACAACACAGGAATGCAGGGGCAAGATTAGAAAGGCAAAGGCACAAAATGAGCTCAAACTAGCTACGGGAATAAAAGGAAACAAAAGACTTTTTATCAATACATTAGAAGCAAGAGGAAGACCAAAGACAGGGTAGGCCCACTGCTTAGTGAAGAGGGAGAAACAGTAACAGGAAACTTGGAAATGGCAGAGATGCTTAATGACTTCTTTGTTTCGGTCTTCACCGAGAAGTCTGAAGGAATGCCTAACACAGTGAATACTAATGGGAAGGGGGTAGGTTTAGCGGATAAAATAAAAAAAGAACAAGTTAAAAATCACTTAGAAAAGTTAGATGCCTGCAAGTCACCCGGGCCTGATGAAATGCATCCTAGAATACTCAAGGAGCTACTAGAGGAGGTATCTGAGCCTCTAGCTATTATCTTTGGAAAGTCATGGGAGACGGGAGAGATTCCAGAAGACTGGAAAAGGGCAAATATAGTGCCCATCTATAAAAAGGAAATAAAAACAACCCAGGAAACTACAGACCAGTTAGTTTAACTTCTGTGCCAGGGAAGATAATAGAGCAAGTAATTAAGGAAATCATCTGCAAACACTTGGAAGGTGGTAAGGTGATAGGGAACAGCCAGCATGGATTTGTGAAGAACAAATCATGTCAAACCAATCTGATAGCTTTCTTTGATAGGATAACGAGCCTTGTGGATAAGGGTGAAGCAGTGGATGTTGTATACCTAGACTTTAGTAAGGCATTTGATACGGTCTCGCATGATATTCTTATCGATAAACTAGGCAAATACAATTTAGATGGGGCTACTACAAGGTGGGTGCATAACTGGCTGGATAACCGTACTCAGAGAGTTGTTATTAATGGTTCCCAATCCTGCTGGAAAGGTGTAACGAGTGGGGTACCGCAGGGGTCTGTTTTGGGACCGGCTCTGTTCAATATCTTCATCAACGACTTAGATATTGGCATAGAAAGTACGCTTATTAAGTTTGCAGATGATACCAAACTGGGAGGGATTGCAACTGCTTTGGAAGATAGGGTCATAATTCAAAATGATCTGGACAAATTGGAGAAATGGTCTGAGTTAAACAGGATTAAGTTTAACAAAGACAAATGCAAAGTGCTCCACTTAGGAAGGAAAAATCAATTTCACACATACAGAATGGGAAAAGACTGTCTAGGAAGGAGTACGGCAGAAAGGGATCTAGGGGTTGTAGTGGACCACAAGCTAAATATGAATCAACAGTGTGATGCTGTTGCAAAAAAAGCAAACATGATTCTGGGATGTATTAACAGGTGTGTTGTGAGCAAGACACGAGAAGTCATTCTTCCGCTCTACTCTGCTCTGGTTAGGCCTCAGCTGGAGTATTGTGTCCAGTTCTGGGCGCTGCATTTTAAAAAAGATGTGGAGAAATTGGAAAGGGTCCAAAGAAGAGCAACAAGAATGATTAAAGGTCTTGAGAACATGACCTATGAAGGAAGGCTGAAAGAATTGGGTTTGTTTAGTTTGGAAAAGAGAAGACAGAGGGGACATGATAGCAGTTTTCAGGTATCTAAAAGGGTGTCATAAGGAGGAGGGAGAGAACTTGTTCACCTTAGCCTCTAAGGATAGAACCAGAAACAATGGGTTTAAACTGCAGCAAGGGAGGTCTAGGTTGGACATTAGGAAAAAGTTCCTAACTGTCAGGGTGGTTAAACACTGGAACAAATTGCCTAGGGAGGTTGTGGAATCTCCGTCTCTGGAGATATTTAAGAGTAGGTTAGATAAATGTCTATCAGGGATGGTCTAGACAGTATTTGGTCCTGCCATGCGGGCAGGGGACTGGACTCGATGACCTCTCGAGGTCGCTTCCAGTCCTATAATCTATGAATCTATAAGAACACACCATGGAACATATAACAACTCAATGCCTGACTCACAAATACGAAGGAGGCATCGTAGCAATACACTCTGCTACTCCAGATGCAACAATCTGGCTTAGCCATCTAAATGTAAAGATGTTGCTCTACATTTACTTCAGCCATACGAAGAAGAAATAGTGACTCTTCAAATACTAGTGCTATCTTATTTAAGATTCAGGCGAAATAACAGAAATAAAACACAGTTAATTGGGTACCAGGTGCAGTAAATAATCGGTTATAAAAGAAACTCCATCTGGCCTTTCGCGAATATTGGACCTTAGCTATTACATCACTTATTTGTTAAAATGTATAAAAAAGGGAAACTCTTAAAGGGTTCATTGCTAATACCTGCCTGACCATGCTGGAGCTAACCAATATGGATCTAAGCACCGTTGGGGTTTAGGCCATTTGTAAGCATCTTGATCAAATGCTTATAAAATGTTTTGTTACTGTTTGGAAGTAGTAAATTACTTATTATTTAGGCTTTTTAGACATGATATTTATACAGTTGATTCTAAATATTTGGTTGATTTAATAAAGGAATTTATGATTAAATTAATATCATGGTAATACCCTGCATAAATAATAATAATTCAAACTCATCTGAACTGTTTCCCATACAGAAGACATCTTATTTCTCAGTAGGAAGCCACACAAAGAAATAAAATAACATCGCCTACTGAAGACCAGCTAGGGAAAAATTAACAATCAATTATAAATACCATTCTGCACTTTATTGGCCTGCTTCCTCTTTGCATGTTGTCAGTATGTTTTAGGTTCAAGTTAAGATGTTAAAAAAAGGTATCTTGAAGAGACCACCTATTATCACTAATGCTCGTGCAGGTCTTCATGTGTGGTGTGAAAGTGGAGTGCTAGTATAGACAGGACTAAACACAGTGCAGCTCACTTGCTCTGACACCCGGGACGGAATATGCTAGTACAGACCAAGCTCCAGTATAGACAGGAGATGCCAACAAATGAAGCAAAAATTGACTAGACCCAATTTCCTGAAAGGCAGCCCTGTAGAGATGATGTACGAGCAGAAGTATAACATTATGGGCTCATTCTATTTTATATTCATCTATATAACACCCACTGAAATCAACAGGAGTCATGGGGCAGATCCCCACTTGGTGTAAATTGTTATACTCCATTAAAAGTAAAAGTTTCTTCAGTGGCTGCTGAAACCCTTAAAAAATGGGGAGAAGGGAAGAAAAAAAATCTGGAGACAAATAAAAGGAAAAATAAAGTTAGGGGGAGCAAAATATGAACTTTCAGCTGCTGGAATCATCTCTTCCTGTGTGTTTATATAGATCCTGGTACAATGGGGCCCTGATTTGACTGGGAACCCTGTCACTCCTATAATACAAAAAAACAAAACAAAAAACACAACAAGAGTGGTGAAGAGGAAACAGAAGGGGAAAAAAGAGAAAAAACAACAACTGTGCACTTTTACTCAGAAGTGTGTATCATCCACAAGGAATGCATAACTGACTAGTACAGGAGTTATTTATCAGTGCAAGTAATTATGGAAGTCCCTACTGGGTTTCAAGGAGCACGAAAGCTTTAGTTAAGCAAGTGATTTTTAAGTAATTCTTGTAATTTTGTTATCGATTGTTAGCTTTATAAACAAAATAAAATTTTACCACATCTTAAAAATTAAATTGGTTTTTAAAAACAAAGTTCCCTATATTACTAATGATTACATATTATTAAAAACCCATTAAAAATATCAGATTTGCTTTTCACTAAATGCTGTTTGCTTTTTACCCCAGAGAAACATCAGTAAAAATTGAATCGTCAATTTCACTTTCAGGTTCTCAAGCACTAACACCCGACTATAATG
Source organism: Trachemys scripta elegans (assembly GCF_013100865.1). Taxonomy (NCBI): domain Eukaryota; kingdom Metazoa; phylum Chordata; order Testudines; family Emydidae; genus Trachemys; species Trachemys scripta. The sequence goes on along the minus strand of NC_048303.1, from coordinate 87,011,444 downwards.
TTTGGATAGCAAACACAGCAGAAGAATTGTTACCATTGAAATTCAAAAATAGAAAGATTTCATGGCAATATTTCTGTTAGCCTTTGATTTTATGGAAGCTTATTTTCACAAAAATCTCAATTCTGGGCAAAAATTGACCTGTCATTTAAAAAAAAAAAAAAAAAAAGTTTTCATGGACAGCCTAACAATAGTTTTGGGGTACACTCAGTAATAAGTGAGCTCTTTTTAAGTTCAAAATTCCCCAGCAGAACTAACTTACCTTAAATGTAGCCTCATCTCTGTAAGAAGGAAAATTCTCTACTACTATACGCAGTAGTTTCTGAGCACTTTTCTCACTCATTTTAACACAGGTGACGAAAGAGCCTCCAAACTTCTCAAGCAGAATTGTCCCCGTTTCATTAAGAATACGATGTCTCTCTTCAATCAGAGGCATGGGGACATCTGTGTCAGAGCGAAATACATGTCTAACCTGCTCAAGTGTCATAGTGGCGTAATATGCAGCACTGGTAATAGGTATTCCTTCAGAAAAATAAAAACAAAACCTTTTAGAATATCATGTTATATAGGCATTTGTGAAATAATACACTTAGGATTGGAACAGTTATATTACAGCTGTACACTAGAAAGTTACGTTCACAAATTAAGAAGAAGCAAGTATTCAGTCAACTGTTCATTTAAAACCAAACTTGAGACAATGCTTTATTATGTCTGTAGACTCCTATAGATAACAGCTCCCAATAGCAAGTCATCATTGTACATTTCTTCTCTTTTTTCTGTATCTTTCCCCATTTCTACTAGTCTTCAATACTTGACTTGATGTTTAAATAATATCCCATGCAAATATCAGCACCCAATTCTTACTCCTATTTTTACTTTAATTGCCAGTCATTCTGAATCCACATAAAATATCCTTATAGCTTTCCCCTTATTTGTATGCACTCATTGTGGTTTCTTCATAAAGACATTTAACTAGACCCACACTGAGAATTTTTGGCCATACCTTTACCATAGGTCTAGCACTCTGTCAGTGATAGCAACTGTGGAAGCACCAGCCTACACCAGGTACAGGTGTTTCTATTATTGTGGTTTCTAGACTTGCTGGAGCTGCATTGGTGTTAGATTAACAGGAGAAAATTCCTTAAAATTCTCAGTGTAGACAAGGTTTATTTGTTAATCACAAAAATATAAATTAATTTTAAGAAGTATGTACCTGAAATAACAGGAGTCACGTATGCATATAACTACAGAATTATCAAAAGTATAGTTTAACAGAAAAAATATAACCAGAGACAGAAATTGTTTTGCATATATATGATTAAGTAGTTTACTTTATTTTCTATAAGAATGGGTATCATTAGAGCCCTTCTAGTTCATCTCATGTGAACTTAATAGGACTACCCAGGTATACTAAGCTGCTCACCTCCATGTATTTGCAGGGTCAGGGAGTAAATTTGAAACTGACTCTGAGACAGTTTTGAATTTCCTCCTTCCCCCATCATAATGATAACTGGGTATGTAGATTTTTAGTTTAATAAGCAGCTCAACCATATAGCAGCCATGCAGTTCCACTACAATTCAGAGTAACTATGTACTAACCATCATCAAGTGCTCTATTGATTGCAGCACAAAGAGACCAGTAACCACTGTACATCTTGCCTCTGTACTTCACCAGACACTTATGGTCTTGGTGTTCAGACCAAAAGGAAAAGTTAAGGGTATCTGCAAGAAACACCCAATTCACTGCATCATCATTAACTACTTGAGGGTTCAGCTCGTGAAGAGATTTCCAGCCAGCCAAACTGAACTCTTTTGCTGAAACTTTGTCAAACAGAGCCTCTGCAACTTTCCTCACTCCCGCTTCTTCAACAAGCACGTCTTGGCTGTTCTCGGCTATGAACTTGGCAGAGTCTTTAGGGGACAGGAACGCTTCCATGGCTCTCCTTCTAGTGAGGGAAAGAAGAACATTCAGAGCCATCCTCTGCGGTACTCGGAGAGCGCGAGATGACCCAGGGGACTGACAGGGCCCAGCACGAACAGGGCCATCATTAGAGCCATACATCACCCAGGTCTCGCGATAGGTTGCCCCACGCCTTGCACATGGCTAGCTACAGGCCACCACAGCACTTCTCTTCGCAGAACGTACCGGAAAAAGAGAAAAACTAATGCCCCCACCAGGCGGGCGCTGCTGCAGCGGGGACAAGCGTCCCCAGCTCTCTGCTTACCTGTGCAGGTGCGCGGGCGCTTCGCAAGGAGGGATCTACACAGCAAGCGTCAGAACGGTGACGATACCAGGTAGAACGAGAAGCAGTAACCGCGCATAGCCCGCCCCTTCCGCTTTTCTTCCCTCCGTTTCACCTTCAGCCGACAACCAGAACTTGCCTGATTTGCATAATAGCGACGATACGACCAGAAGACGGTGAGCGCCAGCTTCCGAGCTAAGGCACAGGCTGCACGAAAGAGCTGTTTAACGGGGTGGCGGCTCAGCAGATTCTATCAGAGGGTGGCGAGGAGCTAACTCCGCCTTACAGACTCTTTATGGCGCTTCTGCCAAATTCTTTCCCTCTCTGTGACTCCTGGTCCAATGAGGAGAGAGGCCAGCTGCTGATTTGGGGGGTAAGGGAGAATGCAGGGAAGGCAGAAAAAGGCAGTTCTGATGGAATTATATTGCAGCGCGGATAATGAGTTGCTTGCAGAGTGAACACAGAACGCACCATGCTTTATTTTGAAGTGTTACACACCTACAACAGGCTTAAGGAAAGTGAACAAAATACCAGGTCACGTTCCCCCATAGAAGCCGTTTGTTAGCCTCTGGTAGTCAGAAAGACACAAGACACTGCTCCATAACTCAAAGCCTTTAAATCATGATTTGAGGATTTCAGTAACTTAGCCAGATGTTATGGGTCTATTACAGGAAAAGATGGGCGAGATTCTGTAACCTGCAAGTCACTCACTCTAGCCCAGTTCTCAAAGTTTATTGCATCCTGACCCCTTTCAGACAGTCACTACATGGGGAGGGGGAAGGAGAAAGAAGAGAGGGTAGAGGGCAGGGTTTAGCTTCAGCCTTGGGTCCCAGCAAGTCTAATGCTGGCCCTGGCAACCCCAGTAAAATGGGGTCCCAACCCAGTTTGAGAATCACTGGTCTAGCTGAAAATGGTCCCATCTGCCCTCAAAAGCTAATGATTGTAACACCGGTTTCAGGCTTATTTACGCTGTATTGTGAAATGGTCTTTACGGTCATGCTAAAATAGTCCCCATTTTATAAAATACAGTTGGACACTACTGCCATTCCATGCACAGCAAATACCAGCAACCCCATATATTCTTTTCAGTGGAACACTACTTACTTGCAGCATTAACAGACCCAAACTATTGAGTTGGATGCATATACCTTACATCAGTAGGTATTTCTCCTGCAAGTACACAACAGCAATAGAAGTAGCACAGTTCACATATGAAGGGATTCATTTTTGCAGTGTTCCTTTCCCCAGGCACTGAGAACTCACTCAAATGAAAATAAATGAAATGGAGACAGCACAATAATTTAAGGGGCTAGATTAGCCAACTGGCTTTCTTTGTACCATTGCTAGAAGTCTAGATTTAATTCAGCTTATATGGAAAAACATGTGTGCCACTAAACGTTGTCCTATAGAGAACAGGACAACTGTAGAATTTCAAATATAGCAGTTTTGTAATGGACTTGACATTCTGCATGTATTATCATATTTATAGTGGCTCAGTATAGCCTAAACACTGATTCTTAAGTGGGACAAAGGTAAGCGGCCCACTGACAACTGAACTTCCCTTCTCCCCCCCCCCATAGCTAATTAAAATACCTTTACCTCTTCATCACAAAAAGTATAGGCAGCTCAACATCAGAACAAAAAGTTACAGGAAAAATGAGAAGAGGCTCCAAATACCTTCATTGTGGTAGTTTGTATTTAAACTAACTTTCACATACAAATCGTGAAAGATACATGGATACCATCAGCATGCCATAAGGAACTCCCAGTGAAAGCAAACAGCCCTGGGTTTTGAAGCAGGAAAAGGTTGCAATTTGTTATTCTTACAACTGTTGAAATTGACCGTATAGTACAGCCAACTTACTTTTGCTAGCGTTCAAATAGTCTTATGTGCATTTTAACCTTTCATATGCAACTTTTCAACTGTAATGTATTAGTATTAAGCAGCTCTTTTAACTTACATACCCCACCACTTTCTAAACTACTAATGTTTTAATATAGATTTTAATGAGGAAGCTGACAATTTCATTTCCTCTATAAAAATAGCTTTACTAGATCTTACTTAAGCTAGAGCAATGTGTAAGAACATCTTCACCTTTCCTGCATCAGTGTTGTCGATAGCTGATTGGGATGGTGGCTGAAGTGAAATGTCCCAGGAATCAAAACAAGCATCCACACAAACTGGATTTATCAGATCTAGCTATGTGTAAGGTGGGTGGTTTTTTTCCCCCCCATTTATTTTTATTTAGGAAGTGAAATTAAAACTTGTAAACTATCAATACAAATGCCAAGGTACATGAGATATGCAGAGGTACTTTTATCATTTTTTGAATTTCTCACAAATGTTTCCTACATAATCCAACATTCAACAGGGAAACAATACAAGTGTTTCATGTAAGCCTGTATACAATGAAAAACCAGGATATTTTTACAAGTTACAGAGTATCAAATTGCCAATTCTTTAAAAATGTCTACCTCATTCAATTGAAAGATGTGAAATCAAAATGTATTTATTAGAGGTACACCATCTTTCATCTCTATAACAGTGTTATTTGATACAGCAAGGCTGTCAATGACCAGACTTCAGGTGGAATCTATCATTGTAACTCAGATATCACAAAGTTTTAAAGATTTTATTCACATACAGTTAGTAATATAGACAAATGTGCTGCAAATCAAGTAAATAGGGGCAAACACTTGCAATAAACCCAAACCTAACCCAACTTTTGCATATGTTGCAATTTATTCCCAAGCAGCAAAGCTTTGAACCATGGTATTTTCACCAATACACTTTAATTTGCCAAAACACAAGTCTATATCAGAAGCAGAAGAACTTAACAGCAATTTTCAATTACAATTTCTTGAGGGGGGGCCCCAAAAAGAGAATCAATTTTAGATATTACCTTCATGAATATCTAAAAAAATGACAACCAAGTATAGATTCACTAAATTTATTTTAAAAATCATAAAACATTTCTTACAAAAGAGTATTACATTCTGCACACTGCTCTGAATGGATGCCAGGAACATGTGGACTACTAATATTTTCCCCCTTCAAAAAAAAAAAAAAATACAGTGTACATAAAGCAGGGTGTTCACAATAGTTACAGAAAAACATTACAGAATACCACCAACTAACAAAAATAAAAACCACTCTCTCTGCTGCTGTTTCAAAATTCCAATGTTAGTCTCGCGCGCCACCCTGTTTCCCCCCCCAAATATTTGTAAGGAACTAAAACATTACATCTGGTGGACAGCAAAGCTTTCACTACACCTCAAATGCAGAACACCTATGAAGCAGAGGAATGTTGGCTTTTTAAACAGAAGCAGATAAAAAAAAAAGATGCAGGACTCCTTCAGTTCTTCACTAGTCTTAGAAAAACTTTCCAGAATACTGCTTCACACTATAAAAAAGAAAAAATATCTTGCATTAGAATCCTTCAACATCTGCATACTGCTTCACACTATAAAAGAAAAAGAAAAAAAAAGCATGTATTAGAATGGTTGAACATACATTTTGCATCAATATTTACACACATTTTTAAAAAAAATCGAAATTACAAGTTCTCAAAACACTTGCATATTTTTAAAGACTAAAGATTTAATTCACATTTAAGCATTAGTACTCTGAAGTCCAACATTCAAGTCAATTATCACAAAATACTTACTAGTTAGCCAACATGTTAATACAGAAAAATTAAGCAAATTAAATCTAAAGCTGTTAATATTTGGCAGAAAAGACAAGGTAATGCCAGTAAGGTGTGAAATGCTGCATTAACAGCACCAATCGTTTTCAACTTGTCCTGTAGAGGCATGGCCTGTGCCATATGGCAGACTGCGATTTGTTGTCGATTTAGTTATCTAAAAACAACAAAATCACTAGTCTTCCACACAGAACTAGACCAACATCCACTGAAATCTTCTATATTTTCTACAGGCTCTATATAATTTATTAGAAGTAGTTTTTGCAGCAGTTTTCACCAGAGAAATGAGAGGACTGCTTGGTTAAGGCGTCTTCCAGCAAGATTAGTTTTGAGGGCGTCTTCATTTTAGTAAGAATGGAGAACAAAAGAGAATAAAGGCAAAACTACCAAGTGTAGAAGTCAGGTCCTAATATAGATATTTTTAAAATCCTGCCTTCTAAAAGCTACATCATATAAATAGAGAAGAAGAGCTTTAGAATTTAGTGGGAGTGCAACATTAAAACTTCAACTTGCCTGTTCTGCAGTAAATACTGTGCATTCTGTATCTGATCCTGTGTGCCTGTAATAGTTATTATCCGGTCTTCTGAGCCTTCTAAAGGTTCATCAATTTTGATTGAAGCCCCTGATTCATGACGTATTTGTTTGATCCTCTGACCTCCTTTCCCAATAATAGATCCAGCCAACTAGGAAAAAAAAAAAAAAGTCAGTCATTTACATTTTAATATAAAATTTCTCTGTAAAAGCAGTTACAAAATACAAGGTATTACTCTCAGTAGTTTCTATGATTTTTAAGAGTGCCAATGGAAATTGCTCCCTTGTAGCCACGATTTGTTTGCAGCATTTGTGAGAAATAGTCAAATTGACTAAGCAAAAAATCAAGCTGACTAGTCTATTTTCATTGCTCAAGATCAGTAAAATACTAAACTTTTACTATTAATTATTTTTGTAAAACGGACAAAATGAACATCCAATAAGCGAAGAGTGGCAGTTTGGAAAAATGTGTACAGTATAGAAAGAAAAAGGTAAGCATCTGAAATATTTTTGGTTCATTTATACAATCTGGGGAAGATGTTTTAGAGAGCTATTACAAAATTACAAAAAGAATAAAATACTTACATCTTTGGGAATCGTTACTTGTGTTGTGATGATGGGTCCACCGAGATCACCATATGATCCACGACCCCCTGCATAAGAATAGTCTGATTTAAACGTATGCATCAAGTCCTTATAATACTAAACAATAAATCATGCGTAAAATCTATAAATATGAACTTACCATATCCAGACCCACCCTCAAACTATAGGAAAAAAGAAAAAGGCTTAGTGTTCTTATTTAATGAAACAAACATTTAGATGAGACAAACTTTTGTAGCAAATGTACTTAGCACTCATTAAAGGTGCTGAATTGTTAACTCTGGGTGTATCTACATAGCAAACAAAAACCTATGGCTGGCCCATGCCAGCCGACTCGGACTCAGGCTGTGCGGTTGTTTCATTGTTCTGTAGATTTCCAGACTTGGGCTGGAGCCTGGAAGTCTAAAGAACAATGAAATAGCCCCACAGCACAAGCTCAAGTCAGCTGGCCTGGGCCAGCCGTGATTTTTTTCTTTGCTGTGTAGACATACCATCTGAAGACTAACCCCATTTTGTGCAAAAAAACCCACCACAGTGCCATAGAAGCATATACAGAAAGAAAATGATTGCTCTGCACAATCTTCCCAGCCCATGTACCTCAGCCCTACTCTGGAAGAAACATCTAGGAGTGAGATACATATTCAGATCCTTGGTATCATTGCTAAGTTAACAAAAGAATGTGAATAATGATATTTAGATATGCCACCAAGTGGACATCTCACAGTAGTGACCTACTGATCCAAGATCCGAACTTATGACTCAGAAATGAAAAGCTCACCATTTCAAAGCCACCTAAACGACTTGGTATGAGATAACAGCTCAAGTGCTCTAAAACTTTCTTTTGAGCCCGAATATGTGACTTTTATTGAGTCTGCAGATCATATCAACCCTCCTCTCACTCTACCTAGGTCTAGGCCAACGGTTCTCTGCTTGCAGCCCAATTGGCACATACCTGTAACCCATGTGACTCCATGTAGCCCATAGAGAACTGCATATGAGAACCACTGGTCTAGGCAAAATCAAGTGGCAATTGTAAGGCAATGCTTTAAGAAGGTTAGCCCCAATATAATGTGCCCCCCAATAGCCATAGCCGCCCCCCCTCCCCAATCCAGGGTAGAAAAGTGTTAAAAAGAATCAGAGCACATGATCAGTGCAGAAAACTGTCACTACTCCCATGGAACTTCACTTGATGATGTCTACAGTGCTTCTTCACTTTAATCAGGAAGATTGGATAATTAAGTGCATAAACATATTTTAACCGATTCCTCTAATTTATCACGTGTAACCTCTTACCCCCTTTTTTAATGTGTAAAACTAACTAGATATGGATACTTATTAAAATTCAAATTATAATTCAGCAAATTAGTCAGAAATATGGGAACATGCAGAATTGTTATTGGTTTGCAGAGTTGCTCCTTAAAATAATCTCGCATTTACCTGCTACCTCTGGTCCTTTTTGAGAACTATGCCAAAAAGGAAGCTATTTAGAACCAAATGTTCAGTTAATCATCTGTTCCTAAGCAACAAATAATGGTGTAATCATGTTACTTAGCAATAGAGTTATCAATGCAATATAACAGAACTTACAGTGGAACACAAAAAGAGGAGAATGAAGCCACTATACAGGGCTTCATTCAAAACGATGATTTTATATTTTATCTGTACACTCAAATAGTACAAAGGCTATAGACCAAACAATGCATAACTGATAAGATGCTTATCCATAAGTGTATGTAATAACCCAATTTTAACAGTTTCATAATTAAAATTTAGCATGATAAACCCAATAAAATATTTAGCTTCTTACCAAGAACTCGTTAGAGTACATTGCCTCAGCAGATACACAGTGGGATACAAGCACAAACAGTGCTGTTGTAATGGAAATTTCTGCAAAGCAGCAAGTGATGTGGTGGTAGAGTAATAGCATCTCATGGATCAAATGTTAGGACTAAAAAAAGGGGCAAAATGGGAGAGTGGATCTAAAGAGGCAAGATATTGAAATAACAATAGAATCTTTTTACCATTATCTCCTTTGACAAAGCTTCTGCACATTTGTACTCTGGGATATTAATTGGTAGTACAATTCCCAGGAGAAAGCCTAGCAACCGCAGCATTTGCTCTCAAGAAACGGGAATGCCAAATGAAGTATATGCCTGATGAATCTGTAGCCAAAGCACTAAATGGCAGGTTTCTATAATTTCATAGTACTACACAAGCCTGTCATGGGCTATACCTAAACTGAAGAATTGCCTAATGTCCTTCTCATTGTCTGAGGAGGACATCCTTAACCGGCTAAAAAGGCACTCCCTCAGAAGCAGTTTTAATAGCAGACCAAAATAAAAAGGAAAGAAGGAGTTCACTCACCAATTCTGGTGGTTGTATGTCATCACAGGCGTCCACATGACATTGCATCATCTTGTGAGACAGGACATGGTAAAGGGAAAGAATGGGGAAAAGAGAAATGTATCTGAGTCCATGTCCTCACGCAGACCTATAGCTAACCAAGCGAAGGTGTGCGTGTACAAACACGCACGGTGGAGATGTGTAGGGGAATACCCTTGTACTCCCAACCACCTGCCCCAGTACAGAGTACTGAAAAGGGAGAAGGAACCAAAAGGGCCATTTCGTTTCCTCTAAATTCTGGCCAGTTGCAGGGCTTCCTCCCTTTTATTTTTGGAAGGGGGAGCTTGAAATGGCTCATCATCACTCATTCTCTGCCCTTTGGATGGGACAGATTTTCCCGTTAAGGATGCAAAAGACAAATAGGGTACTCTGAGTTAGCTTTACCACTTATTGGCAGAAGTTACCCCCAAGCACCAAACCCTCATGCTTACTTCAGATTCCTCTACCTGATGAAACCTCATTTCAATAGTGAGTGAAGAATAATGAAGAGTGGGAAGCTAAGGCGCGCTCTCCTTTTTGCAGAGTGGGAATTGTACTTCTTCCTTACTTTAGTATCCCTACTCATGGAGACAAGATAGGTGAGGTAATATTTTATTGGGCCAGCTTCTGTTGGTGAAAGAGACACGCTTTAGATCTTACACAGAGTTCTTCAGGACCTGCTGTTTCACCAAAGGTGGTCAAGTTAAAGGTATTATCTCACCCACCTTGTCTCTCCATTATCCTGACCCAACATGGCTACAACACTGCAAACAATGGAAGATATCCCCATTCAGAATTGTTTCACTTGTGCTGAAGGTGTAACCTACTCTCCCTTCTCTCCACTTATGGACTATGTTCCTGACCTTGAGATTCACATAAAACATCTATTGTCAAAAGCTTCAGTTGTTATCTCTGAGTTGTGTTTTACACACAAGTGCTGCTTGTGGCTCCACAGCTAAGTCTGAGTACTTAAAGTAGGGCTAATACCACTGCGTTACAGCCTTACAGCACAACCTTCCTGAAATTACAGCACTCTTTGGGCACAGAATAAACTTCCTAAAATGCTGGAAATAAACCCATAAATTAGTTTCAGTTAACGGGTTATTTAAGATGTCCAGTACTCAAAAGTTACATCACATATGTCCCAAGTGATCTTAACTGAACATACAGACCCATCAACAGTTACAAATAACTGAAGTCTCATACACTGGCTACATTTAAAAAAAAAAATTTTTTTTTAAAGGAATAATCATACATTTTTGCCATTATTTTTCGACTTGAAAGGTTCCTCCTTCAGCAAAGCCTCACCAATAATTTTCCACAAAAAACTGCTTGTTACCCTGTGTTTTAGGGCAAATATTAAGCATCTGTACCATGGAATCAATATCCAGAGAGTGGCTACACTAATGTTTAACATGTTAAACTTGACTTAGTTGGCAATTAACTCACTGACGGTTAAATAAAAAAATCTGTTTCTGATAAAACCCAATGTAAGTGAAGCTGCCATCAACAAAATGACTTATTTGAAAATGACCACCATTTCCCATTACTCCCAATGGGATTGGTGGCACCCTACAGTGGCTGTCAGGGGCTACCATCTTCCCCTAGGGCAGCTTGACATCATCCACACTGGGAGCAACGGAAGGCTGTGACCATTCTGAAAGTGAGTATTTGCTCTGCTGAAGGAGAAACGTTCAGTAATGGGGTGGGGGTGGGGAGAAAAAGCTACCTGTTGCACCAGGTCTACTCATCAGCAATAGCAAGTGGACATTTGTGGGTGGTCTAAGAAAATTTGGGGGTACTGGCGGGAAGGGGGGGGAACTGGTGTGCATGTATGGAAGGAGGAGAAAATTAGGGGATATGCATAGGGAAGCGTGAAGATCAGGAATTGGGGTATCTGACAATATACGCAGGCTGCTTTGCGTCCATCTACACTTACACAAAGCAGACCAATCACGATAGTGAATTTTGCTTTAAAAAAAAAAGTGACATCTTATCTTCAAATGATTAGAAATATCACATGGTAATAAACCTGTCAAACTGGAGTTAAGGTTTGAGTACAAATCAATAATGTAACAACCAATAACGTCAAAAAAAATCCAAATATGTTATACTATGCAGCAAAAGCATCCCAAAATAACATTAATTCCATCCTGTCGTGACACCATTCAACCACAATACATTTATTAGTGTGTAAGTGTTTGCAGTTCCAGATTAAATTAAACAGATTTTTAAGTGTTCAGGGATGTTTCCCCTCTCCTCTCTTGGCATCATTGCAGGGTAGAATAGAGCAGGCCTTTAAAGCAATTAAGGTTAACAAGTTTTGATTTCTTTTGATTTAAAGAATTTGAATTTCCTGGATTTGTAACATTTGGATTTGGGATAATTACAACACCCTTGTAATGCTTTCACCATTATGATAATGATATGTACTCAACTTTAACAATAGTTTAATGGAGTTTTTAATTTGGAAATATACACTTATGGAAAAAACTTGAACCTGTGTTTAGAGATTAGCTATTAGGATACTGATACTTTTATCAAAATGCTAGAAATGTTCTCCCCTCTGCCACCTGCATTTGTGGAAATCTGCACACTGCCCATTTTAGAATCTCCCCTCCCACTCTTTATAGATAAATTACACCATGTTAAATATAAGGAAATAAATCTTCTCTTTTCCTTTCTTTGATATGTTTCCTAAGAGAGATTTAAAGAATAAGGAAGATAAAGAAAACAACTATGTGTTATCTACTACAGGGCCAGCTGTCAAGGAAGTAATGTCTTTTTTAATCAATCCCTTTCCATTCCTCTCATGTAGCTACTGTGCAAGTTTCAAATCTACTGGTACCTCCAGTTTGTTTGAATTATCCCAGTAAATTAACTTAAGTACACCTCTACCCCGATATAACGTGACCTGATATAACACAATTTGGATATAGCGCGGTAAAGCAGTGCTGGGGGGTGGGGGGTTTTGCTGTGCACTCCGGTGGATCAAAGCAAGTTCAATATAACGCGGTAAGATTTCTTTGGCTCCCAAGGACAGCGTTATATCAAGGTACAGGTGTAGTAAACACTGCTTTTTGTTTTAGGATTTTTTTTTTTTTTTTTTTTTAAACACAATGTACAATTATTCTGTGGAACTCTCTGCTATAAATCACCATCAAGGCCAAGAAATTAGCAGGATTAAAGAATTAGACATTTCTATGAACAAGAGTATCCAGAGTAATAGTAAACACATTAAAAAACCAAAAGCCCCAGTCCCTCCACCCCCATAAATCCTCATGTTTTAGGGCTTAAAACCAGTCTCAAATTACTGGTAACAGAAGGAAACTTTCCCTGGGGCAGGTTATCCCCTAATTGCAGTTTCTTGCAGCATCTTCCTCTGAATCATCTGGTACTAGTCCTTGTTGGCAAGAGGCTAGAAGACCATATGGACCACTAGCCTGACCCAGTAAGGTAATTCCTATATTCCTAATAAGCTACCCATTAAGTGTGTTTATAATTGTTTTAATTAGAACATTGCACTTTTTGCAGCTTAAGGTGAAGCAACATGGAAATGGAAAAACTCATTTACTGTCCAGAAAGACAACAGCTTCAGTATTTATATCAGATTTCCTTAGAAGTTTTTTTCTTTTAGTAAATGAATTTAATTGTGTATAACCTTCAATGTCAACCATCCGTTTGTGCAGATATTGCTAATATTTATTTATGAAACATTATGTGCCAACAGTGGTTTTTCCCTTTTTATTTTTAAACATCAGAAATCTCTGCCTGAGATTTCTTAAAGATTTAGTATTACAGTGAATTTTGATCTTATTTGCTTTTGTATGTGCTTCATCTGGTTGATAATTAACATTTTCTAAAATCTAATAAACTATTAAGACATACAATGACACAGCTTCTGAATGAGCAGAACAGAAACAGCAGCTAAATTATAAATCTGGAAACATGTTTCACTTTGAAATGGAGATTGACTTCTTAGGTTTGCAATTCCCAGCTGCACATAATTCATGTAATCCATTCTATAAAAGTTTTTGGGAAAAAATTGGTTTGAAGGCAACTATTTATCTAGCCTGGACTAGATTCAAATCCAATGTCTAGCAATATATAGTTCTAGCTCTTATCTGAGAAAATAGACTTGAATATTCCAATCTAACGTATTTTAAGTGAGGAGAACCAAAAGTTAAAAAACACCAACAACTTTTCCTTTTTCAGGATCTGAAAGATTTGTAACGATTCTTAACTGTCAGACAAAGTTCATAACCGAAACTGAAAAGATCTCAAACTACCAAATCTATTTGCCTTCAGTCTGGATAGAAAATCTAATAGTTCTAAGACAAGAGAGCTGGGACTACTGCAGGAAATGTTGACACCAAAAGTGCTGAGCACAAGTTGGGGATAAGAGAATAACAGGACTCACGCTGGTAACAGGAAAAAAGTGGCAGAGAAAAACAAGCACTCCTGTGTGCTTCACTGCCATCCAGCCACGTGGCAGCTGAATGCCGGATCTTTTCCTGTCTTATCAGGATAATGTTGTGCTGCCTTTTGAGTCATTACAGTTATATAAACGTGATCCTACTTTCTGAAAATGGCCTTTACTAGAGTCCTTCAGGGACTATATTCATATTGGTTCTGCTGAGACTCAGACATTCTGCCAGAGAATTGTCCTTTCCTGTTAAGTGAAGGCAGATGGGAAGATCTTATGCTTTATGTATCACTACTCCTACAGGCTCTGTCTCCAATCAGGAGCAGCATCTTTATATTTCACACAGAACCATACTTCCCAAAACACACATGTACAGTTGAGGTTGCTGGGACATTAGAATTTTTGCTGCCCTAAGAACAGCAAATGGATTCAATCGGTTTTGGGGAAGCAGCATTCTAGGCAGAGTATATGTGATCATAAAAGTGAATTAAGCTTGTAATATGAGGGAACAGAAAAAAAGTGAACTGATTTCTGTAGCTGTTTTAAGATAAGAAGATGCATTCTCAAATCTTGAGACTTCTGTTCTGCGAGCAACTCTTAGGGCTAGTCTACACTGGGGGGGAGAGGAGATCGATCTAAGATACGCAACTTCAGCTATGTGAATAGCATAGCTGAAGTTTAAGTATCTAAGATCGAATTATCTGGGGTCCACATGGCGCAGGATCGATGGCCGCGCTACCGCTGCTCGTGGAGTTCCAGAGTTGACGGTGAGCGCATTCGGGGATCAATATATTGTGTCTTAACGAGACGCGATATATCAATCCCAGATAAATCTACTGCTACCCGCTGACACGGCGGGTAGTGAAGACGTACCAGAAGGTCACCAAACAATCAAAGGACACCCAATAAAAGTTGGCTTGAATGGGACACAGTGGACTTTCTAGGTTTATTCCATGTTTGAGTCCATAATAAAGAACATTACTATGTGAAGAGAATATTTTGAAGAGATTGTGCTTCAATCACTCCAGAAGTCTTTTCAGACACAGATCAAAATATGAAAATCAGTCTTGAGAACATGAAATTGGAAGTTGTCAAATGGAAGGCAATATCATCTGGTATTTGCATCTGTTGATTAGTTCAGTTTCTGAAGATGCAGGAGTAGAAAACTCTTTCACAATTACAAGAGGAAACTCTTCCCTTCAATACTTCTGAGAAATTTCTACTTCCCTGTTACATAAGGATAGTAACTTCCTGCCATAGCAGGTTGTGAAGTATCAAAGAGTTGGATAAGGATGGAGTGCAACTGGATCACATAGCTTTCTTGAACTCTAACATCACAGATCAGTATTCTCAACTTTATGTTACATGGAAGAGCTACAGAGAGAAGAAAAAGGCATGTCTCATCAAACTTACTGCTTTCTTTGAGGTTCCAGACTGAGCCAACAGAGTAGAGAACAATACCTTAGATCAGTGTTACCTCAGTGATTCATCTCCCTGGTGCCCAAAATGAGCTTTGATATACACTTTCCACATGCCCTCAACAAGTCTTAAGAAGAGGAAACCTGAAATTTGTTGTGACAGTGGATGACTACTGTGAATGTTTCTTTCTGAATCAAGACTGACAGCCTGAACAGCGAAGCTGTTGGTGTAGTTTTGTTTTAGTGAAGGGGTCCAACCTTCAATGGACATACATCTCTACCCCAATATAAAGCAACCCAATATAACATGAATTCGGATATAACACGACAAATCAGCACTCAGGGGAGGGGGGGAGGGGCGCTCCAGCCGATCAAAGCAAGTTCGATATAACAGTGTCACCTATAACACGTTAAGATTTTTTGGCTCCCAAGGACAGCGTTATATCGAAGTAGAGGTGTATTTTCATACCAGCTAGGAGCCCCGAGGACTCCACTTGTGCATGTCTATACAGATTTAGCAGGTAACCACAGCCTTTGCAGCTATGATCACTCAACACTGTCGATGAATATGCACTGAAATTTTGCAAGAGGATATTTAGCTTTCTTAAAAATCAAACAGAAAATATTACAGATATAATTATGCCTGGGAGAAAATTTGTAAGAAAAGAATGACCTGAAAAATGGCAAAACTTAATGCCTAGTAGCCAACTAAGCCTTTCTTCCTAATTTCCTTTGCTCCAGATTTTTCTGCAGATATGGAGAACAAAGAACCAGGAATGGGACAGAGAAAGGAATATGCAAAAGCCTTGCTAGAGGATTTGATGCAGATTATTCAGATTCTTCACCACAGGCGTTATGGATACAGGGGTGAACCAAAGACATAGCAGATTTCAGTAATCTGTCACTAAGAAGCAAAGACAGTATTGTTCTGACAAGATTCCAAACCAGACTGTACATTTAAGTCTTTTCTTGAGTTAAAGACACTTCCAACTCCAGATTTTCTGACACCCTGATCAAGAAGCCTTAAAACTACCCTCAAGTCACCACCACTTAATGTTGGAGCAATGGAAAGAAATGCTCAAAGACTGACAGTTTATGCTCAACCTTGCCTTATGATCACTAATCCAGTGATCAGACATCGTGAACAGGTCAATTCTAACGTTTATACAAGAAAAAATGATCGAATAAGGTAAAGAATCAATATCACAGAGTTTCTAGGAGTCGAGAGAGAAAATACCCCAGGCTTCTCTGTGAACTCTTCAATCCTCACGCTCTAGACAACAGAGACGATTATCTTATAGAAAAAGTAACTTTTGTCAGGGTAGACGGACTAGAAATCTCTCTATGGACTTCTCTTGTCCCCTAAAGTTCATCAGGTCGCCTTGTGACCATGAAACAAATGGGCTGTATTGACAGAATCTGACAAACTGCGAAGGACAAGAGAAGTTAATGGAAAATAGCTGTGAGAGCACATATTTACTAGCAAAATTCAAAATCACTGGTAAAAATCACAAGTCTATTTTTTCCTAACGTAAACAAGGATCTAGATGAGGGGTTCTCACAACTCATTTTTGGTGGCCTCAGAGTGCGGCCACCAACTCTTGCTGGTGGCCGCTCTGACAATTTTCCCTAAAATACTTAATTAACTTTAGAAAAAACAAATATGCACATGTACATGTCCAAATCATTAACATTTATCTATATAGGGTTTTTTGTTGTTGCGCACTCAATAATACAAATAATGTACAGTTGTCTCTATTCTTTACTGGACCAAAAGAGAATAGAAACATAAATAAGGTGCTTTGAACATTTTTGTCTTTTTTCTTGTTGTTTCTTTTGCTTTTTTGGGTTGCTGGTTTGGGGTTTTTTTAAACTTGTTAGCTATAAGTAAGTCTGCCGTGAAAAGTGGTATTTGTATGTTTGTTAGTATCACTTTTCACAGCAGACTTACTCAGCCCCAGCAAGCCTGGGGCCAAATTAAGCCCCGGATGGTGAGGTGGGTTCAGAGGCAGCAGGGGCCAGAGGTGATAGGGGGGTGGGGGCAAGCTCAGGGACAGAGCCCGCCACCATACAGCCAGGGAACGGAATCCAAAACCCCACACACAGGGGACAAGGCCTGGGGACAGAGCCCGAAGCCCCGTGGCTGGAGCCTGCCATCCGCCACCCTAGCTTAACCCCACCACTCCCGGGAAGGTGGGGAACTCACTAACTGCCTGCCTGCTCCTCCAACTTGTGTCTCCCCAGAAGGAGGCAGGGCCCTGGGGAGGGGCCGCTGCTGATGACCGCATTTGAGAAATGCTGAACTAGATGTTTGTGGGTACATTTAGAGACAGAAGGCATAGAAAAGCCATTTGTGAAACATCAAATTTATAAATTCTGATTGGAGTACAGATTGAGTTGAAATCCAGGTACCTCTGGAATTTACCTGAACTCTCAATCTAGAGAAAAAAAGAATCAAGTGAAGAACATGAGTGATAAGATATTCAAGGTAACTGGGGGCAGGTGACAATCTGCAGAAAAGTGGAAACTGACATCTGAGACTTGCACTGGGGGCCAAATGTGCAGTACCTGCAGCACGATCCAACAACACTAGAATAGAAAGCAGCAAACCATCTGAATACTCATATTTGGCTTGCCTTTTAACTCAAAATCATTCTTCTCTCAAACGATGGCCCCAACTTTAAGTCAGGGTAGCACTCCATCACTTTTTCTGAAGCCACAATGGTAAGTTCCAGAAGCTTCAGAATACACAAAGATCCAATAGCTTTAGATCTTAACATCTTAGATATTTTTCTATGAAAAGCACTTTTAGACAAGATGTGCACAGCACTACGTGGGCAGAACTTCTCCTGCTGACATAGCCACCACTGTTCGTTTAGGTGGGTTTATTATGTTGACAAGTCAGCATAGTGGCTACACGAGTGATCATGCAGCTGCACTGCTGTAAGCTTGCCAGTGTAGACATGGCTTAACAGTGTCTCAGCTATCTACAAGATCCAACACACTGTTTAGCTTGGGTAGTTAGCACATATTCAAGATGAAGTGGCCTATTAGCACCCATGTGGTCATAGGACAAAAAGGCGAGGTAGTGTAGCCATGCCCTCAAGTCTCCACTTGCAGATGCAGAGCGCTGGGAGTTAAACCAGCCTTCAGAGACTGCAGCTGGGAAAACGCTGCCGTGTTTACACTGTCAGCTGCAAACACACTGGTGTGGCCACATTAGTAGCTCTTGCATCGCCACAAAGAGCAGTGCATTGTGGTGGCTATCCCAGCATACAAGTGGCTGCAACATGCCTTTCAAATGGGGGGGAAGGGGGGAGAGCGGAGTGCGACAGGGAGTGTGTTGTGTGTATGTAGGGGGGAGGGAAGTGTTTTTTTGGGGTGCTGAGAGTGTGTCAGCATGCTGTCTTGTAAGTTCAGACAGCAGCAAACACCCCCCCCCCTTCACACACTCACAGCAGCAGCATTCCACAGTAATGGTTGCTTTGTCACGGGCAGATAAGCATGCTGGGCTGTCAGAAACGGAGCTTTGAAAAGGCATATCCACATTCTTGCAGCGGATTGCAAAACAATGACAAGAATGGCCACTCGACTTCAGGAGATTATGCAGTAATGCAACACCTTGTTCACACTGATGCCCAGGCGATTCAGCCAGGGCACACCCTGAAACGGATAGAGCACCACAGCTGACAATAGCAGGAAAACAAGCTGGCTAAGGCAGTGGTGTATGCCCCTTGTAGCTTCAGTCCTAAATGTCCCTTTCCATGAGGGAACTGTGAAGTGTTCCTTTTGCACTGTTCTGATGGGCCCCTGCTTGCTAGAACATTGAGAAACAAAAGCAGCTATTTGAAGAGGCAATTTTGAAAGAGAACAAATAAGGTTTTTTCGTGACCACATGGTAAATTACAATACAAATTAAAATCCTTACCATTCCATCGTAACGGTCTCCAGGTCTGCCCCTCCGGTCATAAGACATAAGATCTCTACAATGAAGAAAAACAAAATAAAACTGGTGTAATTTACGTATTTTCACTTATGTAAGGTCACATTTTAGTTCAAAATCACTAACTCAATTTGATAATCTGCAACGAACACAGGAAACAACAAATTCTACTCAATTTTATAGGTCTTTGCACAACAACTCACCCGCCACGAGGAGGCGGAGGAGGAGGAAGAGGAAGATTACGTGCTCTGCTACCACCTCTGCCACCACGACCTGGAGGAGGAGGAGGGGGTCCTCTGCGAGGGCTCATGTCATCATAATCTCTTCTTGATGGTGGCATGGGACGCCCACCACGACCAGGAGGCATTCGATCAAAGCCTCCCCTTCCACGCATTGGAAATCCTACCGGACGTCCCCTTCTATCATCAAACATCATTGTGAAGCCACCATAGTCATATGTTTCATCATAGAAATTGGGATCATACGGCTGTGCCCGTCCTTTGATTGGAGACTAATTAAAAAGTAAAGACAGTTCGCATTTGACTGTTAAAATTAATAAACCTCAGTATAATACACAAAAGTATAAAACAATACCACCAATTTAAAAAGAGTTTGAAAATTATCCCTGTACACTTTGATAAGTATCATGTTTGTGAAGAGTACATCTAGCAACCCTGGCATGTCCTCACTTTATCCACAGAACAGGAACAGAAGAGGCAGTACGAGCATGAACTTCCCTATTAGGCAATGTCTACGCTACCACTTATGTCAGCAAAATTTTAAGTCGCTCAGGGGTGTGAATATTCCACCCCACTGAAAAACAAATTATGCCGGCATAAGCGCTAGTGTGCACAGCATCATGTCGTCAGGAGAGCTTCTCCCGCTGCTTACTGAGGGTGGATTAATTATGCCAACAGGAGAGATCTCTTCCGTTGGCACAGAGCCTCTACATGAGAGCTCTTCCAGTGGCGCAGCTGAATTTCAATGCTGCACTGCTGTAAGCTGTCAGGTGTAGACAACAGCCTTAATATGCTTCCTATGAAGTTCTACTCTGCTGGAGACACTACTCAAGGATCAGAGAGTAATTCAGTTTCTGTGCCCATTCTTTTCTGATTTTATTCCATCCCGGACTCCCCTTATATCATTCAGTATACAAGAGAAGGGGACCAATGCCTTTTTTGTAGAAATACTGCCTTTTTAAAAAAAAAATTGTAAAAAGACAATGTTTTCTAGAATTAGCCTGAAAACTTATTTAACACAGGACATCAGTAGCCAAATAGTAAACTTTTGGTTATAATTTCCATATGCTAGAATAGAAATGGAATCCTGAAGACTGAAGTGTCATGCACCTATCTTGAAAACATCTAGGCCCCTCATAAACAAAATACTGATCTTTTAATAAATTAATCTAAAAACAGGTTACCTCTGATATAAGATCCAGGATGATCTTGATGCATTCCACAACTCTATCAGGCTTTCCACCAATAAGCACTACTCTGTCCGTGGAATGAGGACAGCACTCTTGAAAAAGTTTAATGGTGGTCTGAGTGTTCTGTTAAAAAAAAGAAACGTTTCAACTAGAAGTACTTAAGCACAACTTCAATAGCTTATGAAGAAAACTAACAAAAAAGCCAACAATATCTCTCTCTCTGTGTCTATATATATTATATACACACACACACACACACACACAAAAATAAAAGAGATATGGTCAACTTAACCTAGTCAATTAAAATTCTTAGTAATTTCAGGTACATTTGGTTCCTGAGGTCCCCAGAAAACATCTGAAACCGATTCTGCACAACATTGTCAAATGCACAAACTGAAGGAGAAATTTTTTTCCTCTCATCTTTCAGTTATAGTAACCCAAGATTCATTTTAATGATAGGATAGATTTAACTTTTAATGTAGGTCATTGTCTAATGTGGTACAGAAATAATAAAGATCTTAGGCTGCCTATTTTGTTTTACAGTTGAAATATTAAATATTTGACTATTTTAGACAATACAAAACCCAAGTAATTAAGGTTATACCAATCTGTTTTGAAAAGCTAATGATGCATCTCAATTATTAATGGTTTAAAACGAAAGACTAAATATTAAATAATAGATCAATTTTATCAGTATATAAATTTAAAATCAGTGGACAAGAAAAATTTAATTTTTTTGTATATAAAAACCATTACACCAATTAAGAGAAAAGTCAGGGATTTAGGTATTATTGGTAAAAATTTGTTACTGAACAGCAGCTTGTGAAAAATATTAGAATCTTCTAAGCAACTATAATTTTACAGATTTGTAGGACTAGCTCTATCAGTATCAGGCTATTTTTCATAGCCTTCCAAAAGCTAGGTAAACATTTACTAAGTTATTTGACCCGACATAGCCTAAATTTTTTGTATTGGTGTCCATGCTATGCAACACAATATATAATGGTTATAAATACTGCATATTTATAAAATAAACAAAAATGTTAAGGACCTCTTCACAAGTTTCTACGATGGTTTTTTTTGGGGGGGGGGGGGGGGGAAGAGAGTGATCCAATTAGACGTCAACACAGTGCACTTTAGTGGACAGGATGGACCAAAAGTCCTAGGCTTTATCACCATCTGTCCCTGGCTCACTGTAGCCAATCCTACAATAAGCTATGTACAAGCAGACCCCTTCGCTAGCATGGAAATCTGATGTCAAGTCAGTTCTGAATAAGTCACA
Source organism: Trachemys scripta elegans (assembly GCF_013100865.1). Classification (NCBI taxonomy): domain Eukaryota; kingdom Metazoa; phylum Chordata; order Testudines; family Emydidae; genus Trachemys; species Trachemys scripta. The sequence continues at coordinate 86,989,486 of NC_048303.1, read as the reverse complement.
TTGCCAGTGTAAAGATATAGCAGTCACTGACTGCACCTCCCCCCCATGCTGGAACCCACCTATAAATACAAAAGTAGTAAATAGCTTATAAGACCAAACTGGATAACGGGGGGGGGGGGGGGGGGGATTATGATACCTCTCGGAGTTCTTTGATTTTAGCACCCTTGACGCCAATAATTCCTCCTGCCAGACTTTGGTGAATCAACAGCCTTAGCTCGCAGTCAAAGTCACTTCCTTTGTAGTGCTGGTACTGTGGTAAAAGTTCATAGAAAATTTGTACACAAAAAAAGATCAGCAAAATATAGCACAAATCTTTCTTGTATAAATATTTAGCATAGGACTATTCTGATTCTTTCAGATCTTACAAACTTCTAAACAGATCTATAGCTGACCAACAAAGACTGAAATTTGTTTCTGTATTTGCTATGCTTTGACTACATAACCACTGAAGAACCATGCAGCACTGCATTGGGTCAAGATAGCATGTTGCAACATCAGAACCAGAGCAAGTAAAATGAAGCGTTTAGTTAGGAATGTTCTCAATGTCCATTTTTGCCTGATTATTGGAAGCATTTTAGTAGTTGTGAAGTATCAAATTCTTGTATGTTTGTAGCTCACGCTGACTTATGTTAAGCCTTAAGAATTTTTTTTCTGCGATTTGTGATAAAATCGAATCCAAAAACTGATCTCTTAAATTACTGATACTTACTGTCTAAGAGTTTGTAACACTTCCCTCAATTAAAAGAAGCTTAATTTACATATAAAGAACAACACAGACACAATTGTCATTTGATGTTTTACATTTCTGAAGATGCAAGTAGAAGAAAAAGGCGTACCTCTTCTAAAGTAGGGATAATTTTCTTCAAAATTTCTCCAATTGTTTCAATATCTGCACTTATACTCAATATGCTGTCAAAGGCCACAAGTGCCAGATAATAAAGAGAAGGTAAAAAAAAAAGTAGAAGTAAGTTTTGCATTCATAATCATAGAACTCAAACAACAAACTTACTACAGAGTAGAATTTACAGTATTCCCCATTTAAAATAAACCTGTTTACTGAATTTACAACACATGCATCTTTGTTTATGCCCAATATATACACATGATAAATTTAAGATTAGGTCTTGCAGAGGCAGAGAGAGCAAGAGACAGAGCAAAAGACAGAGCAAGAGAGAAAATGGGATTTTGGAAGGGCTCAGATTAAGTGGGCAAGAAACTGACGCAGAACTGAAAAGTCGAAGTGAATATTCGTGTTCCCCACCACCACTAATTTAGGATATCCTCGCTATTACATTGGTAAAACTGGCACACCACCTCATAGGAAGAGTGGGGATATGCAAGTGGTGAACATTATATTCGGAGTAAGGTTATGAGACCAGTTAGAAATTACTAATGGGGCTCTGCAAGAAAACAAATACAATGCAAGACAAAACAAAACAAAAGAACAAAAACAAAACAAACAAACAAAAAAAAAACCCCACCCCACAATAAAAAGACAAACACAAATAAATAAAAAGACAACACAAATGAGAAGTGAAGGGAAGTGAACCAGAGAGTTAGCATTTATTCAGAAAAAATTATGAACAGGCAATGTTGGGGGAGCAAGGTGGGCCACAAAGACAGAGCGAGAGACTATTTTGAAACAATTTGATTTACAATGCAGCGAATATGCAACACTTGAAGCTGTGCTCCTTCCATTGAAATAAAATTAGTGGATTGTTTGGGTGGGCAACTCACGTAAAAGTTCAGTGACAAAAAGACTTAATGGGGAAAATAAGACAGAAAACTTGAAAAAAACAATACACCGTCTATAAGGGGATACTATTTAATTATATAAAAGGCAGGTAATAAAATACATTTCTCTCTTTCTAATCAGGCAGTGAGGCATAAACTGTTGGGACATACCGCTCGGGGCCACTGCTGTCTGGGACTGAAACACTGGCATTGTACTGCATTGATCATTGGCGTTCGTGGATGTTGGCATTGGGCATGGGCATTCAATCGGAAGTTGTCAAGTATGGCACCCGTTTGGCAACGAGCACATTTTTGGGCATAGCCAACCAGGGTTTTCACATGGGCGTTCAGGGGCGGATGGGCCAACGTCATGATGGGCAACGCAGGGGCAAGTCGATCCAGTACATGGGCAACGGAGATATATGGCCAAAAAAACAAGGAGAGGGAAAAGGGGGAAAAGCAATAAATTTTAATTTAATACAAACTATACTCATTACTCTCAATTAATGAAACAAGATTAAGTTGTTCTGAAGACTAACACAATAACGGATTGCTACATTGACTGTGGCTTAACATTTATGGACCTTAAAATGAGTTACTTGATCTAACTATACTACTTTTTACTTTTAGCATACGATGTTTCAGTAGTAGGCTGGCTCATGAGGGTAGACACAAAACCTGTTGAGATTCAGATTACTGAAATCCTGGGCAAACTGGGAACGTTAATATTCCAGATAATGATATATAATATCTGGATTTGTTTTTTCCTTTAATAAAAACACTAGCTGCCAAAGAAGTCAGTTAATGTACATATGATTCCTGACCAATTTCAATTCTAGTTGGTGTTTATGAACTTCCAAGCACAATTTTTCAAGGAGTTCAGCTTACATATTTAAAATTTAAACAATCTAATGAAAAAGGTAGACCAATCTGATATCAACTGTGAAACGATATACTACCAAATACTGTGTTTAACAAAGTGTATTTCAAAAAAGAAAAACTGCTGAAATCATATCTGATGTCAAGAACAAGAGTGTAAACTAATGAAATTTCTTTTTAAGTGTTGTCAAGTTTTATAAACATTTTATAGAATTTATATTGAACATGTGTCTAATCACAAGAGTCAACCCACTATAAAATGTGAATAGTAGATAAATCATGATCATTTAAAATCTTCCAAGTTACAGAATAAAATGTTTCTATGCTGTTCTATACCCATATTTAAATCATGCAATCTTCTTAACATTAATGTCTTTGTGCTTCATGTGCAAGCTGTTAAAGTAAGAACAGATGGACAGTTTTAAAAAAGGAAGTTTAAAAAATATTCATCTATCATTGGGTTAAGCCAGCCACCTGCAATGGTTTTCAGTAATACTATAATTGATTCACACATATGGGAAATGGTGCAATTAAGGGTTTTAAGCTCTGTCAATATTTCTAATTAAGATGTTAACTCACTTGAAGTGTATAATTTAGTGGAATCCTGTTAAAACGCAAAGAGGTTTAATACAAACCTCCTCCAACATAACTCAATCTGGGTTTTAATTACAATATAAACTCAAAAACCTTGAGGTTATCTAGTCTAACAGTCATTACAAATGGCTTGTAACTAGACTACTGAGGTCTACAACTGATTTTCTCAATTTCTAGAAATGCATGTAATCAGGTTTAAATGCAGTGTTCTGAAAGAATCGTTAAATTAGTTCGAACTTTCAAATACTCACGTCTGTACGAAGTGCCTTAATATTTTTGCCACCTTTTCCAATCACTGCTCCAGCATTCTGAAAAAAAATTCAAAAATTACACAATGCCAATGCGAATTTTATTTTTTCCAAAGAGAAGTAAGTTTAAAAGTGACATTTACTTTTGCACCAGGTTGATTTTAGGATGCCTTTAAAGACATTTTTTTAAAAAGGGTTCAAATTAAATGACGGTGAAGAAACTGAGACAAGCTATGCAAACTGAAAAAAGGCTGATAGAGCTGCTAATGCTCAATTAAGAAAAAGCAAAATTTTGCAATCTAATCAAATTTCCATGTCAACTTTAAATTTCTGGGTGTTTCAGTCTGCATCACTACAATATCAAGATATAGTTCACCTCTGAAAAGTGACATTGGAGAAAAAATGCATTATGAGGTTCCACATTTCTTGTGTAGGTCAATGGCTTTCAGATTAAATCTGTTCAGTTTAAGAGGTTTATCCTCTTAATTGCCAGCACTATAAAATTTGACTTTTAGATTGTACAATGCTCCTTGACCACTACTTGTAATAGAGTGTCTACAGTCCAAGTGTTGCCCTTGATTACCCCTATGCAACTCCCAGTTCACATGTAGAATCCACCATGTTGTGTAAAGTTAAGAACGGTAAAAATCTTACTTCAACTAAAATAAAGTAGGTATAATTGAATACCTATAGAGAGATTTGCTGAGTAAGGTGATGCCAATTTAGACGGTCACTTTTCTGAGTAAGTCTGCATTTCAAGTTTTTGATTAGCAGAATAAATTTGCAACAGTCTATAAAATTGGTAGATGTTCAACTGGCAAATAAATGTATCAAACTAGGCTGTTACACTGACTGGTATATTAAAATCTCGATTACTATGCAGCAGGTTCTTGGAATACCACGTACAGTTAAAGAAACATAAATCCCAACACTAAAAACCCCAAACAGAATACTTTACTTCAGCAAAATGTAAAACCAAGCTGTGCCCAAATTTTGATGACTGTAGGGCAATTTCTGAGAGAACCAAGGAGTCAGCCAAAGCAAGATTATCACCTTCTGTCTCAGTGTCACAGATAAATATAGACACAGTGGGGGTAAATCCTAAACTAGAGTAAACTGACATATAAAAATGTACATCCACTGAGGAGCTACCCTGTATTCTTCCACACTGCTGTTTGTTTACTATGAGGGTAACTTTAAAACCAGCACTGTTGAAAACCAGAATTATAAAAATTCACAGGCATAATTTCCTCCCCCATATTTAAGTTCATGATCCCAATTTAACAATGTTCCCCGTACAGCCTTATTATCTGAGGTTAATGAATGATATTTGGGTTCAAATAAACAATATTTAGTGCAGGCCCAGAAAATAGCCTGCACTTTAGCTGTTATTGTTTAACTTCTTGGTTACTGGCTTAAAACGTGAGACCTTAAAATCAGTAAGGACTAATCCTTGTAAAATTACATTAAAAAAAAAATCACCTTTTCTCTGCAACATCCCATCACCACATTCAATATTCCAAACCAGTCAAGTTTCATTTGACTATTTTAAAAGATGAACTACACAGTATTGCTATTTCTGCTACAACACTACACATTAGTTCTCTCAGCAGAGTGAAAAATAAAGGTTTTCTTTACTTTTTTTAATAAACCTTCAACTAGAAACGCAAGCACCAAGATTATATGCTTTGCTATGATTGTCTACATAATTACAACAACACACTTTAAAGGGGCAACATATTTCAAGTATATTACTTTGCTCTGAAGCAGGATGCGCAGTTCTACCATTTCATCAGTGTTGCGAGATCTTTTGAAAGCCTGTTCTTCTTCCATATCTTCTGCAGGACGTTTTCCTATAGTTTCATAGGGAAGGAATGCAAACACTCATTTAGCTTTCTCTATGCCATATTCAAAACGTGTGCACTTCGACCACACGGATCAATGTTCTTGATTAAGCTTTCTGTCTGATTAAGCGGATACCAATGTCAAATCCATAAGCTGAATATACTGAATATCTGTAACAAAATAACTTACAATTCCAATACAAGAATTGTGGTAATTAAGATTCTTACAGAATGATGACCTTAATATTGCAATCATTTATAATCTATGAAGTACAGTTTAAACCAAAATGTTGGGTGTTTGTTGCTTTCATGAAATTTAGGACTCACGATTTATTAAGACAGCACTAGTGTCATCATGAGAACGTTTTAGAATTTACAAAATTCTCAAAAGATTAACACTAACATATCCAAAAGGTTGAAAGCAGTTTACCCCATTGCTGAGTACTACTGGAATAATTTGCAATGGAACAATTCAAATACTCTCTTCACAAGTTGGCATCAATTACTATGAAAATTGAATTATTGCTGCTGTTTTGAATTTTACCACTGATTAGAAGATCTTGAGTAAGCACTATGTGTAGCTCTTTTGTGCAAAATACTAAGTAAATAAAAGCGTACAACAATGATGCTGACTAGTACTTGCTTCTGTTGAATACAAATACGAGCTAAATAATGGATGGGTAATGAAACAATTTTTAAATCATTAGCTTTGACACTTATTTGATTAACAAAAACATGCAGTAATGCACTGACAAGATAGCCAACCAAACACACAGCACTGAATCAAAATTAAAAATGTAACATTATTGGACCATTAAGAAATTCTAAAGTGTCATAATCAATGCATAAGAGGTACTGCTACCTATGGTACTGAAAACATTCAGTACATCCAAGGTTTTATATATATAGTTCTTTTATAGAACTTACCATTTGTCTCTGTGTTGGTAAAGGTCTCCTCTTGCTGTTCAGTCTCCATCACTACCTTTTATTTTTAGACTGGTAAATGGAACCTGTTAAAGAATAAAAAGGCTAGCACAAGTACTCTTTACAGAAAAAAAATCAAACTGTGCATCTTGCTAAAAGGAACAATCAAAGAGACAACTGCTTCTAGAACTTACGATTATATATCCTTGCAGAGCAAAACTGAAGTGTTCTGGGCGGGATCAAAACCAACAGCCTATTGCTTCAGTAGCCTATGAAAACCAACATACATTAGTTTTAGTCTTGTTCATTTACAGTTATAGTCACAGTCTTGAACGAAAGCACATCGAAGTCGATGCATTAAGCTTTCACTGTTAACACTATTATCCAGTTTTTCTTTAGACTCAGACAGCATGAGGCCTTAACATAAAAAGGCCAACAACTGATTTTTCCCACTTCCAGTTAAAATGTAGTTACTGAAATATTGTTTTGCATTTGTTCATAATTTTCAGATTATGTTTAGCAGCATTTCAGTATTCACATTTTACTCAACAAATGGGAACTTCAAATTCTAAAATTAAATGAGCCAAATCAATCATTATTACACACAGTACACTAACACTTGCACTTCACACTTATGCAAATCTTATTTTGAGGAGTTTCCACAGTCTATCTGTAAATAGGAGAGTACTCAAGTACAACTACAAAAGCCAGTAACAATGTATTAGCCACATCAACTTGTTCTTAATAGGGCTTTTAACTGCAACATCAGCTATGAGTCGTTAGAATGATAAAATCTACCTGTAAACTTAGACAGGATGACTTTACTAAAAGCACTGCATTGTATAAACGTATTTTACCCTCATGTATACATATACAACGGCTATCAAACATTAAAAGCAGTTGAATGCATTCAAGTGTAAACTATACATTTGCCTGCTTGTGTAAGTCTGCATAAGAATGTTCAAAAATTGCATTGTCTGAAATCCTATGATAGATTTGAACAGTATTCTTTAAATCCCCATTTCAACTAAACACGTCAAAAAATAGATTTCCTAGGCTAACAAAAACTCCATGCTGGTTTAGAATTCTTGGTAGTCTCACCTTGAAGTTTGACTTAATATTGTTGATTAATTCAGGATAGTTAACATGTTTATGCAGACCAATGGGCACTACCCATAGTAATATTATAAAAGTTTGCATTATTCTAGAAACAAATATTTGGAGAGTGTCCAAACTAACCTTTGTAAATGTATATTAACTATCTGAAATTAACGCCACTATTAACTGGGGGAATAAAAAAAAAGTCTAGTGCAGACACATTTTCATTTCTGTATTTCTGCCACAATCGAGGAAAATAGTGAACTCCAGAAAGTTCAAATGGATTGTGAATATATATGCCCCTCGGGATGTAACCGTGACATTTCCGAGCCTTATTTACATTGCTACTAACACCACTAGGAAAGCCCAAAAACGTAGCCATTGATACGCCCCATATTTACTGAGCTGCTCAGAGACGGCTGGAATGCTCCCAAACGGGAGTGGTGTGTGGCTAATTCACGCTGGCTATAGTGCTAGGCTAGAAAATGGCGATTCAAAAGCATTATACGAATAAAGCAGCAAGTCATAAACACTGTACAAGAACCGATATTCGTTAGGGCAGTGGAAGGGAGATTAGAGTGCCTACAACGTGCCCTGTGCGGGTGTAACCCCTCTGCGCATCGGGACGGGAGGAGCTAGCGGAGATTGGCCACAACAGCCGCACCGCACGATGTGAAGTGGGGGAGGGTCGGCCGTCACCCCAACCTACTCGCCCAACAAACGGGACGGGACACTCGCTGTCTGAGAAGCAAGCAGCCCGCCGCAGGACTCGGCCGGTCCCGGTGTCGGCTCTGAGATAGCTGTCCCGCCCCCAACCCCCCCGCTGGCTGAGCCACCCAGCCTAATCCACCCGGGGGCCGCGTCGCGCTCAGAAGGGGAGGAAGAGGCCGACCGGCCGAGTTATATAATCTCTTCTTCTCCCCCCGAAATGACTCCGGATCTCCTCTCTTTCACGGCGGCAGTTCAGGGAGAAGAAATGGCGGCCGCTGTAATGGCGCCTACGCGCTGCTAGGCGGAGCCGGGAGCGGAAAAGCCACCACCACGCGGTCACACGGAGGCCTACTCCCTGGCTGCCCTGGCCGACACAAAAGAGGCGCCTGGGAGCCTCGCATCATGTCCTGCTCGGGCGGATAAAGGCCTCCCAGCGAGAAAGGAGCCCCCCGCCGCCACGATCGCCCTGTGGGAACCGAGGCCCAACCCGGATCCCACGGAAATCGACACAGGCCCTGCATAGGTCACAGGCCGCCGCGCAGATTAGATGCCTCTCCCCGATTGCGCGCCCTGATCCCACCCCAGCCAGCCCCCCACACCGTTAGCAAAACTAGCTCGCGGAGTTCAGCGCTTCTCCCATCCGCCATGGCCGACTGCGGTGGGAGGGGGGAGGCGTGTGCGGGGACACGGCGAGGGGGGCTACAATCCCTCAGGGCACTGACCCACTCAACCCACCCCAGCGAAGGGGGAGACTTCTGCCCCCGGGCAAAGGAGGCAGTGCCCTGGTGCGGGAAGGGAGCTGGAGCTGGCAACGTGACAGTGCAGGCCAAGGCCCGGTTACAACCAGGCCGCCCGCATCGCTGTGTCAAGAGACGGATTGGCGCAAGCGGGGCCCGACTTCATTTATAGCGGGAGGAGGAATCCCACGCGCTGCGATGTTCCCCCCTCCCCTCAGGGCCTCTCCTGGCTGCGTCTTACCGCGCTGCGCGCTCGCTGGTCCCCGGCAGCAACACACCAGCCGCCTGCCCCACCGACTCGAGTGTGAGAGAAAGGAGTGTGGAAAGGAGCAGCCCCCACCATCAACGCGCACACACAGAGCACTTTGAGCCTATTGGCTCAGCCTACAACCCAAGACGGCACGTCACGGCTCTATTGGCTAGTAGAGCTACCCATCGCGGCTAAAGGCGGTTCCCACTTAGCCCCGCCCTCCGTGGTAACTACGCAAATCGATTTGGGCCCGAAAACCGTAACAAAGGTGCCCGGCTTTATTCTCCGGTCGCTCCGTATCGCACCGGCATGTCGGACACCCTTTACCTGACAGGCAGGAGTCACGATAAAGGCGACGACAGCAACACGAACCAGCAGGCGGTGTAAGGGAGGCAAGAGCGACCTCCGTCGTGTGGAGAGAAAATGGCGTTTGTGAAAACTCCGCCTCCCTCGTCCGTCTCCGAGATGGGCGAAGCTCTCGCGAGGTTCAAAGTCGCGCGCGCTTGGCAGGGCAGTTCCCGGCTCTAAACGATCGTTAGGTTTTAGGCTCGTGCTGTGGGGAGAGTATGGAGCACGCCTAGCTCTGCGCAGGCAGGCAGTGCGCGCGTGTGTTATGAAGCGCGGGAGGAGTGGTCTCTGTTGCCCATGCCTGGCCGCTTGGCTCGCTGCCCCCCCCGGGAGCGGGTAAGTGGTGCCGCTCCCCGCGAGACGGGGTTGGTTGGGGCTGGTACCTAGCGCGTGCTCCTCTGACTCCTCCAGCCCCACTGCCGTGGCCGTGACACTCCCAGCTCCTTGCAACCGGGCTCTACCTAGAGCCTAGGGGCCATGGCGCCTGCGCTCTCAGCCGGTTCGAGCGCCGCAGCGATGTGGTGAAGGTGTTAACAGATGGTTTCCTATGTCCGCTTTCGGCCGCATGTCTGGGCGGCACCAATGGCTGCTCTTGTTTGGAAAGCAGCTAAATCCACTGCTTTTGGGGCAGGGCCTGCGTTGCCTTCTGTCTATGGGGCACCCACAGCACTGCAGGAGGCACTGCAATACAAATGGCAAAAACAATTTACAGCAAAGCAATCCGTCCCATTGTAATCATACTGAAGCCAATGGCTCCTGCTTGCACAAGATGACCAGGCCCATAAATATGTGAACGCACCTCTTTCTTTTCACTTGGGGGAGGGGAGAAAGTTTGCTTGACTTGCAACGTGACTGATCCAGGCAGAAGTTTAGGCCAGGTTGGCTTTTGCCACAGACTAATATAATTTCGAATATCAGAGAGGAGAAAGGTCTTTTTGGCTTCTGCTCTTATAATGCTGCTTCCATAGCTCCTTTTAAAAAAGCAGAAATAATAAAATGTTAAGCTTTCAGATTACATAATAATGAAGTAAAAAAGAATACAATCCAGCTGTGTATGGTTTATTCATTTTTCTTGTTTCTTTTGTTGATCAGTTTTTAAGACTATATAACCCCAAAAAGAGTTATTAGTAATATGGGTGTTCCCTAAGGCCTCACTGATAGAGTTTGGGACTATCTCTACCTGGAATTGCAGTTTAGTCAAGGTGCCTGGCTGTATGATTTCACATCTTTAAAAGTACTCTGCAACTGCATTCAAGACTTGGATGTATCTAGATGCTACTTTAGTTCTAAAGCTTTCATCCAGTTGCAGCACTTTTAAGGTCCCCTCTGTGCCATAATTGTACACAAATCCCCTGAGTTGCTTGTAGAATAGATGGGTCCTGTCACTTCTGTGCATAAGTGTACTGGCAGCAGTGAAAATAAGGACTATGTTCCCTTCAAAAGTAGAGAAGGTACTAGAGCCATTCCGGGAAGAAGAAAGCAACCATAAACTGAGGCTGAGGAGGACCTCCCAGCCTGCTTCCACTATTTAGTCTGGCAGGGTGGGAGGGAGATGAGAGGATGACAGCAAGAGTTCTTTCTGCCAGCAAGAAGAAAGATTTTTGAGTCGCAGGCTTGTTAGAAGTCTGTACAGAAGATGGAGTCACCAAGATGGGTTCCAGGAGAGCAGCCTAGTAAAAATCTCAACACATTCTCAGTTCTTTCTGGTGACCAGCTGGATACTTAGGCCTTGTCTACATTGCCATTTACAGCATTGAAACTTTATTCACTCAGGGGTGTGAAAAAACACCCCTCTGAGCAATGTAAGTTTCAGTGCTGTAAAGTGGCAGTATAGATCAGACGCCATCCGATGGTCCAGGGACATCTACATCGAGCACATCACCGGCCACCGACAGTACCAGGAGGCGTGAGCCAGAGTGACATCGTTCTCCCACTATGAGAAAGAGACCAAGTGACCTCCGTTGGATCATATGAACTGGAACCATAAACTCCCTGAACATAGAGGCCTTGGCTACACTGGCAATTCACAGCGCTGCACTTGCTGCACTCAGGGGTGTGAAAAAACACCCCCCCGAGTGCAGCGCTGTAAAGCACCAGTGTAATCAGCGCCTGCAGCGCTGCAAGCTATTCCCCTCAGAGAGGTGGAGTACTTGCAGCGCTGCGAGAGAGCTCTCGTAGCGCTGGGGGCACGACTACACTCGCGCTTCATAGTGCTGCCGCGGCAGCGCTGTGAATCCGTGAGTGTAGACAAGGCCTAAATCTCACCAAATGAGGGTCAATCCATCCTCATCATCATATCCACTCATTATTATTCACACCCGAACATAGCCACTTTATGAACTTCATACCCTCATATCTCAATGTCTGTACTTTGGCCCATCAACCTTTTACCCCCAATCGGGGATATTGCAGATTATGTATTCCTCATGCCAGCTTATCTTAAACCAAACTTTGCACCCTCGATAATCTGTATGTTATTCCCTGATAACCAGAAACTTCTATGCTCAAACTCTGTTCACTATTTTTTTTTTAACATCATCTTAATAAAATTTTTCAAGTGCTACAGCGCTAGGAGCCTCCCCTCACAGCGATGGTTTTATTACAGCACCAGGAGAGCTCTCTCCCAGTGCTGGAGCCACGACTACACAGCCGCATTAACATCGGTTGTGTAGACAGACCTTAAGATTGTATATGCCAGTTGGAGTTTATTTGCTGGCTACATCAAGGTCACGCTTAAATATTGAAAATATGTGTATGTTTGTTTTAGAATTCCAGTTCTACAGCTATGCATTTATAACTTATTTAAAGTTTCTTTAAATTGTTTCTGTGTGGTCATTTTGCCTTATTTCTCTCTAGTCACATATGTGGAGTAGCTACATTTCTATATTTCTGCTGTAGAATACAAATTAGTAAGTGGCCGAAGAATAAACTTTTTTTTGTTTCTTTTCAGGGGATTCATACATTTTTTTCCCTATAACTTAAAAGAAAATGAGTGCATCTAGTGTTGCAGGAAAAGTGGAAACCTGGCTTTCTTCTACGTGGCATGTTAAAGTTCCTCTGACTTGGCTAGAAGCTTGTATTAACTGGATCCAACAAGAAAATGGTTGTAATTTAACTCAAGCTCAGATTAACAAACAGGTATTTGAGCAGTGGCTTCTTACAGATCTGAGAGATTTGGACTATCCTGTTTTGCCTAACTGCATCTTAGATGGTCCAAAAGGAGAACTGAATGGCTTTTATTCCATACAGATTGATTCACTGGTGGATGTTAGCCAGCCTGCGTATTCCCAGTTGCAAAAGATAAGAGGAAAAAATACTGTAAATGAAGAAGTAACAGCCAACACTCAGGCAACCCAAAAGTCCTGGGAAGCAAAGCCTACTCGAATGCTGATGCTGCAGCTAACTGATGGAATACATCAAATTCAGGGTATGGAATACCAACCCGTTCCTGTCCTCCATAGTAATCTTCCACCAGGTACAAAAATTACAATACAGGGTAAGACTGCATATCGTCTTGGAGTTCTTTTGCTAAAATCAGAAAATGTGAAATTGTTGGGGGGCGAAGTAGATGCTCTTTTAGAAGAGTATGCTCAGGAAAGAGTCCTTGCCAGATTAATTGGAGAAGCTGAGAACCCTAATCCTGTCAAGCAGCATGATCATAAACAAGGAATTTTAGGAGCGGTTGATGAACTAGGACAAACTCTAGGACCTTCAGATGAAGAGCTTCTAGCAAGTCTTGATGAAAATGACGAATTTACCATAAATCATGTGATTCCTTTAGAAAGTGGATATTGTAGCAGAAGTAATAACTCAGATACAGCCACTCATTTGCTCCTTTCAAGCAATGAAAACTACTCACAACAGGGATTTGGGATCTTCTTGCCTGGGGCAAATGAAGAACAAAGTGTTCCAGCTGTGGCATATGTTGATGGAGATTTAGATGACCTCTCATTGGAAGATGACTTGTTTTTAGAAGAAGAGATCCAAGAAGAAATTCAGACAGTGCAGTTACCGGTGGTAAACAAAACCATAGATATAATTACACAAAGACTTTCACATATGCCTAGATCTTCACTAAGTTACACATCTGAAAAAGATGGCAGGGTTCAGTTGGATTCAGTTAGCAAAGAAAAATCCTGTGGGAGTGAACTGTCTGTTGGTGATGAAAGTAGTACAAGTAATTTTTCACTACACCATAATGTACAACACTCCCAGAGCTTTAGCAATTTCTCCTCCTTGGAAAATGTTCTTGAACAGAAGTGTAATAAAATAGATGTAGTTAAGAGCAGTCAAAAAAATTGTAGTTTTTCTGGCAGCAGATTGTTAAACAAAAGACCAGTTAAAAAAACTGATTCAGAGATAAACAAACAAAATTATTGTGTACAAACCTTTTCTTACAGAACAACAGAGAAATGCAAAAGTCTTGAGTTAGATTCCCCACCTTTTACATATATTTCTGTTCTACTTGCAAATACCCCAGAAACTGTTACAACAGTGAAAGTTAAAGCTTTTATTGTAACCCTTACTGGAAATCTCACAAGCTGCAGTGGCTTCTGGAGTATAATGGCAAAAATCTCTGACGGTACCGCTTATCTAGAGGTAGACATTGCTGATGAAATTCTAACAAGCTTAATTGGATTTTCAGTGCCTGAAATGAAACAGTTAAGGAAAGATCCCATTCTACATCAAAAGCTTAAGAATGGTTTACAGAAATGCCAAAGAGAACTGATAGATCTTTGTTGTTTGATGACTATTGAATTTAACCCCTTTCAATCTAAAGCAACAGTACTAATTTTACAAGATGTTGATGCAGTAGATCTAGAAAACTTGAAGAAACGTTTAGATAAATAATTGGAGGAAAAAGTCTATAGAAAGTAGTCTCAGGAAATATATAATTCAAGGTATAGCAAATAAGTATTGAGAACTCCATTAAGAAGTCCAGTGGTTTGTGTTTGTTTTTCTTAACTGCAGGGAGGGATGGTGGAGGGGAATATCCATTCTTTAAGGGAAACTATTTGAATAAAAATTACAAATAAATTTGTTTTGATAAAATGTTCATGTATCTAATTATTTTTACAAAAGCCACCTTGCTCCTAATCAGGGAGCTGAGGAATACCAGTTTCTTATCTGAAAGGATATCGAGTGCTGATCAGCTGATCCTTACATTTTTTCAGTGGTGTTACCATTAGAAATAGGGTCACTGCTAAGAAGTTTTATACAACGGAGTACTATCCAGTCCTGAAAGTAAATATAATCAAATTATTTGCTTTCATCACAAGGCACTAAACCTTTGTAAGATACAGAAGTTTCCTATATTATGACATACTATCAGGACAAACCTCAGAGGATTTGTAACTCAAATTTGTATGTAGTGCATGAGAACCTGAAAGTGAATAGAAATGGTTTATGATCAAACGTCAAACAGACAATTTTATTCTTATTGTCCAGAATGAGAAACAAAGACTAACCAACTGGAATAAATAACTTTACACTTCTGAAAATCTCAGTATTTTAAAAAATACTGGGTGGTGTCTATCATATAAGTAAGCAGATTTGTTTATTTTAACCTGACAATGCCACTGATCAATATAATAGTACAACAAGATTGAACCTCATTAACATAAATTTCTTCTCTCCAAATTAGTTATTTACCTTAATAACAGTTGCTTTTCTAGTCTTTGTGCTATTTAGTCAAAGGTTTTTCATGTTACTGAAATGTTTCATGTCAATTTGGTTATTATATTTATTAAAATCTCACTTTGTACTGTCTTATGACTCACAGAAAGGTCCAATTTGGAAATTCTGATAGAGTGAATGGATTCAGAGATGAACATTTTTAATATTACTGAATCATACATAAAAATTAAAATATCAGATGACTAAGTATGATTTTTTTTCTAAGAAGTTTTAAAGGTGACCTTTAAAAAAATGGGTGTATGTTTTTTTATTTTTTGGATCCTTTATGATGTGTGGAAGGTCTGAAAGCATTTGTTTTTATTTGTTTTTTGCCCTTGCACCTTTTTTACAGTAGAAATTTTAATTTACTGTAAAAAAGTGATAATACTTTTTCTCTTCCACCTTTATATCATCTATTTAGATTGTAAATTCTTTGGAAGAAGGACTGTCTCTTTATATGTTTTTACACTGTAATACAAACTACAATAAATAATGGTCTTAAACCATTACAGTGTAAAAATATACACCAATCACACTATAATACAAACAACAACAATGGTTTAACTCATTTGACACCAATGTATTACTGCCGATGAGAGTAGAATCAGACCTGTTGCCTTTATTAGGGAGTACTACTTAGAACTCAATAGCAAAATATGACCCTTTGTTTTCTGGAAAATCAACACAAAGGCTGATTTTTGCACTCCTTAGATAGACTGTGTGTGCAAAAAGTGAACTGATAATTATTTCTATATTGAGGAGGAAATGCTTTCTTTGGCAACATTGAGGATAAACACAGAGCAAGCGTGGGGAAAATTGTATTAAATTACATTGTGGGGAAAATGATATTAAATATGGTAGATGAGTAACTGATTTTAGTTGACAGCACCAGCATTCACAACACATTTCTAAATTGAATAATAGATTTTAAAAGATGAATGTGAAAATATTTATATGTGCAAAGGATTGCTGGTAGAAAGAAAGCCTGATTTATGATAATGAAATGGTAATATTCTATACTACTAACAACATTTAAGTAAATGTAATTACCAACTAAAAAGTTGTTTATGACTGGCTTTTCTGACTTTAAGACAGTTTAATTTAATATTTACAAGTACATTGCAGTCAACATTTATCAAATGTATATGTGGAAAAGCATTGTCAATATTAAACCCTGAAACTTGCCTTAGTGATACAGAAGAGATGTGCAGCCCAGACAAGTACTTAAGAATGTGCTTCAGAGGGAGGAAGGCCACTTATTTCCTTGATCCAGCTACTAGTATAGAACCAGTCCTCATACAGTTGCAATTTGCTACAAATTGAAGGATACAGTGCATTTAAGAAATGTATTAGAATGTGGGAGGAAACTTCTGTAACTTTAAAACACTTATTTTTACTCAATGTGTAGACATTTTATGAATGCACACTGGTGATATTGGCTGGATCCCTTTATTTATAGATTAAGATGGTCTTCTCTTGTGTTCTTTGGGTACAAGAACTTCACAAAACATTCTTAATCTGCAAAAACTAGGACCGACATAACATATACAGTGTATGTATAGCTGAGGCTGATTTAAACTAATACGGTTAGATTTTTTTTAAAATGCACGTAAGTGTTCATGAGCTGTTGTATGCACCAGACTTGCATGTGCTCAGATCTTGATGTGGGTGTACAAGTTGGGAGCACGCATATATCAGAATTGGCTGGACTAGTGGCTCATTCTTATCTCCCTATGACGTTTCTGAGCCACCAGATCTGTGCAAGCCTGATACCAATGGCATCCCTCTGAGCAAACCCTCAAGTGTCCCTTACACACCAGCCTATTTGGCTTGCACAGACTGCCTCTCTGAAATGCACCAAGTGTGTAGAGATTCCTTTGTAGGGCTGTGCAGTTTGTGCAACCCTGGATTTTCTTACAGGGTTTAAGTAGTGCCCAGGTCCTTCAATGAGATGAATTTCACCCAGAAAATATAAACACTGCAGAACCACAAAGGGTATAACTACACCATGAAAAGAGTTTTTTTGTTTTTTTCCCCAGGGAAGTTGGCTCAATTGAGTTAACATGCTAAGAAAGTCTCCTCAACACCCATGGATCCACTGGGCCAATATAGTTGTAAAGGTGTTAATTGGAAAACCCATGTAGACATAGTTTATGTCAAACTAACTCAATGGGGCTAATTCAATTGAAAAATCCCTACCTTTTTTCACTATGTAGACATGGCCTATGACTGCAGAAATGAGGGAGTCTTATTCTTGTTGGTACCATCTCTTTTTCTGTGTTTGTACAGTGCCTAGCACAGTGGGGTCCAGGCCCAGTGAGTCCAGAGACATATAAGGGGTCAGCTGATTGACCCAGGGTGTGTGTGTGTGTGAGTGCGTGCGTGTGCTTCCGGTTCTGGGGCTGGAGAAACCCAGTCCTAGGGAACCTAGGTCCTACAGGATAGCTCCATTGGGAGGGGACTTGCAGAAGGGAGAAGTAGAGCTCCATATGAAAACACAAGTGACACAAGCAGTACATTGATAGAATTACAGAATCCCCTCCCCAGAAGAGTAACCCGAATAAATGAGCATATCTCAAAGTAATGGTCAAATCTGGTAACAATACCTCCAAAAAGCCCGAGTCAAAGGCTACTGGCACAAACAGTGAAGAGGAGGATGATGGGGGACATGCAACCAGAGGGTGCAGCTATGCCATGAGCCAGGACTTATTTGAAACTACCATAATCCAGTAAATTCCAGCAGTCGAGCACAGATGAGCCCGAAGCAGGGGAATAAACTTCGGGTAAGTGTGTAAATTTATTTCCAATTACAGTGATCACACCCCCAATTTAGCAGGATCCAGCTATCGACTTTTTATTAATCATACTAGAAGAGGTAACCGTACAACAAAGAGAGGCAGAGTTGTTATCTGCCTTTCATTCCCCTTTAGGAGGGGCAAAGTGTGCTGATCAGTTTGTTTATGTACACAGGGATGTCCCTTCAATCCTCCTGAGAGATCTTGATGAAACTTTCATGGAGGTACTGTGCAATCCTCTCCCCAAGTTTTCTGGGAATGGCAGCCTTATTTCTTTCTCTGCGGTAGGACACTTTCCTGCACCAATCAGCAATAAGTCACAGTCCTGTGTAGCAGGAGACGATAAACAGCCCTGCACGCTTACATGACAGTAGCCCCCCAAGGTGGATTTTCTAACTCCAAAATGAATTTCCACTGACTGGCAGCAAGCCAGTGTTGCAAGTTTCCACAGTTTGATCACTGCTTGCTGCTCCACTGTCAGTGCAATTCTCATTTTGGTGTCCCTGCGCTGGAGGGCTGGGATGAGCTTGGCACACAGATCCAGCAGTGTGGTGGCCTTGTGCATCCAAAAGCTCAGCAGCTACTGCTCGTCATCTTAGACGTGCATTATGTTGTGATCCCATCAGTCAGTGCTCATTTATCGGGACCAGAAGCAGCGCTCCACAAATGGCACCAACAATCTTCAATTGGTTCTTGTTATGTCCCACATGTTTCTGTCAGAAATCAAGTCCTGCATGAGTTTGTGGGCTTTTCAAAATAGGAACAAAATTATGGAACAGAGATGGCATTATGGGGTGGAGAAAGTTGCATGATGGAAACTTGCTCCCAGTCAATCTTGCATAATTTGTTTTAACCCCACCATGCATGTCCATAACTTCCCAAAAGATAGTATCAGAGGGTAGCAGTGTTAGTCTGTATCTACAAAAACAACAAGGAGTCTGGTGGCACCTTAAAGACTAAGATTTATTTGGGCATAAGCTTTCATGGGTA
The DNA here is from genome assembly GCF_013100865.1 of Trachemys scripta elegans. Classification (NCBI taxonomy): domain Eukaryota; kingdom Metazoa; phylum Chordata; order Testudines; family Emydidae; genus Trachemys; species Trachemys scripta. The sequence goes on along the minus strand of NC_048303.1, from coordinate 86,970,658 downwards.
AAAACCTCACTTCTTCAGATGTTTAAGTAATTTTCGTACCTGTGCTTCTTCCTCTTAGTGAAGTCATTCTTGATATTGAAGGTCCTGCGAATTTCTTCTGCAGTTTTCCCCTTAATCATATTTGCAATAGTCTTGCATGTGACATCAAGCAAATCTTTAATGTCTAATAATTTGCATCTGAAGAAGTGAGGTTTTTACCCACGAAAGCTTATGCCCAAATAAATCTGTTAGTCTATAAGGTGCCACCAGACTCCTTGTTGTTTCCCAAAAGATAGTGTGCTGTATGATGGCGAGTTGCATTCTGGGACACCTATCCATGGTGCACCATATCATGCACTGACACGAGCATTCCTAGAGGGCAGAGATTACCCGTGATTGCCGACGGTGGGGTGGCAGAGTGAGGGCAGCTGGCTTCAGCAGTGTTACTGAGCATGCTCAGTCCGTGTGACCTCTGCTAGTCACAGTCACCTCTGCTAGTGAGCATGCGCAGTACCAATCTACAGCACCGATTATGCATGCACACAAGCTATATGCTAACTACAGCAGCTTTATGCCAATATAATGTGCGGCATCAAAAGTTTGTAGTATAGACATACCGTAAGTCATTTGGGCCACTGATTTTGAGTGCCTCAGTTTTGGGTGTGGTATTTTAGACATGCTGGACATGATTTTTAGACATGCAGAGTAACCACCATGGGAGCTGTGGGGGTCAAATTTACTAAAGTTTGGTATCCAAAAACAGCCTCAAACATGAATGGACACCATTGTTGCTTTAACCTCAGCCTCAATTTCTCCATCTTTAAAATAGGTATAATACTTTGACCCACCCTGGCAGGGTTGTTGTGAAGATTAACTGTAAAGCATTGCAGAAAATTCTTAGTCTGATTACATCTCTCCTCCTGATCCAACTTCTGTCCTTCTCCTGGAGAGACTAAATGATCTGATTTGCAGACAAAGGTGAAATATTGTTATCTCTTTTGTTTATGATTCTGCGTAAAGAAGATTTTTTTCATCTGCATGTATATTCCCATGTGAGTCAGACTGAAATAGAAAAAATAGAATTCTAAAAATGAAGCTTTCTTACATATTGTTACAGTAACTGTACCAGTCTGCTATATTCGCAGGTCAGCAATGTAAAATAGATATATTGCACTTGATTTTGCCTTTAAATCAGTGGTGAGCAACCTGCGGCCCGCGGGCCGCATGTGGCCCATCAGGTTAATCCACTGGCAGGCCACGAGATAGTTTGTTTACATTGACCGTCCGCAGGCACTGCTGCCCACAGCTCCCAGTGGCCGCGGTTCACCGTTCCTGGACAATGGGAGCTGTGGGAAGCAATGGCTAGCATGTCCCTGCAGCCTGCACCACTTCCTGCAGCTCTGTCTCAAGGCCCCCCAGCGGATTATCCTATGGGCCGCAGGTTGCCGACCACTGCTTTAAATGAATAAAATAAACTGAAAAAACAAGAACACTGCTTCTGTGTCCTCAATAACCTTGTTGTCCTTACTGTAGATTGGGGTGGGCAAACTTTTTGGCCCGAGGGCCACATCTGGATGGGGAAATTGCATGCAGGTCCATGAATGTAGGGCAGGGGGTTGGGGTGTGGGGTGTGGCAGGGGGCTCAGGGCAGGGGGTTGGAGTGCAGGAGCGGTTCAGGGTGCAGGCTCCGGCCTGGCGCTGCTTACCTGAAGCGATTCTGGGGTGGCAGTGGGGCTAAGTCAGGCTCCCTGCCTGCCCTGGCCCTGTGCCCCGCTGTTCCCGGAAGCATCTGGCACCACATCCCTGCAGCCCCTGGGGCATGGGGCGTGGGGGAGAACAGAGGGCTCCGCGCGCTACCCTCGCCTGCGGGTACCTCCCCCGAAGCTCCCATTGGCTGCAGTTTCCCGTTCCTGGCCAATGGGAGCTGCAGGGGGCGGTGCCTGCAGGCAAGGGCAGTGCACGGAGCCCTCTTGCCCCCCCCCCCATCCTTCCCCAGGGGCCGCAGGGACATGGTGCCAGCTGCTTCTATTAGTGGCACGGGGCCCACGGCGCCATGGGGGTGGCAATCCCGCAGGCCGGATCTGGCCCGCTGGCCCTAGTTTGTCCACCCCTGCTGTAGATAATGCTGAACAATATGGACTAGTATAGTATTTATCATTTATCTCTGACGGACATCAGGGTTCTTTCTGATCTTTCAGGATCCAAGAGAAAGATATGTTCTATTAAAGGAACAGGTGTCTAACAGACATGCATGTTGATGTTGCTCAGTTAAGGTTTTGTATTACTGTGATTATGAGGTATGTGACATACTTTTTTGTCATTATGTGTTAGAGGTACACCTCTACCTCGATATAATGCTGTCCTCGGGAGCCAAAAAAAGTCTTACCGCGTTATACCACATTATATCGAACTTGCTTTGATCCACCGGAGTGCACAGCCCCCCACCCCCGAGCACTGCTTTACCGCGTTATATCCGAATTCGTGTTATATCGGGTCGCATTATATCAGGGTAGAGGTGTATAAAGGTTTTATTTATAGAGGTGTGTAGTCTGTGAGTGAAATGAAGATGTAATGGAGGTTAAGGTATTATAAAGAAGGATATTTCAATTGGATATTCCCTTGCTTTTAAGGGATTATGTGGGAGAGCATTCTCCTTAACTAATTTTTAACAAAGTTTTGTCTTTGTGGAAATATATATTTAAACTAAGGCATCTGCACTAGGTAAGGAAACAATGGCCCTTACATACCCTGGCCCTAGGTATTTATGTTGTGTTGCTAGCCTTTACAGTGTGAAAGCTTAGCTGTGCTGAAATCAATGGCAAAACTTCAGTTGACTTCAATGTGGTCAGCATTTCACCCACAGTGAATGCCTTCCAATATATCTGCACTGCCCACAGATTTTCAATAGGAAAACTGTAGACTGCTGAGCTTGACAATAGTGCCACGTCCAGCCTATCACAGGGACCAATAGCTTTGAAGCTACTTCAGGGAAAAGACCTGTAAAAAGGTCAAAGTTCTTGGCGAAGCTGTAGCCTCATCCTACTAAGAGATTTTTGCAATAAACAAAAATTCACAGAAGCCTGTGACTTGTCCGTGATTTTTACTAAAAATATCCCTGACAAAATGAGGAGGGTCCAGCAACCACAGCAGCTGGGCTGCTGCAGGTGTCAATCCCAGCTGTGGCGGCTCGGCAGATGTAGGGAGCTCCCGCTGCCCCCGGGGTGGGGTTGCTGTGGGGGGCGGGGGGCTCCTGCCTCCCGCCGCAGCTGGACTGCTGTGGGGTCCCCCCCACCCTCCTCCTGCCAACCCCTGTGGCTGGCTGTGAGTTCCGTGACCTCCGTGACATAATCGTAGCCCAACTATAGCTATTTCAGTAAAAAGACACCCCTAACTAACATAGCTATACCAGTATAACTTTTAAGTGTACACCAGGCCTGAGATGGAAGTGGAAAAAGAACAAGGAGTAGATCATTTTGGACACAATGCAGTTTCTAATCAATTGGGATGATGACAGAATGGTTGTCTTTTTGAATTGGCAGGAGGAAAGGAGGAAAAAGATATAGTTAAAGGTCAAAAAAAAGGCAAGATGGGAAAGCTGAGATGGATTCAATTGTTTGAGTATAGCTAGAGAAACAGCTGGTTGAACGCTTTCTTTTTGTCTCTTTTTGTCTGTTTCTGTCAGCCCAGTTAAGAGCAGAAAAGGAAACAAACAAGGGGAAAAAAATCAAAGATATAAAACAAGTGATAACTAGACTGAAACACTAAAAAAAGTCAATAGCTGTAGAGAGTCAGGCTTGAGTGCAGGAGACAGTAGAAATGGGAAAAAAAACAAAACAAACAAAAAAAACCCCCACACAACGAAGAAAAGAAAATAATCCAAATACACTTGTATATGAATAAGGATATGATATGCTGGGAAAAGGTACTTAAATTAATAGGATTTACCATCCCCAAGGTATTATCTGCTTGGATTTTCATATTTCTTTTTTAAAAAAAAAAAGGTAGGTACAGTGACAAAATATTTGTTCTATAAGAAATGAAAGTTGAATAGAATACTAAAGTCTAAAATCCCTGAAAATATTTAGTAAGTCTGTTTTTTCCTCCAACCAGAGGGTATGCCTCAGCGTAATTTAGGGCCCAGTTCTGCTACCTATACGTTGAGTAGTACATTACTCTGCCAATAGACCTACTGAGTTCAACTTAGTGTGAGTAAGGACTCAATTCTGCCATTGCCTTCATTAGTAATTAGAACACGTTCCCTCATGCTCACTGCCATACTCACCCCTGTAAGAAATATGTTTTCATATGAAAAGAATCAGACACCGCCAGTTCCATTATGTAGGCTACTTAAGCCATTACAAGAAAGCCCTGTATGGTGAATATTGTAGCATTATTTAAGCATGGGAATAGTAGTTAGGAAAAAAAGAGAAAGGATTATGCTCAATGCTAAGTTTTCCCCTGCTGCTTTTTAAACAATGCATTTATCTGGTCTACATTTTTCTAAGTATCTTCTCCAGCTGTGCAGTTCTAATTTAGCAGTAGTATGTACTGTCACTTCTGCATTAGTAAATACCCAGGACCTGCTGAGTAATTACTGAATAACCTCATAATGAAATGCAGCAAAGAGTTCTAATTAAAATTTAAAGTTGCTTAACAACTACTCTACTTAAAACGAGAATTTTCCAGCTATGTACCCTAATGAGTTCTCAGAATACATTACTAAAAATTTGTAAATGATAAGGTAAATATAGACTATTTCCTCCTGTGTGTGAAGAACATTTGCAAACAAAATAAACACAATATACTCAAAATATTAAAATGCTAAATAATATTAAAATGCTGGGACAGGTACATGAAATGATTTATGAACTCTTGTATTACAAGTCAGGAAAATGCAAAGATAAGGCTAGGTCTACAATATAAACTTTTGCCAGCATACTAGGGGTGTGATTCTTTATGACATTTTTAAAATCATCCAAAGCCCAAGATGTGGTGGTGATGGGGGACTTCAACTATCCAGATAAATGTTGGGAAAATAACATAGCGGGGAACAGACTATCCAATAAGTTCTTGGACTGCATTGCAGACAACTTTTTATTTCAGAAGGTTGAAAAAGCTACTGGGGTGAAGCTATTCTAGATTTGATTTTAACAAATAGGGAGGAACTTGTTGAGAATTTGAAAGTGGAAGGCAGCTTGGCTGAAAGTGATCGTGAAATCATAGAGTTCACAATTCTAAGGAAGGATAGAAGGGAGTACAGCAAAATAGAGACAATGGATTTCAGGAAGGCGGATTTTGGTAAGCTCAGAGAGTTGATAGGTAAGGTCCCATGGGAATCAAGACTGAGGGAAAAAACAACTGAGGAGAGTTGGCAGTTTTTCAAAGGGACACTATTAAGGGCCCAAAAGCAAGCTATTCTGCTGGTTAGGAAAGATAGAAAATGCAGCAAAAGACCACCTTGGCTTAACCACGAGATCTTGCATGATCTAAAAAATCAAAAGAAGTCATATAAAAATGGAAACTAGGACAAATTACAAAGGTTGAATATAGGCAAACAACACAGAATGCAGGGGCAAGATTAGAAAGGCAAAGGCACAAAATGAGCTCAAACTAGCTATAGGAATAAAGGGAAACAAGATGACTTTTTATCAATACATTAGAAGCAAGAGGAAGTCCAAGGACAGGGTAGGCCCACTGCTCAGTGAGGAGGGAGAAACAGTAACAGGAAACTTGGAAATGGCAGAGATGCTTAATGACTTCTTTTTTTCGGTCTTCACCGAGAAGTCTGAAGGAATGCCTAACATAGTGAATGCTAATGGGAAGGGGGTCGGTTTAGAAGATAAAATAAAAAAAGAACAAGTTAAAAATCACTTAGAAAAGTTAGATGCCTGCAAGTCACCAGGGCCTGATGAAATGCATCCTAGAATACACAAGGAGTTAATAGAGGAGGTATCTGAGCCTCTAGCTATTATCTTTGGAAAATCATGGGAGATGGGAGAGATTCCAGAAGACTGGAAAAGGGCAAATATAGTGCCCATCTATAAAAAGGGAAATAAAAACAACCCAGGAAACTACAGACCAGTTAGTTTAACTTCTGTGCCAGGGAAGATAATAGAGCAAGTAATTAAGGAAATCATCTGCAAACACTTGGAAGGTGGTAAGGTGATAGGGAATAGCCAGCATGGATTTGTAAAGAACAAATCATGTCAAACCAATCTGATAGCTTTCTTTGATAGGATGACGAGTCTTTTGGATAAGGAAGAAGTGGTGGATGTGGTATACCTAGACTTTAGTAAGGCATTTGATACGGTCTTGCATGATAGTCTTATCAATAAACTAGGCAAATTCAACTTAGATGGGGCTACTATAAGGTGGGTGCATAACTGGCTGGATAACCGTACTCAGAGAGTAGTTATTAATGGTTCCCAATCCTGCTGGAAAGGTATAACAAGTGGAGTTCTGCAGGGGTCTGTTTTGGGACCAACTCTGTTCAATATCTTCATCAATGACTTAGATATTGGCATAGAAAGTACGCTTATTAAGTTTGCAGATGATACCAAACGGGGAGGGATTGCAACTGCTTTGGAAGATAGGGTCATAATTCAAAATGATCTGGACAAATTGGAGAAATGGTCTGAGGTAAACAGGATGAAGTTTAATAAAGACAAATGCAAAGTTCTCCACTTAGGAAGGAACAATCAGTTTCACACATACAAAATGGGAAGAGACTGTCGAAGAAGGAGTACGGCAGAAAGGGATCTAGGGGTTATAGTGGACCACAAGCTAAATATGAGTCAACAGTGTGATGCTGTTGCAAAAAAAGCAAACATGATTCTGGGATGCATTAACAGGTGTACTATGAGCAAGACACGAGAAGTCATTCTTCCGCTCTACTCTGCACTGGTTAGGCTTCAACAGGAGTACTGTATCCAGTTCTGGGCATCGCATTTCAAGAAAGATGTGGAGAAACTGGAGAGGGTCCAGAGAAGAGCAACAATAATGATTAAAGGTCTAGAGCACATGACCTATGAAGGAAGGCTGAAAGAATTGAGTTTGTTTAGTTTGGAAAAGAGAACACTGAGGGGGAACATGATAGCAGTTTTCAGGTATCCAAAAGGGTGTCATAAGGAGGAGGGAGAAAACTTGTTCATCTTAGCCTGTAAGGATAGAACAAGAAGCAATGGGCTTAAACTGCAGCAAGGGAGGTTTAGGTTGGACAGTAGGAAAAAGTTCCTAACTATCAGGATGGTTAAACACTGGAATAAATTGCCTAGGGAGATTGTGGAATCTCCAATTCTGGAAATATTTAAGAGTAGGTTAGATAAATGTCTATCAGGGATGGTCTAGACAGTATTTGGTCCTGCCATGAGGGAAGGGGACTGGACTTGATGACCTCTCAAGGTCCCTTCAGTGCTAGAATCTATGAATCTATACTAGAGTCCTATTGCAGACAGAGTTATAATGGCAAAAATGTCCCTTTCTCAGCCTGACGATTCTCAGGGCACCCAGGACTGAGTCTCACCTTGTTATCCCCTGCGTCCAGCATGACAGTCTTGCTTGTGCCTAGCGGGGTGTCAGCTCCCTAATTCTACTAGTCTGTTAGCCACTCAAGCACTCTGCTCTGACAGGAAACTATGATAACCTGTCTTCACCTTGCAGGTTAACAATAGGTGCAGCACAGTCCCCAAATCCCTTTGAATTGTTCCCCTCTGATATCCAGCCCCTGACATTGGCTACTCACAGAAATCCCAGATCCTCAGCCCACAGAGGAGCAATGTAGATTACTAGTTTTACCTTAAACTACTCATGTGAAAATCACACAGAACTTGTGAGCACTTATAGTAAAACCAGAGGTTTATTGAAGAAAGAATAAAGATTCTGCTTGAAACAGGAGAGAGTGATGGAAACAAATGGTTACAATACACAACAAAATAATCAAACATGAACCTGGGTCTACACTTATTAACAGTTACCTTTTCTAACTAATAAAGTAGGTTCCCCCCACCGAAGTTTAGTCTCTTGCAGAGCTGGCTGCCTTCACAAGAACCAGGATCCAATTTTTCATGAGAACATCCCCGCTCCCCCAGATGTCTGCTCTGTGAATGGATACAGAGTGCCTTTCTCCATGCTATGTTACAGTGAAAAAAGCCTTTTGTCTTCATTCATAGACAGCATGATTCTGAAGCATGGAGCCAGCACAGCATTGTTATCATGAGCACTGCAAGCGCAAGACACATGATCCTCCGGTTTTTACAGAGTCAAGAAGAGCTGGGGGGAATATGACAATTTCCAGGACTCAGATTGCTGTGGGACATAATGAGAACCAATTGAAGATTGCTGGTGGCGTTCACGGAGCAGCTACAAATGGTGGAGTGCCGCTTCTGGGCCTGAGAAACGAGCACTGTTTGGAGGGATGGCATTGTAACGCAGGTTTGGGATAATGAGCAGTAGCTGCAGAACTTTTGGATGCACAAGGCCACATTCCTGGATCTGTGTGCCAAGCTCATCCCCAGCCCTCCTCCAAGGGACACCAAAATGAGAACTGCACTGACAGTGGAGCAGCAAGCAACGATCAAACTGTGGAAACTTTCAACAGTGGTTTGCTACCAGTCAGTGGAAATTCATTTTGGAGTTGGAAAATCCACCTTGGGGCCTACTGTCATGCAAGTGTGCAGGGCTGTTAATCATCTCCTGCTACACAGGACTGTGACTTATTGCTGATTGGTGCAGGGAAGTGTCCTACCGCAGAGGAAGAAATAAAGCTGCCATTCCCAGAAAACTTGGGGAGAGGATTGCACAGTACCGCCATGAAAGTTTCATTGAGATCTTGCAGGAGGATTGAAGGGACGTCCCTGTGTACATAAACAAACTGATCCACACGATCTGCCCCACCTAAAGGAGAATGAAAAACAGATGATAACTCTGCCTCTCTTTTGTTGTACCGTTACCTCTTCTAGTACGAGTGAAACGTTGATAGCTGTGTCCTGCTAAGTCGGGGGTGCCATCACACTAATGGGAAATAAATTTACACACTGATCCGTGGTTTCTTCCCCTGTGTCAGGCTCATCTTGCTTGATTGCTGGGACTGACTAGATTGTGGTGGAGTCTCAAATAAGGCCAGGCTCACACAGCATAGCCAGACCCCCTGGTTGCATGTCCCTCATTCTCCCCCTCCACCGCATCTTCACTCTTTCTGCCAGGGGCCTGGGACTCAGACTTCTCTGAGGTATCCACGGTGGTGTGTGGGCTGGTGGTGGTGTCTTCACCAAGTATGGCATGCAAAGCTCTTTATAAAAGGGGCAGGTCTGCAGTTTGGCACCAGATCAACTGTTGGGCTCCCTAAAACAACAAGGAGTCTGGTGGCACCTTAAAGACTAACAGATTTATTTGGGCATAAGCTTTCGTGGGTAAAAACCTCACTTCTTCAGCTGCATAGAGTGAAAGTTACAGATGCAGGCATTATATACTGACCCATGGAGAGCAGGGAGTTACTTCGCAAGTGGAGAACCAGTGTTGACAGGGCCAATTCAATCAGGGTGGATGTAGTCCACTCCCAATAATAGATGAGGAAGTGTCAATTCCAGGAGGGGCTCCCTGGCCTTCTGGTATTCCTGCTACAATTCCTTTGCTTTCAGGCAGCACTGCTGTTGATCCCTGTCATACCCCTTCTCCTGCATTCCCCATGCAATCTGCTGGTAGATGTTTATGTTTCTATAGCTAGTCCATAGCTGTGCTTGGACACACAGGCACCGACTTCCCCCTTTCCTCTGGGTGCTTGACCCCTCCTCTGCCTCCACTCTGCCCTGAAGGCAGGGAAGGAGGGCAAGTCATAGAATGGACATGAGCAACACATCTCGAAGAACACCGTTTACGGAAAAGGTAACTGTCTTTTCTTCAAGTGCTTGCTCATGCCCATTCCATATTAGGTGACTCCAAAGCAGTAATCCTGGAGGTGGGTAGGAGTTCATGAATGTGTAGATTACAACACAGCTCTGCCGAACCCAGCGTCATCGCTGGCCTGCTGAGTGATCGCATAACGAGCAGTAAATGTGTGAACAGAGGACCATGTTGAAGCTTTACAGACGTCCTGAATAGGGATGTGCGCCAGGAAGGCCGCTGAAAATGCCTGAGCTCTCGTCGAGTGGGCTCTGACAATCGGCAGCGGCGGAACTCCCGCCAGGACGTAACCAGTCCTTATGCATGAGGTAATCCAATTGGAAATCCTGTGCAAGGACACCGGATGACCCTTAATCCTATCCGCTGTAGTGATGAAGAGCTGAGTTGATCTACGGAAAGGCTTGGTACGTTCTAAAGTAAAAAGCCAAGGCCCTCTGGATGTCCAGGGCATGAAGACGCCTCTCTTCACTGGCCGTGCGGTCTGGGACAGAACACTGAAAGGAAGATGTCCTGGTTCATATGGAAGGCGGAGACCACCTTTGGCAGGAAGGCCGGGTGGGGCTGCAGCTGAACCTTATCTTTGTAAAAGACCATGTATGGCGGTTCTGAGGTCAAGGATTTAATTTCCAAGACCCCTCTCACCGACATCACCGCCACCAGGAACACGACCTTCCATTACAGATGGGAAAGGGAGCAGGACCCCAGTGGTTCAAAGGGCGGGCCAGTGAGCCTAGAGAGGACCAAGTTAAGATCCCACTGCAGGACAGGAGCCCGCACCTGTGGGAAGAGTCTCTCCAGCCCTCTCAAGAATCTGACCGTCATGTCATAGGAAAACACTGCCTGTCCTTAGATCAGTGGGTGAAAAGCGGACATGGCCGCAAGATGCACTCTGATGGAAGAGTGTGCCAGGCCCTGGTTCCTCAAATGGAGCAGGTAGTCCAGGACAGCCTGTATGGAGGAACGCAAGGGAGAGATGCCTCGTTCAGATGCCCAGTGGGAAACCTCATCCACTTGGCCAGGTAAGTCAGGATTCCTTTCAAACAGGTCTGTTCCTCCGGGTTCAGCCACGCAGCATCCATGCCGAGAGGTGGAGGGGACCTGAGGTTGGGGTGTAAGAGCTGACCCTGGTTTCTTGGGCACATGCCGAGGAGGGGCTGCTGACAGGCTCATGAGCATGCCAAACCAGTGCTGGTGAGGCTACGCTGGGGCGATCATGATAACCTGCACCTGGTCTCTCTTGATTTTTGCCAGGGCTCTGCTGAGTGGAATTGGAGGGAATGCGTACATCAGGCTCCCTGACCATGACAGGAGGAAGGCATCGGAGAGGGAGTCCTTGCTCAGACCCTGTCGAGAATGTTGGTGGCATTTCCTATTCTGTCTGGAAGCGAACAGGTCCACTTGAGGAGTTCCCCACCTTTTGAGGATCATGCCGGCTACCTCTGGATGGAGCGATCACCCATGGTGAGAAGAGAAGTCCCTGCTAAGTTGGTCTGCCAGCGTATTCCTGACACCGGGAAGGCGACAAGCTTCCAGGCGGATTTTGTGGCTGACGCAGAAGTCCCACAGACAGAGCGCCTCCTGACAGAGAGCCAACAAGTGTGCACCCCTTTGCCTGTTGATGTAGAACATCAAAGCTGTGTTGTCTGTCAGAACTCGCACCACTTTGCCCGACAGGTGGGGCGAGAAGACTTTGCATGTCAGCCGGACTGCTCGGAGCTCTTTGATGTTTGTATAACTGCACCTCCTCTGTGTACCACATCCCCTGTCTGGAGGTTGCCGAGATCTGCCCCCCAGCCGATGTCTGAGGGTGTCTGACACCAACTCAATGGAGTAAGGGGGGTTGTCGAATAGAACCCCTTCCAGGACAGTCCTGCGGTCGGTCCACCATCTCAGCAAGGTAAGTCTCGCCTGGGGAATGGTAATGATCTTTTCCAGGGAGTCTCAGGACTGGGAATAGACCGTTGCCAGCCATTGCTGCATGGTGTTCCATGTAAGTGCATGCTGCCATGTGGGCCAGCAGGTGCAGACAGACCCTGGCTGTAGTCAGAGGGAACACAGAGACTTCTGTGATGAGGTTCGCCATCATATGGAACCTTTCCAGCATCAGGAATGCACTGGCGCAGGTCGAGTCGAGGACTACGCCTATGAACTCTATCCTCTGCATTGGCACTAACGTCGACTTTTTGTTGTTCACCAGTAGGCCCAGAGAGCGGCACTTGGCCTGAAGCACCGCGACATCCCTTCAGACTTGAGCCGCCCTTGACGAGTCAGTCATCGAGCTATGGTTAGATTTGTATATCCTGGCGCCTGAGGTAAGCCGCTACCACCGACATACACTTGCTAAACACCCTCAGTGCTGTCGCCAGGCTGAATGGGAGGACCATAAACTGGTAGTAGTGGGGCCTCACCATAAACCAGAGGAAGCATCTGTGTCCTCGAAAGATCGCTTTCTGGAAGTATGCGTTCTTCAAGTTGAGGATGGCATACCAGTCTCCTGGATCCAGGGAAGGGATAATAGAAGCCAGAGAGGCAATGCAGAACTTTAGCTTCTGTAGGTACTTGTTAAGGTCTCGCAGGTATAGGATGGACCACCCTTGGCCTTTGGGATTAAAAAGTACCGGGAATAGAACCCCCTTATTCCTGTACTTGAGAGGAACTTCTTCCACTGCACCCAGCTGTAGTAACCCCTTTACCTCCTGCATGAGGAGACTCAGGGGTCCCTGAAGAGGGATGGGGAAGGCAGGTGGGAAGGGGGGCTAGAAAGGAACTGGAGGGTATAACCCCGTTCCATTGTGCTGAGGATCCAGCGATTCGAATTTATAGCAGTCCACGCTATAGAAAGGGGAAATGCGGTCGGAGAACAATGGGAAATGTCATAGGCGCTGACTCCACGGGTGCTCTGGGGCTGGAAAAATTGGTGCCTGCTTAGCACCCACCGGCAGCTCCCCACCCCGCCCCCCTCACCCCAGCTCACCTCCGCCTCTGCTCTGCCTCCGCCTCCTCCCGTCAGGCCACCCAGAGGATTCAGGGGGCCTGGGGCAAAATGGGGGAGCTTGTACTCACCGGGCGGTGCTCCGAGTCTGCGGTGGCGGCAGCGGCATTTCGGTGGCAGAGGGCCCTTCAGTCGCTCCGCGTCTTCAGCGGCACCGAAGGGCCCCCCGCCGCCGAAGACCCGGAGCGACTGAAGGGCCCCCCGCCACCGAAGACCCGGACTGCCGCCAAATGAGGAAAGGGATTCTCAGCCAGGGCTTGCAGGGCCCCTGCAGGGCCCAGGACCTAGGGCAAAATTGCCCCACTTGCTCCCCCCCGGGCGGCCCTGCCTCCCTGGGTGCACCGCGTGCCCACTTTTCCCCCCTGGCTCCCAGTGCTTGCACCGCGAAACAGCTGATTCGTGCAGCAAGCGCTGGGAGGGGGGAGGAGGAGGGGGAACGCGGAGCGCTCGGGGAAGAGGCAGGGCCGGGGTGGGGATTTGGGGAAGGGGTCTGATAGGGGCAGGGAGGGGGCGGAGTTGGGGTGGGGACTTTGGGGAAGGGGTTGGAATGGGGGCGGGGCAGGGAAAGGGTGGGGTCGGGGGGGGGCGCAAGCTCCCACCGGCGCTGGGGAAAGTTGGCGCTTATGGGAAATATGGATCTGGGAAATAGTCTGGTAGGTCGCCCTTGAGCGCACCCTCAAAACGACCATTTGGCCTCCTGCTTATTACGGGTTGAGCCCAACTGGGCCAAGGGTGGAGGCGGGTGGCTCAGGCAGCACTTGTAACCCTTGGCTGGTTTATGGGGCTGGTCCTGCTGAGGCTGGCTCCCCTAACCCTGAGGCTGTTGCAGTTTGAACCGCTTACGCCCCGGGGCTGGGACGTAGAGACCCAGGATTTTCACGGTGGTGTGGGAGTACTTGAGGCCATGCAACATGCTGTCTGTTTGCTCCACAAATAGGGCCCTGCCATCGAAGGGCAGGTCCTGCAACAATTGTTGAGCCTTGGTGGACAACCCAGAGAGGAGCAGCCAAGAGACTTGCCACATGGAGATAGTGGAAGCCATGGTGCAGGCATCAGCATCAGCAGCATTTGACGTCGCCTGGAGGGCCGCCCTGGCCGCAGTCATGCCCTCATCGAGGATCACTCAGAACTCCTTCTTGGAAGCCTCGAGGAGCGACCCTTTGAAATTGGCCATGGCTTGCCACATATTGAAGTCATATTGGCCAAGGAGGGCTTGGTGGTTGGCCACTCTCAGCTAAAGGCTGGAAGACGAATAAACCTTATGTCCAAAGAGATCCAGCCTGCTCGAGTTTATTTTTGGGGGTGGCCCCAGGTTGTCCTTGCCTCTCCTTGTGGTTAACCACCTCAACTACAAGGGAACTAGGGGTTGGGTGGGAGTATAAGTACTCATGCCCTTTAGTTGGCATGAAGTACTTGCGTTTGGCCCTTTTAGAGACAGGGGCCAGGGAAGAGGGGGTCTGCCACAGGGCATTAGTGATTTTGGAAACCCTTTCATGAAGGAGTAGAGTCACCCTGGTAGGAGCTGAGGAGCAGAAGATGTCAAACAGAGTCCGAGGGCTCTTCCAATTCCTCTGCCTGAAGATCCAAGTTAGAAGCAACACTCTTCAAAAGTTCCTGGTGCACTTTGGTGTCATTCTGAGGAACTGGATGAGGGGGTCCCGTGATAGCCTCGTCCAGCAATGACAAGGATGATGCTGGTGCCGCGGGAACCTCCATGTCCATTGGTGGTCCAGCAGCTTGCTCCCCTGGGTCCTCCTGGACCTGCGGGGTCTTACCTCCCAAGCCTTGAGCACTGGAGGGGGATGAGATACCGAGGCCGTTGGCCTCTCCGAGGCTCCTGACACTGATCAGGCAGTCTGGGAAGGTTGGGTGAACCCCCAGGGGTTCCACAGGTACTATGGTGCTGGCCATTGCGCTTGGGGCCATGGGGCAGGTTTTGGTGCCGATAACGTAGACGGCACCGCCAGTACCGGGGCTTGTCCCGCAAGTAGAGAACCTCACTCTGAGCTACCAGTGGAGCGGTCGCTTCTGGGCAGCCAGGATTGGGCTAAGCGGTGGCTCTTGTCCAACCGGTGCCACTCACTGCATCGCAAAGTTGGCCTGTCTGAGCGACTGTAGAGGTGCTGGCCGGGGCTCGACCCTCTCCAGGGCGGAGGGGAGCCACCCCGGCTCACTGCACACTGCTGAGGTTTGGGGAATTAGTCCAGCCACGGGAGTCTTTCTTGGCGGCCCTTGCGGTAACTGGAATAAGCACCGTAAGCCCAGGCCCTTGGTCAGGGCAGGGCAATACGGAGTCAGAAGCTCAGGCCCTCAGGCAGGGCTGAGCAAGGATAGTAGGCCCAAGCCTCCAAGGCCTGGGAGAGGGGGAGACTGCCACCCACGAGTTGGGTGGCAGGGGGGACGCAGGCCCTCCCACTCCACTGCGTCCCAGCCTGGGGCCGTAGCAGTGGCAGAAGACCCGCTGCTGAGTCAGTGGGGATCCTGGCGGCAACACACTGACATGGGCTCTGGCAGTGCTGCAGCCAGACTAGGGTTGGCTGCTCCCGGGCTACTTCCGGACTCCCCCTCTTGTGCTCCCTGAGTCATGGTGGTATCCTCCAGGGGGTCCAGCACCATGGGTTCCTCGGAGTAGTGGTCCAGCGGCTGGCCCAGCAGCTCCACCGGGTAGCGAGTGCAGGGCAGGTCCAGCAACTCCTCTGGATAGCGAGCACAGGGCAGGTCTGGCAACTCCTCTGGGTAGCGGCCGCAGTGCAGGTCCGGCCAGTTCTGGTGGACACCACTATCCAGGGTCGCAGGCAAAGCCTGGGATGGGCTGCACTGCTCAGCTTGAGCTGGGATCCGACTTCCAGAAGGGGATGTTGAGCTGCCTGGTGCGGGTCGTGGCTCACCCCCAGCCCTCTCCAGGAGGTAGGAGATCTTTCCCCCCCAGTCTTTTTTGGCTTCTTCCCCAGAGCCGGAGGGGAACCGGCGCTGGCTCGTGGACAGTGCTGGTGGAGCACCGCACACAGAAGCCGTGGTGATCGGTGCGGAGTTGGACCGCTGCTCCGGTGCCGGAGTGAGTGCCGACTCCATTAGGAGCACTTTCAGATGGATATCGAGCTCCTTCTTCATCCTAGATTTAAAGGACTTGCAGATACAGCACTTATGTGCCCTTCGCCTAAGTACCTTAGGCAGCTGTGCGCTCGGGGAGGAATGCTGTAAAAAAAAAAAAATTGGGGGCATTACTTTTTGGTACCTCCAAATCTTGGTGCTCTAGGCAACCACCTAGTTCGCCTTAATGGTAGCACCATCCCTGCGAGCACACAAACCTAATATGGAATGGACATGAGCAACACATCTCGAAGAACACCATTTACAGAAAAGGTAACTGTGTTTTTCATTCTGGGAACTGGTACAATTTATACCAGCAATATAACTCTTTGGCTGGGATAATCTGCATCTCCACTACTAGGGTTTGACAGTATTGCTATACTGGTATACTCATATAGCTATACTGGCAAACTTTTTGTAGTGTAGACTGTTACCTAGATTTCACTAGAAACCAACCCAGGGTTACACTTATATTGGTTTTATTAAATGCTGCTATTGGATCAAACAGAAAAGGGATGGAGCTTATTCATGCACACACACATTCAACGCATTCATACCCTCATGCACCCACACACTCACGCAGGCGGAGAGTTACCGGAGACAGCAGAGGAAGCTGAGAAGTCGAAGCAGATCTGGTGTGTCCGCCTGTGGACACGGATCCAGGCCAGCGAGCAGATCAAGAAAAAGAGAGCTTGTGAGCATGCTTTCTTCCGTTTATTGGAACTGGGCGGCTCCTGTCACTTACACTGAATTTTCCTTCTGTGTCCATCACCGAGAAGCATTCCCAGACCTCGTCCTTTTCACGCATACCAGGTTCTTCTTTTCTTTACAGCTCCCTGTGATTGCCTTTTCAGGGCAGATTACATCAGACCATCTGTCTCCTGTCTACAGGCTCTTTTCTCCTTGCAGTTCCTCTCTGCCCAGTCCCACATACACTCCCTTGTTCACACTCCCTTATCTCCCACACACACTCCCTTGTTCACACTCTCCCTGATTGCATGACGGAATATTGCAAAGCTTGGAGGTTATACAAGTGGTAACTGAAAAGATTACAAAACTTGCAAAAGTTACAAAATTTAAAAGGCTATGCTAACAATGACTAAAAGACACAAAGTTTGCAAAAGGTTACAGAACTTAATGATTATACTAGCGATGACTGAAAAGTTACAAATCTTACAATCGCATTCTACTGGATTGAATGGAGGCTTTACACAGCATAGAGTAGGTCTAAGTCATCAAGGGATGCTATCTAGTTTAAAACAATGTTTTTTTCATAGTGGTTTTATTATATATTTTTGATTTTTTTAATGCAGGGTAACTTATCATAACTAACCAACCAACTAAATAAAACATAACTAATTAAACATTGCTAACCAATACCAAACAGGCTTAAGCACAGTAATGGGAAATAATAATTATATGGAGTACAACTTAATATGTATAGTAATATCAAGTAAAATGGTTTATCACATTGACAGTATTCAGTATCCAGTTTATAATTAGTTATTGAAAACCAATTAACTCAAGCCTAAATTGAAAAAAATATGTTTTAAAAAACTAATTATATTACTGAGAAGAAGGACGGTCTTGTGATTAGGGCATTGGGCTTAGGCATTGGAGTCAGTTCATGGCTGGGCAGGTCATTTAATCTCCCTGTGTCTCAGTTTCTCATTTACAAAAAGGGATAGGACAATCCTTTTTGTTCTCCCCTCCTTTCTGTATCTATTTGGACTGTAAACTCTTTGGGGATAAGGACAATTTCTTACTATGTGTGTGTACAGTGTCTAACATACAAGTCAGTGCTGATGTCAGTTGGGGCATCTAGGCGCTACCATAATACAGGTTAATAAAACAGATTGCCTTACCTATGGTTCCATATAGTCCTGTCTGCAGGCTTTCACTATTTCAGGAACAGGTAATTCAGTGGGTTAGACTCTCAAGTGAGCAAGAACCCCAATTTTCAATCTGTCCACACCACCCATAATCCTGGGGGAATCTGGGGATTGTTTTGGCAGCTGGCACAGTTTAAAGCAGCCTCCACAAGCTGAAGATTGCCAGAATGACAGACAGATACCCAGCATGGAAAATTTCAGTTTAAACAGTGAAAGTTTTACAAAGGTATAAACAACTGAAAGCAGGATCTTGTACTAGGCAACCTTAACTATATAAGCAGGAACAGTATCCCTGATGAGACCACAGCACGCCTGGTGGCTGAGCTTTGTGACTTTGTCCTCACCCACAACCACTTCAGATTTGGGGACAACTTATACCTTCAAGTCAGTGGCACTGCTATGGGCACCTGAATGGCCCCACAGTATGCCAACATTTTTATGGCTGTCTTAGAGCAACGCTTCCTCAGCTCTCGTCCCCTAGTGCCCCTCCTCTACTTGCGCTACATTGATGACATCTTCATCATATAGACCCATGGAAAGGAGGCCCTTGAAGAATTCCACCTGGACTTCAACAATTTCCACCCCACCATCAACCTCAGCCTGGACCAGTCCACACAAGAGATCCACTTCCTGGACACCACAGTGCAAATAAGTGATGGTCACATAACCACCACCCTATACCGGAAACCTACTGACTGCTATACGTACCTACATGCCTCCAGCTTCCATCCAAGACACATCACACGATCCATTGTCTACAGCCAAGCCCTAAGATACAACCGAATTTGCTCCAACCCCTCAGACAGAGACAAACACCTACAAGATCTTTATCAAGCATTTGTAAAACTACAATACCCACCTGGGGAAGTGAGGAAACAGATTCACAGCGCAAGACGGGTACCCAGAAATCACCTACTACAGGACAGGCCCAACAAGGACAATAACAGAACACCACTGGCCATCACATACAGCCCCCAGCTAAAACCTCTCCAGCGCATTATCCACGATCTACAACCTATCCTGGAAAATGATCCCTCACTCTCACAGACCTTGGGAGGCAGGCCAGTCCTCGCTTACAGACAACCCCCGAACCTGAAGCAAATAGTCACCAGCAACTACACACCACACCACAGAAACACCAACTCAAGAACCAATCCCTGTAGCAAACCTCGTTGCCTACTCTGTCCCCATATCTACTCTGGCGACATCATCAGAGGACCCAACCACATCAGCCACACCATCAAGGGCTCATTCACCTGCACATCCACTAATGTTATATATGCCATCATGTGCCAGCAATGCCCCTCTGCCATGTACATTGGCCAAACCGGACAGTCCCTCCGCAAAAGAATAAATGGACACAAATCGGACATCAGGAATGGTAACATACATAAGCCAGTAAGTGAACACTTCAATCTCCCTGGTCATTCTATTACAGATTTAAAAGTCACTATCATTGAACAAAAAAACTTCAGAAACAGACTTCAAAGAGAAACAGCAGAACTAAAATTCATTTGCAAATTTAACACCATTAATCTGGGCTTGAATAGGGACTGGGAGTGGCTGGCTCATTACAGAAGCAGCTTTTCCTCTCCTGGAATTGACACCTCCTCATCTATTATTGGGAGTGGACTACATCCACCCTGATTGAATTCAGGTTTCAGAGTAACAGCCGTGTTAGTCTGTATCCACAAAAAGAAGAACAGGAGTACTTGTGGCATCTTAGAGACTAACAAATTTATTAGAGCATAAGCTTTCGTGGACTACAGCCCACTTCTTCGGATGCATATAGAATGGAACATATATTGAGGAGATATATATACACACATACAGAGAGCATAAACAGGTGGGAGTTGTCTTACCAACTCTGAGAGGCCAATTAATTAAGAGAAAAAAAAAAACTTTTGAAGTGATAATCAAGCTAGCCCAGTACAGACAGTTTGATAATAAGTGTGAGAATACTTACAAGGGGAGATAGAGTCAATGTTTGTAATGGCTCAGCCATTCCCAGTCCTTATTCAAACCGGAGTTGATTGTGTCTAGTTTGCATATCAATTCTAGCTCAGCAGTCTCTCTTTGGAGTCTGTTTTTGAAGTTTTTCTGTTGTAATATAGCCACCCGCAGGTCTGTCACTGAATGACCAGACAGGTTAAAATGTTCTCCCACTGATTGAATTGGCCCTGTCAACACTGGTTCTCCACTTGCGAAGTAACTCCCTGCTCTCCATGTGTCAGTATATAATGCCTGCATCTGTAACTTTCACTCTATGCATCTGAAGAAGTGAGGTTTTTACCCACAAAAGCTTATGCCCAAATAAATCTGTTAGTCTTTAAGGTGCCACCAGACTCCTTGTTGTTTTTATATAAGCATTGCTACCTTTGCCACCTATAATATCATTAGCAGAAGTTTTCAAGAAGATACTGTCACCTTACTTGAATTAAATGCGTAAAGAATCTAATTACTAGCTATTTAATATATCCAGTACTTAATAATTGTGTTTTACCTATGTCTTATACTATCAGATTGTTTTCATGCGTAAGGAACTTTTTACTTATTTATTTAATAAATGTATGTTATATTTAAAGTCAGTGAATGAGATGGTTCTATGAACTACACTGCAGAAAAGAATAAAGGAAAAAGATTTACAGATTTTATTTTTCCTTGAATGAAGTTTATTCCGGTTTAAGATTCACATTAATGCTGGATAAATATTACAGGCCTGATTCTCCTCCTACTTTCACTGAAGCAAATTAGGAGTAACTCCACCAAAGACAATGAAGTTACACTGATGTAAAATTGGTATTGGTAAAAGGAAAATCAGGCCATATAATCTGGTAAATTGCCCTGACTGTAAAACTTCTAAGCCCAGTTCTGACTTCACATTGGTTTTCTACCCAGCTCTCCACTGACTTCAATGCCTGAAGTATATTGTGGTACTAATTGTTTAAAATTAGTCGTTTAATCACCAGACGGCCTCCAAGTGGAATGGATCTCTCACATGATTCAGCCTCAGTCTGGATCTGCATGCTCAGAGACTAGCATCTATAGGAGCCATCTTGTTATATAACTAATAAAGAGAGTTCTACTTTAAAGTTTATATCCCTGGTCTCACTCTGGGTTGCTGAAGTGGCATACTCACAAGAAAGATACTCTCTGCTGTCTCATTGCATTGCATAGGAAGCATGCAGTAGCCTTGTCTAGACTTGGAGAAAAGGTATTTTAAAAAAGGCATTAACATATTTTCAAACACCATCTAATACCTAGTGTAGAAAAGGGTTTAAAAATATGCTAGGTGGTCAAGGTCAAGAGGTTGACCAGGACCAGTTAATATTTTTTTCAAGGTGCTAACACTTTTTAAAAGTTAAACCGTGTCTATACATGTATTTAAAATGTGTTAATTAAAACATGTTAGCTAAAACATTTTAAAAGACATCTTGTCTAGAACAGGATATAGTTCTTGCTGAATCAACTCCTTATTTTAGACTCTATGGTAAGGCATAGAAAATATTTTGAAGTAATAATGTTACAATACCTTGTACTTATATAGTACCTTTCATCAGAGGAACTGAAAGTGCTATATAAAAATAATTCACTTCTTAAGGGGAACTTTTATATCACAATCTGATACTGTGAAGATTTGTTTTTTTGATAACCAGAAAATTTAGTTCAAACAATTTATTTTAAATTACTTTTGTTTTCTTCCTAGATGTTTTATGGCACTAATAAAGCACTTTGAGATCTACTGATGGAAAGTGCTATATGAGAGTTAAGTATTATTATAATTATGATTAATATAATTGGGAATCAAATATTCTTAATGAAGAGACTCTGAAGCATTGTACACTGGGCCCAATCCTGCAAGCCCATGCTTCCCTGAGAGTTCTTATTCTTGTTATTTTTTCATTGAAGTGAATGAAATTAATTAGGTGAATAAGGATTATGCCTTCAAGAATGGATTTGGAATACTGTGTCTATTGTTGTAATCCCCAATGATGTCATCCGGGGGAGATAGCTCAGTGGTTTGAGCATTGGCCTGTTAAACCCAGGGTTGTGAGTTCAATCCTTGAGGCCATTTAGGGATCTGGGGCAAAAATCTGTCTGGGGATTGGTCCTGCTTTGAGCAGGGGGTTGGACTAGATGACCTCCTGAGGTCCCTTCCAATCCTGACATTCTATGATTTGCTATAATGGGCAGTATTAAGGATAATGTACAAGTCTTTTTCTACATTACACTTCAACACCCACATCTGGTCCATGTCAGCTGACTTTGGCTTGCAGGGCTCAAACTACAGGACTGTTTAATTGCATTGTTGATGTTCTGGCTTTGGCTGGTCCCAGAGCCTGGGCTTCAGCCCGAGCCTGAATGTCTACACCACAATTAAACAGCCCCAGTCCCGTGAGCCTGAGTCAGCTGACACGGGCCAGCCACGGGTGTTTAACTGCAGTGTAAACATACTCTAACTGTTATGTCTTTTCTGTTTTATCTATTTTCATAGAAGAACTAGAAATAAGTAAATCTATGCTGATTTCATGAAGATCCATCCATTTCAATCTATCCATTTCCTGTTACAAAAAGTGTTTCTGAAAGCAGTTTCGCAGTAGGTGGGGCAAGTAGCCAGATGAGAATAGTCACTAGGTTTTTGTGCTGGAGGAGATGGAATGGTATTTTCTATTCCTGAAGATGTGGTCTTATTAAACCTTTTATCAAATAATTTGGTTTCACAATACATTTCCGGGAATTAGTGAGATTGGTTATGTTCCTAATTATGTTTTTTAAAAAATGTCCTTAGTCTACTTTGAAAAAAATTAAAGTGGACCTTTATTATAGTTACAGAATTGTATGAAAGAGCATTGCCCTCATAAAATGAGGGTCACAGGTGGAATGTAGCAGGGCTAATATGAAGGGTAATGGAAAAATCCACTACATGTGTTCACTACTTAAATGACATGGTTGGGTAAATGGATTTCTCTCCTTCCTAGGAGTGTGCTTCTACATTAGTCTAGCAGCAATTAGAGAGAAGAGGTTGCTCTGCAAATTGGCTCTGCGAACCATGTAGTTCATCTTTTTATTGTGTAAAAAACATAAAAAATTGCTGCTAATCAATCCACTTCAACTTTCTGTCTAAAAATTATTTACCATCCCTTTCAGCCTAGAGCACTTTGAGAATGTTTTCCTTAAATTAAGTAAAAGGAGGAGGTATTTGTATCAATAAGCAGATTATGGTTATGTGGGATAAATCTTACCATGGTAGCAGTAAAGAAACTGCATTATTACTCAAGAGTTCTTAACAAATTGATTAATGCTTTTAGAATAATTAGTCCACATTTCAGATGTAATAGTGCTGTCTTATTTATTAAATGAGAGATGCAGCACTTGATGACCATAATGCTAAAACAGTTTTTTTTTTTTTCTTAAATAGGAAATAAATTGTTTTGAACTTTTCTTTGTTATCAGACAGTAAGTCACTTATTAAGCACAATTTGGCTTTCACAATAATATTTGTCTCTTTTTTTCAAGCCTACAGTGTGACTTGGGCTTTTCCGGACAATGACAATAATTGAGGTTGTGGCTTAACTCTAGTCAATAGTTTCCACATCTTGAAAGAGTGATCTGTGATCAGTCCACGGGACTGGGAGTCAGGAAATACGATTTCTACAGCAGGCTTTACCTTTCACTATGGACAAGTTACTTGACCACTGTGTTATATTTTCCCCATCTGTAATAAGGGAATCATACTTACATGACGGGGTGTTGTGAGGCTTAACTATTTGTACTTTGCAACAGAGGGTCCTGTGGCACCTTTGAGACTAACAGAAGTACTGGGAGCATAAGCTTTCGTGGGTAAGAACCTCACTTCTTCAGATGCAAGTCTTGCATCTGAAGAAGTGAGGTTCTTACCCACGAAAGCTTATGCTCCCAGTACTTCTGTTAGTCTCAAAAGGTGCCACAGGACCCTCTGTTGCTTTTTACAGATTCAGACTAACACGGCTACCCCTCTGATATTTGTACTTTGAAATTCTTGGAGGAAAGATGCTCTAAAGAGAAAAGTATTATTATCCAGATGGACATTTTGAATCCAATCATGTAGTCCTTACTAAGGCAAAGCTGAAATGCAAAGCATCTTTACTGATCGTTACAGCTGACTGGAGAATTACAGTTCAGTTTCATGAAAACTTTTGAGTTTTCAGAATTGTTTTCATTTTGCATTAGAACAAAAACAAAAGCTTGTGAACCTTATCATGAAACAGAATGATATGATATTGAAACATTTGTTTCTGGACTGAAAAGGTTCAAAACAATTTCTCTTTGTCTCACTTTCTTTGGTCAGAACCCAGAGGTGACCAGGGAGTCCTGGACCTCAGAAACATTACCATTGAAAACGTAATCAAAATCAAGGTCTCATTGTTTCAACTTTAATGAAATAGTATATTTCAATGAAAATACATTTTGTCAAAAATGTTCCAACAAGCTCTACTAATTAGTAAGAAAGAAAGAACATGGCATTTACAACATGCCTGCATATTTTGACAACTTTTGGAAAAGGGTGATCTAAAGTAGTTTAGGTATGACTTCCCTGCCCATATTTTAAGATTCTTTTGCTAGAATTAGCTAAACCAACAATAAATCTGATTCAAAATGTCATAATAAGCAAACTTTCTATAAAATACAAAACAATCTTACTACTTCATGGCACAATAAGAAACTTTCATGAGGCAGAAGAGCAGAATTTGGCCTTCTTTCCGTTGTATTCTTCTCCACTTTTAATTATATATTTTGATGCCTGTTAGCACTTAAGCAATAAAAATAAGGCTTTGATGTTAGTACTCTATTAAGATAAATAGAGGCAGTTTACCTCTCTCTTAAAAAGACTGCTTCTACTCAACCAACTTACCCAGCACATGTATTGAATCATATCAGCAGACTTTACTAAGTTTGTTCGTAAAACCTTTTCCATCTTCTTGGCTCTGCAGAGCATTGGGAAAGTAAGATGGGTTCTATTCTGGCTCATGCATCAGCAAAGGAATTGTTAACCACATTCCAGTTGCAGAATCTGTATTGCCAGTGAAGTGTGAGTCAAAAAAAACCTACAGAACATAAGAATAGCCATACTGGGTCAGGCCAATGGCCCATCTAGCCCAGTATCCCATCTTCTGGCAGTGGCCAGTGCCAGATACTCCAGAAAGAATGAACAGAACAGGGCATTTTAAGTGATCCATCCCCTGTTGTTCATTCCCAGCTTCTGGCAGTTGGAGATTTAGGGGCATCTGGAGCATGAGGTTGCATTCCTGATCATCTTGGTGGACCTGTCCTCCATGAACGTATCTAATTCTTTTTTGAACTCAGTTATACTTTTGCCTGTCACAACATCCCCTGGCAGTGAGTTCTACAGGCTGACTGTGTGTAGTACTTCCTTTTTGTTTGTTTTAAACCTGCTGCCCATTAATTTCATCAGGTGAACCCTGGCTTTTCTGTTATGTGAACACTTCCTTATTCACTTTCTCCATACAATTCATGATTTTATAGACCTCTATCATATCCAGGGGCGGCTCTATGTTTTTTGCCACCCCAAGCATGGTATTCAGGCGGCCTTTGGTGGCATGCCTGTGGGCGGTCACACAGCTTCGGAGGCGTTTCTGCGGGTGATCTGCCGGTCCCGCGGCTTCGGCGTACCCACCGCTGAATTGCCGTCGAAACCGCGGGACCGGTGGACCTCCTGCAGGCATGCCGCCGAAGGCCACCTGACTATCGCCCTCATGGCGACCAACAGACCACCCCCCGTGGCTTGCCGCCCGAGGCACGTGTTTGCTGCTCTGGTGCCTGGAGCCGCCCCGATCATATCCCCTCTTAGTCATCTCTTTTCTAAGCTGAACAGTCCCACTCCTTTTAATTTCTCCTCAGATAGAAGCTGTTCCATCTCCCTAATCATTTTTGTTGCTTTTCTCTGTACCTTTTCCAATTCTAATATATATTTTTTGAGAGAAGACAACCAAAACTGCACGCAATATTCAAGGTGTGGGCATACCATGGCGTTATAGTGGCATTATGATGTTTTCTGTTTTATTATCTTCTCCTTTTCTAATGGCTCCTAACATTCTGTTACCTTTTTTGACCACCACTGAACACTGAGTAGATGTTTTCAGAGAACTATCCACAATGACTCCAAGATCTCTTTCTTGAGAGGTAACAGCTAATTTAGACCCCATTTTGTTGTCTGCAAAATTTTGCCACCTCACTGTTCAACCCCTTTTCCAGATCATTTATGAATATGTTGAACAGCACAGACCCCAATATAGATCCTTGGAGGATCCTGCTATTTAACTCTTTCCATTTATTCCCATCCTTTGTTTCCTATCTTTTAACCAGTTACTGATGACTTTCCCTCTTATTCCAATACTGCTTGCTTTGCTTAAGATCCTTTGGCGAGGGACCCTGTCAAAGACTTTTTGAAAGTCCAGGTACACTATATCCACTGGATCACCCTTGCCCCCATCCTTGTGGATACCCTTAAAGCATTCAAATAGATTGGTAAGGCATGATTTCCTTTTACAAAAGCTATGTTGACTCTTCCCCGTTCATCTGTGAGTCTGAATTCTATTCTTTACTATAGTTTCAACCAATTTACTTATTACTGAAGTACCTACCAGCCTGTAATTGCCAAGATTGCCCCGGAGCCTTTTTCAAAAATTGGCATTACATTAGCTACACTCCAGTCATCTGGTAGCTGGATTTAAGTTACAGGTTACATTCCACAGTCAGTAGTTCTGCAGTTTCATATTTGAGTTCCTTCAGAAGGCCTGGTGACTTATTACTGTTTAACTTATCAATTTTTTCGAATACCTCCGCTATTGACACCTCAGTTTGTGACCATTCCCCACACGCAAGCCATTTTTTTAAGGTGATAAATGTGAGGATCTCCCTCATATCCTCTGCAGTGAAGATCAATGCAAAGATTTCATTTAGCTTCTCTGCAACAGCTTTGTCTTTACCTCGTGCTCCTTTAGCATCTCAATCATCCAGTAGCCCCACCATGTGTTTGGCAGGCTTCCTGCTTCTGATGCACTTCCAAAAAAATTTTCTGGTAGTTTTTGTCTCTTTTGCTAGCTGCTCTTCAAATATTTTCTTGTCTTTCTTACTATACTTTTACACTTGCCAGAGTTTATCGCTCCTTTCGATTTTCTTCACTAGGATTTGATGTGCAATTTTTAAAGGATGCCTTTTTGCCTCTCATTGCCTCTTTTGGTCTGCTGTTTAGCCATGGTGGTATTTTTTTACCTCTTTTTTTAATTTAGGGTATATATTTAGTTTGAGCCTCTATTATGGTGTTTTTAAATAGTTTCCATGCAGTTTGCAGGCATTTCTCTCATGACTGTTCCTTTTAATTTCTGTTTAAAGAGCTTCTTTATTTTTGTGTAGTTTTGAAGTTAAATGCTACTGTGGCGGGTTTCTTTGGCATTTCCACCTCTTACAGCAATGTTAAATTTAATTACATTATGGTCACTATTACCTAGTGGTTCGGCTATATTAATCTCTTGGACCAGATCCTGTGCTCCTCTTAGGGCTATATAAAGAATTGCCTCTCCCTTTGTGGGTTCCAGGACAGTCATTTATGGTGTCTAGAAATTTTATGGTGACATGTTCCCAATCAATATGAGGATAATTGGAATCCCACATTATTACTGTTTTCTCTAATCTTCCTGATTTCCTCTCTAGTCTTCCTCACATTTCACAATTACTGTAACCATCCTGGTCAGGTGGTCAATAGTATATTCCCACTGCTATACTCTGATTATTCAAGCCTGGAATTTCTCTCCATAGAGGTTCCATGGAACAGTTTGATTCAGTTAAGATTTTTACTTTACTTTTACATATAGTGCCCCTCCCCAACCAGCATGACCTACTCTGTAATTCCTATATATTTTATACCTGGTATAACCATGCCCCATTGATTATCCTCATTTCACCAAGTTCCCACAATGCCTATTATATCAATATACTCATTAGTGCCAGCCACTCTAGTCCACTTATCTTAGTATTTAGATTTCTAGCCTTTATATATTAGCATGTGTACATATTGTCAATATTCAGTTGCTTGCCTTCATGTGTTACATTTAAATGGGACTCTTATGTTTGTCTGTTGCTCACTAGCTCCTACCTGTACTTTACTAACTTCTTTCCTGTCCTCTTTACTAGGATATAGACTTTCCCCTTTAATAAATTAATTCCTAAGGGATATCTTTGTCTGAAACGTATGCTCCTCCACATCTTTCAGCTTTCTCCCAGCCCTTAGTTTAACAATCCTCTACAACTTTTTAAATTTTACATGCCAGCAGTCTGGGTCCATTTTTGTTTAGGTGGAGCCCATCCTTCCTGTATAGGCACCTTCTTCCCCAAAATGTTCCCCAGTTCCTCATAAACCTAAAACCTGCCTCCCTACACTATAGTCTCATTCCTGCATTGAGACCCTGCAGTTCTGCCTATCTTTCTGTCCCTACATGTGGAACGGGATGCATTTCAGAGAATGCTGCCATGGAGGTCCAGGACTTTACCTAGTAGCCTAAATTTGGCCCCCATGACCTTTCTCCTCACAATTTGACTTCCAGGTTGAATTTGCAGGATTGGGAGGTAGAACAAATGTTTTTAAACTTGTAAACTGATCAGATTTGTTATGGAAATCATAAACACACAATGAACAAGAAACTCCATGATGGCATTTTTATAAGATTATTTTCAGACTAGAATAGTACTTTAATTATGGTGATTCAGACTTTCTAGCTGAAGACACAACAAGACAATTACACTGGGACATGACATACAATAACAGTATTATGTTTACGTTGTCAAAGTTATCTTCACAACCAAAAGTCAGAAGTGTTACTTATTTTAAATTAAAGTTTAGTTCCTCGAGAAAATGGCAAAATCCACTTCTAATTTGGTTATGGTCACAGACAAATGCCTGGTTCTCTTGTGCTCCAAGGAAGTGGGTTTGACGGATGAGTGCTCAATCAGTATTTTAAAAAACATTTCAGGGCACTGAATGGCTGCACCAAACTTAGTTGGGTCAGAAACACACACACACACACACACACACACACACACACACACACACACACACACACACACCCTTACACAACAAACTGCTGTTTGTGGAAGATTGGACAAATGACCAGGGAGGAGTATAAAAATATTGCTCAGGCATGCAGGAGTGAAATCAGGAAGGCCAAATCACACTTGGAGTTGCAGCTAGCAAGAGATGTTAAGAGTAACAAGAAGGGTTTCTTCAGGTATGTTAGCAACACGAAGAAAGTCAAGGAAAGTGTGGGCCCCTTACTGAATGAGGGAGGCAACCTAGTGACCGAGGATGTGGAAAAAGCTAATATACTCAATGATTTTTTTGCCTCTGTCTTCACGAACAAGGTCAGCTCCCAGACTGCTGCACTGGGCAGCACAGTATGGGGAGAAGGTGACCGGCCCTCTGTGCAGAAAGAAGTGGTTTGGGACTATTTAGAAAAACTGGACGTGCACAAGTCCATGGGGCCGGATGCGCTGCATCCGAGGGTGCTAAAGAAGTTGGCGGATGAGATTGCAGAGCCATTAGCCATTATTTTTGAAAACTCATGGTGATCGGGGGAGGTCCCGGATGACTAGAAAAAGGCTAATGTAGTGCCCATCTTTAAAAAAGGGAAGAAGGAGGATCCGGGGAACTACAAGCCAGTCAGCCTCACCTCAGTCCCTGGAAAAATCATGGAGCAGGTCCTCAAGGAATCAATTATGAAACACTTAGAGGAGAGGAAAGTGATCAGGAACAGTCAGCATGGATTCACCAAGGGGAAGTCGTGCCTGACTAACCTAATTGCCTTCTATGATGAGATAACTAGCTCTGTGGATGAGGGGAAAGCAGTGGATGTGTTATTCCTTGAGGTTAGCAAAGCTTTTGATACGGTCTCCCACAGTATTCTTGCCGCCAAGTTAAAGAAGTATGGGCTGGATGAATGGACTGTAAGGTGGATAGAAAGCTGGCTAGATCGTTGGGCTCAACAGGTAGTGATCAATGGCTCCATGTCTAGTTGGCAGCCGGTTTTGAGCGGAGTGCCCCAGGGGTCGGTCCTGGGGCCGGTTTTGTTTAATGTCTTTATTAATGATCTGGAGAATGGTGTGGACTGCACTCTCAGCAAGTTTGAAAATGACACTAAACTGGGAGGCATGGTAGATACACTAGAGGGTAGGGATCAGATACAGAGGGACCTAGACAAATTAGAGGATTGGGCCAAAAAAACAAAAAACAAAAAAAAACAAAAAAAACCCTGATGAGGTTCAACAAGGACAAGTGCAAAGTCCTGCACTTAGGAACGAAGAATCCCATGGACTGCTACAGACTAGGGACCGAGTGGCTAGGCAGCAGTTCTGCAGAAAAGGACCTAGGGGTCAGAGTGGACGAGAAGCTGGATATGAGTCAACAGTGTACTCTTGTTGCCAAGAAGGCTAACGGCATTTTGGACTGTATAAGTAGGGACATTGCCAGCAGATCGAGGAACGTGATCGTCCCCCTTTATTCGACATTGGTGAGGCCTCATCTGGAGTACTGTGTCCAGTTTTGGGCCCCACACTACAAGATGGATGTGGAAAAATTGGAAAGAGTCCAGCGGAGGGCAACAAAAATGATTAGGGTTCTGAGCACATGACTTATGAGGAGAGGCTGAGGGAACTGGGATTGTTTAGTCTCCAGAAGAGAAGAATGAGGGGGGATTTGATAGCTGCTTTCAACTACCTGAAGGGGGGTACCAAAGAGGATGGAGCTCGGCTGTTTTCAGTGGTGGCAGATGACAAAACAAGAAGCAATGGTCTCAAGTTGCAGTGGGGGAGGTCTAGGTTGGATATTAGGAAACACTATTTCACTAGGAGGGTGGTGAAGCACTGGAATGCGTTACCTAGGGAGGTGGTGGAATCTCCTTCCTTAGAGATTTTTAAGGCCCGGCTTGACAAAGGCCTGGCTGGGATGATTTAGTTGGGAATTGGTCCTGCTTTGAGCAGGAGGTTGGACTAGATGACCTCCTGAGGTCCCTTCCAACCCTGATCTTCTATGATTCTATGAGTAGCAGAGAGGGAGAGTTACATTTGATAAGAATCTAGGAAAGATGGAAGTGGGGATAAGAGACTGGCAGGAACAGAGGCACATAACAGGGGTAAAGAAAAAGTATTAGAGTTATGGTCACAAGTTTGGAAAAGCAACTGAGGGATACTGCAGTACTACATCATGCTGGCCTTGTATATACTGCTTGCTAACAGGCTCTGGAGTGGAACCCAGGGGTAGAGACCTGGGTTCTCCTACCGTTCACTGCAGAGTGACATTCCTTGGAGCAGTGAACAGGAAGACTGTCAGAGTCACTGCAGGAGTGACATAGTCAAGGCAGCAGGCATGAAGACTGTCTGACACTGCTTGTGCAGAGTGACTTGGAAAGACTCCCCTGGAAGGGGAAATCACAGTATGACCCAGCTGGAGGGCCAAGTCATGAAGCAGCCGTACTGCGACTCCATGAGCGGAAGGAGAGCCTAAGGGTGGAAGAAAAGAAAAGGGGTGCTGAACTGGGTGGAGCTAATCCCAGAATCGCAAGAAAGGAGTGCCACCCAGTGGTGAATAGAGCACTCCATGACAACACCTCAGATACAACTATACCACACTGGACTCATGTCACCTATAAAAAGAAGACATTTGCTTCTTTATGTACTGTTTGAATATACTGTGTCTGAAACCGTAAATCAGAGGGCAGGTTCTCTTCTGCTGCTGAGTTTTGCTCAATGCAATGGAGGGGGTGGGGTATCAGGGAGTTGGTTATAACTCCTTGATTCGTTTGGCTCCTCTGCAACATTGACTAGTAAAGTTTGGGAGCTGCTTTGACTTACACCAGCTGGCAAATTGTTCATTAGCAGCATGCTCCATTCACATGCTTCCCCACCCTCTACAGTAGGGCTGCAGGGGATGGAGGTATAGGTGCTGACTTTACCAGCTCTATGTTGTCTGGTGACTCTCCAATACTATGCTAATCCTCAGCAGGGGAGATATAGTACTTTCTGTTTTTTTTCATTTCTCAAAGAGAACAAAGGGAGAGAAGTAGGGCAATAAATCTGCTCCCAGGAATTTAATTCTAATTGTTTAGATTCATAGATTCCAAGGCCA
Source organism: Trachemys scripta elegans (assembly GCF_013100865.1). Lineage (NCBI taxonomy): Eukaryota > Metazoa > Chordata > Testudines > Emydidae > Trachemys > Trachemys scripta. The sequence goes on along the minus strand of NC_048303.1, from coordinate 86,938,635 downwards.
GAAGGGACCTCTGTGATTATCAAGTCTGACTTCCTGCATAACCCAGGCTATAGAGTTTCCCCAAAATAATTCCTAGAGCATATAATTTAGAAAAACAGCTAATCTTGATTTAAAAATTGCCAGCAATGGAGAATCTACCGTGACCCTTGGTAAATTGTTCCAACAGTTAATTACCCTTGCTTCCAAAAATTTACACTCTATGTCCAATCTGAATTTGTCTAGCCTCAACCTTCAGCCACTGGATTGTCAACAGACTCTTCTGTTAAAGGTTTTATAACTGGAATTTTTCTGAACTATCTTCTAATTCAAATCAAGGGGAATAATTCTTCTACTGATAGCAAGACAGCTGAAATTTCTAAGCATTTGGATATGTCTTTGTCAGAGAGTTCAGATGCTGATTACATTTGTTAGTCCTTCAAGGACTTTGGTATACTTTCCTTTGCCAGTTTGTGTCTAGTACAGGTTTATAGGTTAAACACAATTTCTGAGGCTTTGTGAAAAAGATGCAGCCTAGAATGTTTTTAAATAGGGTTTAAAATTCATTTTCATTCTCTGTTGTTCATAAAAACTCTTTGAGAGTCTGACATTGAAATTTGTTTCCTGTCTCAGTTTATTTAATAATTTTTATAAAAATAAAAAAGTAAGCAGCGTGCAACATCTGAATAAAAAAATTTTTTAGAAGTTACATTAGCAAAGTCTTAACTCCATAATTACAGATTTTTTGTTTAAATGCTGACTGCCCCAATAGCAAAAGAGGGGAACTGAAAAGGTAGATTTTTAAAGAACTGTTATTTTGTTAGGTAAAGGATGGTTGGTCTTGTAACTTGAGCATAGGACTGGAAATCACCTCAGGCAATTCACTTACCTTATCTATGCCTCAGTTTGCACAGCTGTGAAATTGGGATATTAATACTTCCTTCCTAGAGGGGCAGTATGAGGTTTAATTCACTAATCTTAGACTTCAAGCTACAAGATGCTTGAATAGAGGTGCTATAGAAGCACAAAGTATTATTTTTAGGTTCTTAAAAGCCATGTTTCTGACTCCCTTACCTAAAATGTCCCAGCATGCAGTATGCCAGTAATACCACATCCACCATGGAACCCAACTAGAGAGTGGAATCAAGGTTTGGGGATCAGATTGGGTATCTAATGGCACTGGAGTTTGGCTAACAGAAGTAGCAAGTCTATAATGGTAAGGGATGAGTCAGTGTTACTCTCTGTCGGGTCCAATACTGCATCAGGATTTGCTAGCATGGCACCTGCATCCATGCAGGCTTCAATGCAGGACTGAGTCTTTAGATCATAAAAAGTGAACATGCTTTCACTAATCTAAGGAGAGGGTACAATACAAGCAAAACTTGGCTGGCTGCTGCATGACAACCCATCAGCAGTTGGAAAGATAGCTACTATGCCCAAGCCACACCATCGTAGTTATTACCACATGGCCACTCAGGTACTACAGTGATGGACATAGTCTAATAACCTAACTAGATGGATATAATGCAAGGTAGTCTTTAGTTTCAACATATTTGACTCCCCAAAAGTTACCTTGTTTTCTGTAAAATACTTTATTTTTTGAAACTGGATGTCCTCTGCCTTGCTGTTTATCAATGGGTATCGCAATATAGATTGTTAAGGACAATCAGGTTGCATGCACTGTTTACTCCCTTCCTCTTTCTATATTTATTTGCAGTCCTAATAAGACACTGATTTTGTGAGTGAAAACCCCACCCCGCAATCATTTTCAAGCCATGTATCTTCTAAGGCTTTTCTATATATTTTGGAAGTCTTGCATTTGGGTCAGAGAGAAATAAAATAATTCCATTTACATAGAGATGCTAGATGGGAATTCTTGCATATATCTGTTGGGCTTTTCATTGTTAAGTGTTAGAGTTGCACAGGGATATTACAGAAGATTAATTAAAAAAGTAAATTTTAACCCCCCACCAATTTCTAATTTGATTACTGGGCATTCTTGGAAACAAATCTTTTGAATGTCATTGTGAGAAAAGAATTAAAAAACTGGATTTTAATGGATATGCTTGTATTGAGAAAGGGGAGAGTAGTTACAATGAATGAAATGTTTGTGCCCATAATAATAAAGTATTTACCTCTACAGGAGCATGCTGTTTATATAATTAAAATAAAAATGTATTTCTCAACAAGTTACATGGTACTTGAATGGCAAATGTTGCTATGGCAATACTGAAACAAACAAGAAGGAACTGCATTCAGATGAATCACGACATTATATGTGGAAGACAAAGAATCAAATGTTTTCCAAATGGGGCTAGATATAAAATTATAGCAAACATTTTAATGAGTCTTTTCTTAATTGTTTCATACTGTATGATAAACAAGAGGAGTAAGTAGGAGCAGGGAATTATGTTTCTTATACAGTGTTTCAGCAAAATGCAGTTGAAGGATAGTCTCTCTCACACTCTCGCTCTCCCCACCCCATTGCCCCAATAGGGCTTATTGAAAGTGGTGGTAAAGGAAGGCAGTATAGCTTAGTGGCTAGAGCACTGGACTTGGACCAAGGAAACCACAGTTCAATTCCTAGCTGTGCTACTCACCAGCTGAGTGACTGTGGGCACATCACTTCCCACCTCTGTATTCCCATCTGTAAAATGAGGATAATGAGACTGACCTCCTTTGTAATGCACTTTGAGAGCTAAAAGACAAAAACCACTACATAAGAGCTCAGCATTATTATTAAATCGGGAAGGCACACCAGCCTGCTGTAGATGTGCATCTAACTCTCAACACTATATGTATGTATTTTCGACTGCTAGGGATGTCTAGTTCTAATAAGCTAGTGTGGATAAGAGAACATATTTCTATACCTAACTATATAAGGATCCTGGGCTAGTCAGCAGACCTATTCTAGCTTTACCACTGACATGCTATCCTATCCACAGTCCTATTAAAGAAAATGGTTAGAGCACAGAGATCCCTGGTGGTGATGTTATACAATAATTATATCACTAAAAAAACATGCTAGAACATGGATGTCCTTTACTGTGGGAGACAACTGTTACACATGACTATGCCGCTTGTCTGAAGCCTTCTCTCTCTCTCCTGGTGTACTACTCTCTAACAGTCATTCAGTGCTCTGAGTACCTCTTTATATGTGTGGAGTGTCTTCAGTTTCCTTCAGTGAGAGGACTGGTAAAAAGGACAAGTTTCCAAGCATCATTAATAGGGGAACAAAAAAGGAATGGAAAAGGTACTCATGTAACAACAGGAAATAGTAACATCCGAAAGGAGACAACTGAAGTGGGGAAAGGCAGGACAGGGCCTGTGAAAAGTAAGATGATGAAGTGCTTGATCTCACCTGATAGAGGGAGGAGCAGAGAGTTGGAGGAAAAAATATTTAAAATCTCTCAGTAAAAGTAGGGGAAATAGACTCTTTCATCCCTAGAGAAAACTTTTGCAAACTATACTAATGGTGTGAAGAGGAGAGACGTGTCGCCAGGGGGAGGAGGTTATTGACATGGAAACATCTGCTTCAAGAAGCCACTTGTAAGGTAAGGGTGCACTGAAGTGGAGGAATCACCTGTAACTGGCCAACAGCAGAGCAAAAGAGGCCAGTCTCCTCTTTGCTCCTGCAAGTAGAAGAACCTTATTTTCAAGTTCTCTCTGGTCATGTTTTATGATAGCAGTGCCGGCTCCAGGATTTTGGCCGCCCGAAGCAGCCAAAACAAAACAAAAAAAAAAGCCGCGGCTGTGATCGCGATCTGCGGCGGCAATTCGGCGGGAGGTCCTTCGCTCTGAGCGGGAGTGAGGGACCGTCCGCTGAATTGCCGCTGAATACCAGGACCTGCCACCCCTCTCCGGAGCGGCCGCCCCAAGCACCTGCTTGAGAAGCTGGTGCCTGGAGCCGGCCCTGTATGATAGTAAGACTGGTCAAAAAGTTGGGTGACCACAGTCCATTGCTGGAGATAGTCATGTATCAAAACTTGTTGCTTTTCCCGTCCCACACTCTCTCCTGCTTCTTTATTTTTTGTTCTCTTCTTTACTATTACTCAACCTCTGTACTCTGAGTGCCACCACACGACCTCCAGTCAACCAGTTTGGGTTCTACAACCAAAAGGGTAAACAGAAACCCTATGTTGCAACTAATTGGTTCATGCTCTTTAACAAATGCTAGCCAGTTTCCAGAAGGCAATTGGAACCCACTTCTGCACTACTATCACCTCCCTGACTCAAGTGGTCTGGCACTGGATGGTTGGTGCAAGCTCCTCACACAACTCCAGGGACATTTACTTTCTCACGTGGAAGTTCTAGAGCCACTCCAGGTCATCCCAGATCTGCAGGACAATTTGTTCCCGTCGTGCTGTGGTAATTGTCTTTCACAGAAATACTAGTCTACCCATGGAAAATAAGCACCAACTGTGGCATTCATTAGGTCTGTCCAGTCTGCCATGAATTAATCCCCCTCCGAATACCACCACTTTTTTTTTTTTTTTTGGTGTCAGAAAGAGCTCCTGGAATTCCATCCAGCATCTTGCTGATTGTTCTGTTGCATAAACCATTTACCCACAAGCAGGAGCAGCTGATCAAATAGATCCATGCCTTGCCTCTGGGTTGGAATGCACAGAAGTGAGGAGCATGCACAGCCAGATGTGCCTCAGAAAAAAACTGCATTTGAAATGTTGCTGGCTAAAAGCACTTATGCACAGGTGTCTGAAAAGGACAGACAAATTCTCCCATAACACACCACAAATCAAGGATTAGAGCGGCTCCAGGTGGTGAGGATGTACAGGACTATGGGATATGCACCCATAAATCCAAGCACGAATCACATGTAGCTACAGCACCAGTATGGACACAGCTACATGGTGTCTTACACATGTGAGAGTCTGCAGAGTGGACTCTGGCAGTGGACTTGGCTAACGCGAATGCATGTGCACAAGCCAGGATGCAAGTACACACACTACAGACATAGCCTTAGTTATGGCATGCGAATTTATCTTAATGAAGAGCTTCTTTTCATAAGATGACACTAGAAAATTGTAAGCTCTTTGGAGCAGGGACCATCTCTTTGTTATGTGTTTGTAGTGTCTAGCACAGGGGTCAGCAACCTTTCAGAAGTGGTGTGCCAACTCTTCATTTATTCACTCTAATTTAAGGTTTCACGTGCTGGTAATACATTTTAACGTTTTTAGAAGGTCTCTTTCTCTAAGTCTATAATCTATAACGAAACTATCATTGTATATAAAGCAAATAAGATTTTTGAAATGTTTAAGAAGCTTCATTTAAAATTAAATTAAAATGCAGAGCCCTCCGGACCGGTGGCCAGGACCCAGGCAGTATGAGTGCCACTGAAAATCAGCTCGTATGCCATCTTCGGCACGCCTGCCATAGGTTGCCTACCCCTGGCCTAGCAAATGGGGTCCTGATCTCTGACCCAGACCTTTAGGCACTTCCATAAGTAATAGTTAATAATAAGAGCCTTATAATGACTAACTAGTACTTACTGATACTCTCGTCACTAAACAGCAATCTATAAATACTTTAAAATGGACAAAGTATTATTTTCTTCATTTCCCAAATATGTGTGTGTGAGAGAGAGCCTGTGCGCACGCTTTCAAAATACTAATGTATTGTAACTCTGTACTACAGTTGCAGTGAGATGTTTAACATTTCATTTTCTACAAGCACTTTAAAAGGATGCTGAAAAGGACCACACTGGAAATTCTGAGGCTTATATGTAAGTATTGTTTGCCTGCCCAAAGCAATTCTACTAGGCTGGCACTATTTTAATGCCAGCCTAGTAGAATTGGAAAGCACATTACCAAACAGAGGTACCGACTTCAAGCCTGTGTAATTATAATGGAGTCAACAGGCCAAATTCTGCTCTCATGGGTACAACTCCCATTCATTTTGGGGGAATGGCTTCTGTGTAAATGAGAGCAGAATTCTTTCTTACTGAGTTCCAGTGTACCAGTTGGCTAGAAGTGTCTGGGAACAATGAACAAATACACTAGCTTCTAACAGTTTGTCCATCCACAGACAGAACTTGTGCAGGAGTTTTCTGTGAAGTGGAATGTGCAGGCTTCTAACTGCTGTTTAAACCTATCATTCTGTTATGACTATTTACTATTTGTATTACTGTAGCACCTAGAAACCCCAGCCAAGATTGGGTCCTCCAGTGCTAGCCACTGTACAAACACCTAGTAAATGGCAATCCCTTCCTCAAAGAGCTCATCTTCTAGCCAAGATAAACAAAGGGTAGGAGAGGAAACAGTGACTTGCCCCAGATCACACACCAAGTCAATTGCAGAGCCAGAAATTGAACTCTCCTAACTCCCTGTCCAGTGCTCTAGCCACTAGACTACACTGCTTCCCCTCTTAGAACCTTTTCCCATGTTTGCTGAAACTGAAAGGCCCACATATCTACACAGTGTAGGAGGTGCCCATCCTCCACCACTTCTGATCAGCCCAAACCCTCTTCTCTTTGTGAAGCAGAAGTGCACCTCTTGCACTGCCAGGGGACCCTCTTTGACTACACCAGCAGTATTGCACCAGGATGAAATTCAGTTTGGCAATGAGAGCTTGTGGGTGCTCTACACCACTTAAATCCTGCCCTGTTCCCATGCAGGGAGAGGTCAAGTGGAGGAAGATTTTAAGGGTGTGCTGCTGGAGGAACTACTGCAGAGCTAGTGGCTTAAAACCAATGGAGGTTAATGGCCTCTATTCTGGGTCATAGAGGGACTGCTCTTTACAGCCCTGCAAGGATGTGTGTTTGTGTGCACATGGATTCCATCTTCCCAACCTCCCTGGAATTTCCCCATACAGAGCTTGACCCCTGAAGGCTTTGTTAGTAGAGGAGTACCTTTTACCTCCCTAATGAAAACCACCTTATTGCAAACACTGCCTTGTGTCCAAAAGGCCCACAGAGCTGATATGGGGGCATCTTATGTCATCTTCACTGAAATTGAGTCAATGTGATCGGTGGATTAATTAGAACAGTTTCATGTATATTAGCTCCAGCTGACCCATGGACCTGAAAAGTTGTTAAAAGGATTTATTTACAACATTAATGTCTCATGGACTTGCATTCACATCAAAGCCATGAAGACGTCAATGCAAATAAGACTGAGATGTCAGTGGGAGACTTTTTTTAAAAACATGTTTATTTTGTATTCGTTATTTTATAGGAGCATGAAAACAGCAAAGGGAATTAAATACAAATACAACTGTAAAATGTCTGAAGCCAGCAAGCTATTGTTATTGTGTCCTTTAAGGGGCACTGTCAAATTATTTAGGACCATAACGTAGGTCTGCTTTTAAAAATTAAATAAATAAAAATAACACTTCGTAATGCTGAGCTCCGGGCTCTCAGCATCTGGCCCTAACCTTTAGAGGTGACATTCTGGTAGTGAGTGGTATTTATTCCTTGCCCTTCCCTCAAAAGCTGTTGCCTCCAGATGCTGACATCTGTGAATGCTATATTTTAGTCTGGATTTTGAATGTGAGGTGGAAACAGGAAACTGTAGGGAAAACAGTAGGGAAGACAAAATATTTTTGTTTCTTTCTTTTTCTCCTTTACATGTTCAGTATGGGGGGGAGGGGGAGGCTATGAAGATAGTGATCTAGCCTTAGCCATTAGCTGTAGTCTATTATGTTGTACTATATGAGATTTACCTAACCCACTTCCTGTGACCACTATCTTTTAATCATAGAGGCTGGACATAAACCCTTCAATTCTGCTAATACACACACCAGTACAGCGTCCCATTGAGGTCAATTGAACTCCATGAGGATGCAAGGGCCTGTATACTCAGCTCTATTTGAAAGGATGTGGCCTATATTCTGCCTTTATGATTTTAGGAGATACTAAAGTAGAATTTTTTTGTGATTTTGATGTTGTTCCTTACCCCCACATACCATGTACTTTGAGCATATGCAGTGGCTTAGTCTGTAATGTGGCCATGATTTAATTCCATTTTTGGACTAGAGCTAAGTGAATAATTGATTTATTTAGTTCAGGGGCCAAAAAAAAATCTGAAAAGAATTTCAGCCAAAACTAATTTTCACTGAAGTGAGAAAAAAAAAGTTTCAGGTAAAATCAAATGTTTTGTTCTATCCCCCAAATTTTTTTTCCCTGCCAGTTTTTGGTTTTGTTTCAAGTTGAATGAAACACCTCTTGAATTTGAACCAAATCTGAACATATGAATCATGTAATCTTTAACAGAACCCCTCAAGATTTGGCCCAGGATTGATAAACAAGCAACCCACCTATACGGACAATATGTTTACTTAGAATCTCGTTTCAAATATCGAATATTTTTTCTTAAAATTTGGGAAAATATTTGATAAAACCTAATATAACAGAAATCTTTCCAGAAACTCTTTGTATTCCTAAAACATTCACTTGCAGTGCTTATAACCTAGTGCATAACAGCCAGAAAAGAAAAAAAAATGACCAAAAGTGAAATTATTATAAAAAAATGGATGAAATGCAAAAAGCAACATCATACATGAGAAAAAGGACATCAAATTTTAAAATTCTTTCAATTTCAGTAATCTGTGATGGTGATAAGTGTCACACGGAAGAAGAGAAGACAAACATTTCAGGTGCCTACCACTCCTCAGAATTTGGTTCCATTAAGAGGCTCTGACATGCAAAGGCATAAAAGCTTATAGTATATTATGTAAGATCACCCACTGTTCTTGTGGGCTGCAGTATATGCAAGCACAGCAGAGGGAGTCAAGGATAAATGTCAGACTTGGTTAGGAATTTTCTAGCTTGATTCAGTTTGACTTAGTTCCCGGAGGACTGCTGTTTAGCTGTTTCAGAGGGACTTGGATAAGTATCTCCAATTATCATGAATGAGAATTATGTGCTGCAGTTCTTCATGCTCTGTTCCTAAACAAACATTACTTTGTATATCTTGTTTGCATTTAATAATGTTATAATTTAATATAGACCAATAGTCAGCTTTTCCCCTGCCTGGGTTATTCCTTCATAGGATGAATGAAAAATCCACAAATTCAAACTTGGGAAGTTTCCTGATAATTCTCCGTTGGGAGGAGCATGGGGATTTGCTCCTCTTTACTCCAAAAAATAGTCAGGAGAATCCTCAAAGATCTGCATAGATTTGAGGGACCACATGAGGAAAAGGGCTTCCACACATAGCCACTTGCCTCCCAGCTCCTACACAGCCTGATTTCGACAGTAACCAGGATGCCAGTGACTCTCCATATTGAATCCTGAGCCCTAATTTGTAGTAGTGGATGGACAGTCAGGCCAATCTATAGGAGTGTAGTGGATGCAGTCCACTGCTTTCCACTATCTGGGATTTTTGGCCAGCATATGTGCAATGTGCATGGACACGTTGACCAAGCTCTCATCTGCCCCCAATCCATTTCCCTAGTGGCGAGAACCACTGTGGAGCACAGCTGTGTGATTTACAGGGGCTGAGGAATTTCCCTGCATAGCGGTGATGTGGCATTGCAGCTGCTTTGACATTTAATGTGGCCATGTATTGCTTATCTGATCCACACTAGTCTAGGGTTTAATTTAGCAGTTCCATCTTGAAGGCTGAGGCTTTCTTTCTTTCCATTATAAGCCTGATTTTGGCTTACTTGCTAAAATCCTCAAGGTGGTCCTTCTCATTTCAAATGTGTCCACAAATTGTATCCAATTTGAAGAAGAAAATATATTTTTCAAAATTTCTAATTAGATAACTAACATACTGAAGGCAATCATTCCCCACTCATCATTTAAATTGTAAGTGGTATCAATTATACAGGTATAACCAAACACAGATTGTGTATCTATATTATACAGATATCCTGGACCCAGTTCAGGGGTCTCAAACTCAAATGACCACGAGGGCCACATTAACTGACACCTCCCCCGCCACCTTTGGCCCGGCCCCCACTCCACCCCTTTCATGAGGCCCTGCCCCTGGCCCACCTCTTCCCACCTCTTCCCTGCCCCCATTCCAACCCCTTCCCTGAAATCCCCACCCCAACTCTGCCCCTTCCCTGCCCCCAGGGGGCACAGGAGGGGTGTGGCAGGGACTCAGGGCAGGGAGTTGGGGTGTGGGGTGCAGGAGGGGTGAGGGGTACAACAGGGGGTCAGGGTGTGGCAGGGGGCTCAGGGCAGTGGGATGGGATGCAGGTGGGGTGCGGGGTGAGACAGGGGGTTCAGGGCAGGGGGTTGAGGTGCAGAAGGGGTGCGGCATGGGGCTCAGGGCAGTGGGTTGGGATGCAGGAGGGGTGTGGGGTGAGGCAGGGGGTTCAGGGCAGGGGGTTGGGGTGCAGGGTGTGGCAGGCGGCTCAGGGCAGGAGGTTCGGGGGGGCAGGATGTGGCCCGGTGTGTACCGGGGGCAGTGCAGGATCCCTGCCTGCCTGCCCTGCCCCCACGCTGCTCTGGGAACAGGCTGGAACGTGGGGAAGGGGGGGCGGAGGGGCTGTGTGTTTCTGTTGCTTCAGGCACCCGCCCCCAGCAGTTCCCATTGGCCGTGGTTCCCCATTCCCGGCCAATTGGAGCTGCTGGGGGCGCTGCCTGAAGCAACAGCAACACACAGCCCCTCTGCTCCCCCTTCTCTTCCTGGAGTGGCGCCGGCAGGGCAGGCAGGCAGGGAGCCTGTCCTACCCCCGGTGCACGTCCAGCCGGAGCTGCCCTAGGTAAACACTGGGGGAAGGCGGGGGGGGAGCTGCGAGGGGCTCACGGGCTGCAGAAAATAACCCCGCGGGCCGCATGTGGCCCCCGGGCTGCGTGTTTGAGACCCCGGTATAGAACTTGCAAGAAAAGAACAAAGGTTAGAACAGGATGAAACATCATGTTTAGTATTGGAAAGACTCTCTAAAATTTGAAACCAATGATAAAAATGATGTTTGGCGGTTGCTATTGTCAATACTCTAACTGTAAGATGTACAGTACATTGTCTTTTCTCAATTTAAAGATGTGCACAGACTGCAGACTTCTTAAAGCCCTTGTGAAAAAAGATGGAGGGAAGATAGTGGTGGTAAAGTCACTGTATCAGTACAGAAATCTTTTCCAAATGTAAGATGTCCACAGCCATAATGTCTTGATTCTGCACCATTCAAGTCAATGAGAGTTTTTTCATTGACTGGAATGGGAGCAAAATCAAGCCCATAGTCTATGGACTACTTAAAGCAATGGCTCTCAACCTTTCCAGACTCCTGTACCCCTTTCAGGAGTCTGATTTATCTTGCCTATCCGCAAGTTTCTCCTCACTTAAAAACTACTTCCTTACAAAATCAGACAAAAATACAAAAGCGTCACAACAAACTATTACTGAAAAATTGCTGACTTTCTCATTTTTACCATATAATTATAAAATAAATTGATTGGAATATGTATATTGTACTTACATTTCAGTATATAGAGCAGTATAAACAAGTCATTGTCTGTACGAAATTTTAGTTTCACTGACTTTGCTAGTGCTTTTTATGTAGCCTGTTGTAAAACTAGGCAAATATCTAGATGAGTTGATGTACTCCCTGGAAGACCTCTGCATACCCCAGGGGTACATGTACCTCTGGTTGGGAACCACTGTCTTAAAGTTCTTAGAAAATCCTTGATCCAAACATAACACTTTTGAGGGGACGACGGGAGCCTGGCATCACTATGGGGGAAGAATCAAAGTTGTTTGGGTGTTCTAAACTGTGGATTTATATACTTTCAAAGGTTTGGGTTTCATTTACTTGTAACCTTAGCTTTCCTGAGTGTCTAATTGTTGTTTTCTTAAAATTGTTTCTCTCTGCCTTAATTTCATATTAAAGTTTTAAATCTGATAATACAATGTAGCCAGACAATTCTTGTCTAATTGCTAGCGGTGGAGTTCTGGGGCTGGAGGACTATAAAAAACACACAGAAAATGATAAATTCAGAAGTCAAAGATGTTTGAGAAATATTTGCGAGTGTGGTCAATCAAGTAAAATTAAGCTTTCACGTCTGTGATTTAAAACAACTCTCTTAAAAAAGATTATTTGAAAATTAGGTTAATTGAGTCCCACTAGGTAATATCAACTAGACAAAACAAGATGTTCGCCTTTGTCTGATGATACCAAGTCAGACTGTTAAGATCTCTCTTTTCCTGGTGTACCACCTTGTTATTTGGTTAGACTTGAAATATGTCAGCCTTTTGCAACTGTTAATCTTTTTATTTTGACTCGATAAATAAACCTTAAATAAATGATACCTAATAAAGGCATATGCCCAGCAACTGTAACCCATAACCTTTACAAAGTTAAAATTTAAATCTGTACACTCTAAATATTAAGCAGAATTTTTTGTTTTGTTTCACATTTTCTCTCCTCTAACAAGGGGAAATTGGTTTGCTCTGTGTTTCCTCTGGGCCATCAACATTAATACTGATGGGAAGCAAACAGCCATCTCACTTTCCCCATGCCAGGTGTTCACTGATTGTAAAACTGAATAATGGATAATAATACATCCTAGTCTATTTATCAATCCACATATCTTTTTACAATGCAAAAGAGGTCATTTGAGACTCTGTGTAGGTTTTTTCAACTCTATCTATTCATCAACAACAAGCTGTCTGTAAAGGCTGCTGTGTGAAAAAGAGGCCACATTACCTGGAAACAATAATGGAGTGTGACACTGCATGAAATCGTAATTAGGTTTGACCAGGGCCAGGATACAGTTGCTATAATCAGTATCACTCAGAATTAATTTCACACTTATGAAAGGATATGAGGTGAGATTGATTTAATGGTGACCAAAGTTACCCTATTTCTCATAAGCCCAAAACCTTTTGAAAGGGGACCGGGAGGGAGGGGGAGGGGGAGGGGAAGAGAGAAAGAAAATTGAGAGATGATCATCATATTATTAGCACCATGGCGAGCACCCTGATCCCCTTAAAGTAACAATGTGTTGCCATTTTAATGAGCTCTAAGGGAATAATAACATGGTGATTATCTTCTGAACTCCTAGACCTTTGTATTGCTCTTTAGGTTTCTAAAGGTAAAACTAAAACACTAAAAATGTAATTCCACCCTTTCATAAATTTCACATTTAAAAAAAAGAGATGTTTGCAGAGAGCAGCATTTTAATCTTTACAGGGCAGAGGTGTAACAAACAATGAAGTTGGGAGTATACCTTATTTAGAAAGCACTTGATAGGCAGTCGGTCCAGATGCACATCTTATTTTGCTGTGTCTTCAAATGAGTAAACAGGATTTTTCCCAAGAAAAATTAAGGGACAGGAGAGAGACCAGTTCGCCCATTGCATCTTGATTGCTGTGCACAACTCATGAGTCCATTTACCTTCGAGTCAAGTAATAACTCCCCCCTTCAGCAATGGAAAACCACTTGACCAATGGTATTTTAGGGTAAATGCAATGTAATTTTCTTTTTAGATTTATAATTCAGAAAAAGAAAAAAGCTTGTGAGGGGTGAAGGATGGGGCAAGAAGAATGTAGTGCATTTTGGTCTTAAGGCTATGGAATCATTATACCAATGTTATATTCCACATGTTATCTATTTTCTTGCATTCTTCCTCTTTTTCAATCTCATTGCCAAGTGACTGCTAATAAATAGACTTAACACATACCATCTGTTGTTATACCCTGGCCCTCTCCACGGTGCCCTCTTGTTTACTACAGCATTACATTTAATCAGTTTTCATTTGCCTCTGACATTTAAAAACCACAGAGACCCAGGTGAACCAGACCATTTCAAATCACTGCTAAGCTGCATAAAACACCTCCTCATACATATGTTACTACATTTTCTTCTCTTTCAATTTTAGGAGCCAATTAGTCTTGGGCTACATCCTAGTTCTGTTTGTTTGAGGAAGGGAGGTTGTTATTAATGTACCTTACTGGAAGGGCGGATGTGGAGATGGGGGTCAAGCCTATATGGTTTAAAACATTAGATTTGGTAAGTGAGGATTAATAGATTAGATAATTAGAGTTTGCCCCCTTAATCCCCTTTCCACTTTTATTAGGTTTCCTCCTTGCTCAACCGCAATCTAATCAGGAGCCAAATGCCGCTCTCATTGGAGTCTATGAAAAAATGCCATTGACTTCAATGGGAGCAGGATAGGGGCTATGGAGCTAAACACTTCTATTTGCAGATCAAAACAGTCTCATCTTCACTTCTTTACCCCTTAAATGGGAGCAGGAGCTCTTCAGAAATCAGTTTACTAATGTTCTTAAATTCAAATCAGGCAATATGCAGGGTGCATGGGGATTTAACGTAACATTACTTTTGAATACCACAAAGGAGCTGTAGTGAGTGAGAGCACACACACACACACACACACCAACTTCATGATGAAGAAATAAAAATATTTTAGAAATGTAGCTGATACTAGGTGAAATAAAACCACATTCCTGCCTGAACGTGATTCAATACTGGGAAATTTTAGTCCAGGGTATAGCTACACAGCAAAAAAAGATCCACCGCAGTGAGTCTCAGAGCCTGGGTCAACTGACTCAGGCTCATGCTGCAGGGCTAAAAAATAGCAGTGGAGATGTCTGGCCTCACGCTGAAGCCCAGGCTCTGAAACCTACGAAAGGGGGAGGGTCTTAGACTGCAATTTTCAGCCCCTCAGCGCAAGCCCTGTGAGCCCGAATCAGTTGACATGGGCTGATACTTGCTGAAACTTTTTCTTTTTTGCTGCTGTGTAGACGTACCCTTACTCACTATTGTCATTATAATTACATCACTTGTATAGTTTTAGACCATTTCACAATGGCTATTGTGTGCTTGTAAACTAGTGGAGTTCCCACTCTACTCTGCAAATAATTTACACACATTGGCTAATATTTTCAGATCTGAGTGCCTAAAGTTTGGCTCCTAAATCCACACATTGTTACATAAATGAGGGTGGTCTGATTTTTCAGAAGTTCTGAGAATGCACAAATCCCACTGAAGTGGATGGCAGTTGCAGGTGGTCAGTATTTTTGAAAATCAGGGCACTTGTACACAGTGACAAGATATGGATTCATTTCTTCACCTCTAGAATAAGAGCAGGATTTGGGGTGGGAGGTGAATGCAGATCTCGGCACTTAACTAAAAGTGGCTGATTTTCAAACGGTATGGATGGGCTTTAGAGTAGGTAGAGAATGCAGCCACATAACCCTATGGAACCTAGGGGTCCCTGGTTAAGGAAGCTCTAGTTCCATGGAGGGTCCCTCCCTCACACCCTGCTCTTACTCAGCAAAATCCCTCTCCCCACCTTTAGATGGGAATATAGTGTGGAGAATGGTTGCTTCTTGCCTCCAACTCCTCCCACTCACAACTCTGCTTCCCATAGTTTCATGGAGCACTAGGTGAGGGACTTCAGTGAGGTCCACAGGAATGAGAGAGGATGTCATGGAACTGCAGTTGCCCCCAGTTTTACTTTTAGGAGTGGAGAGGATGATTGGGCCCCAGGTTATTTAATTACTAAACCGTAACAGCTCTTTTGTCCGATTTAGGCACCTTTTAGCTAAATAGTTGTTTTAGATAGCCAGAGCATAACAGTTCAGAAGGGGCAATGACACATGCATTTTACATAAGTTGTAAGTTAATACTTGCAGTTTTAAAATTAAATTGATATTTAAAAACCTTGTTATCAAGATATGCCAGTAAATATTGGTTTAGACTGAAATATCTTAATGTTATTCTTGTTGCTCCCAACCTTTGCAGCCTGAACATTTTGCAAGCACTCACAGTGTATTCTGTGCTAGAGAGTGACATAATTCTAAACCTGCTTTCCTGCATATTTCTCCTGTCTATTTAATTTGTATTGAATTTTTTATGATAATATGAAACTAAAAGGAATCATGAAGTTTATTAACATATGATGTATTTTACTGATAAATGCAGAACTCAAGGAGCAAAATATAGCACAGGCCTTTTAAAATGTACGCAATGCCCCTAAAGTTGTATTAATTTGCAAAAGTTTCCAACATGCTAAGCGTGATGAATATAAATACAATATGCAGCACACAAAAAATAAAGTATCAGGAGAAAAATATAAAACAACCACCAAAATAAACATGCTTGATAGCCAAAATAACAATTAACTTATTATTGTTTAACTTTTATATGTTAGTAGCAGCCTGAGAATGCCCCATCAGGACCATGGCCCCATTATATTAGATGGAGACAAGATAGTTAGAACTGACAGGCTTTAAGACTCCAGTCTGCAACAGGCACCTCATCCCTACACCCATGCTAAGCCCCATTGATGTCATTGGGACTTCTTTGTCTCCAATGGGATTATTCATCTGCATAAAGTTAAGCATGTATATAAATATTTGGAAGATCTGGACGTAAAAACTTGGACAGGGGAGAGCTATATTTATAGTTACAAGGGGCCAGGTGTGCCTATAAATAGAGATAGACACTTTTGAAAATCCCACTGTGTGCATATCTGCACCAGTAGGTGCCTAATATCTTTAAAAAATTGGCCCAGAGACAGGTCTCCTTCAAGGCCCAACCCTCCACATTTTCTTTAGGGTGAGATTCATCACCACACACCCTCCCTTCCACCTGAAGTAATCAGGCTTTGTGTGGGCTCTCCGCAGAGGCTGTAGCATATAGAGGATTTCAGCCATTACTTTTCTTTGCTGAAAATTGTATCTTCCTAATACTTTCAGAAAACAAAAGCTCCCTCTTTGTAATACGTTCTTGCTCTACAATTTTAATCAATTATTATGCTAATAGAGCTATGCATATTAAAATATTTAAAATTTCATTGTTGTAATATTCAAAAACTGTGCCTCAGTTAAATTTTTAAGTTTTCTTTTTAAAAAAAGATACCAAAAGTCCACATTGAGAACTAAAACCCTTTAAAACATCATTATAAATGAAGACATTTTGAGTTATAACAGCTCAAATATATATATATATAACAGGAAAAGTCAAATTTATGTTTCACTTCCTATGAAATTGGCAGTCTGGATTTAATTAAAAAAAAAAATTCTTTAAAAGGAACCACCACCCTCTTTCCTCCTTAACTGGGCCTAACTTTAAAACAATAGAAAATCTTCACAATTTAATCATCAGTCTCAAAATACACCCATACTTTAAAAGAAGGAAAAGAAATCCTGTCAGGATCTGTTCCTCTCCTCACAGCTGGAGTCAGCTAAGGGGAGGTTACACCAGGTCTGGAGACTTTTTACCTTTACAAATATTTCTGTATGAAGGGACTGGATAACTCAGGGACTTGGTAATAGGATGCCGAACCTTTTGCCTCTAGGTCACCAGTCTGTTTGTTAATAACTGATCATTGTTGATTGTTGGCTAGTGGCCTGTATGAAAGGGGTATGTGGTCTCAGTTCAGTTTCAAGTGAACAAATGACCCTTCCACAGAAACCTAACCTCCATCCCTGGCACCTCTCTTACTAATCTCAGCAGAGCTCCGAGGGAGCAGTGAGACATGAAGACTGAACTCTCCTTTTGGCCCAGAAAGGTGGTCTTGCCAAACAGGACTGAGGCACATTGGCTGCATAGTGTGGGGGACACTTGGTGCTTTTGCTACATGTGCTGGACCTTGAGAAATCTGGCAATTTCATGAGCAGCAAATTTACTGTAAATAAAATAAGTTCTTCTGTGAAAGCTATTCTGATAATAATATAATAAAGCAGAATTTTTCTGAGGAAATCTTGTTAGATTTCCTTCATATAAACTGGAAAGCTTATACTGTACCTGTTTGGTTCAGTCAATGTTTAAAGTGCCAAAAACCTTTTGGTGATTTGCCTTCAATTCTCTGATGATTTTTTCACATATATACTTATTTCTGCAGATACCTTATCCTGCTTCCACTAATGATTAAAGGCCCAATTCTGCACAGGTTAAATGGGACAACTCATGAGTAAAGGACCTGTTATGAAAGGAGACGCATGCAGGCAGATCCCTCTATCACCCAGAGCCTGATTAGAATCAGTGGGGCTCCATGCAGGCACGGGTGTCTACCTGCCTCTCTCTGTAGCATCAGGGCCTAAGGTACTGAACATAACTAAAAGGTGGAGAATTACACCTGAAACAGACATGAAAAAAAAAAAAGGGCAGCTGGAAATAGATTTTGTCTGAGAATTATTGGATCAGCTGCTTTTGTATTTCAGTATTTTCACTTGAAAGTTCCAGGAGTAATGTTAAAATTACTTGTAAATAGCAAGAAAAGGAGGATCCATAATGCACTCATGTCTTCTCTGATGCCTAAGTGATTATAAATATAACAAAACTGCTCTTTTAAAATTCAGAAAGTGCATTCTGGAGTGTTTTAAAGATACCATCTGAGACCTGAAGCAAACCACAAAGACATTTAGAAGGAGCAAAACATGATTTTTTAAATTGCAATTTACAAGAGTGCAGCTGAAAGATGGTCTGCAATATTAAATGAACAGTATATACCATTGTTGGCTGTAAACAGAGTGCTTCTTCTAACTCCAACTAAAGCTCCAATTCATTTCTAATTATGGTGTCTCTTGGAAGAGCCTTTCACATTTCTGTATCTCTTAGAGATACACACATTTCTGGTAATTAAAAACAAAACAAAACCAGTAGCTTATCTTGTATTTGGACAGTGTTTTTCTACCAAGAAAGTGGAATTATTATATTTCAGTCATTATTTATACTGGAGGTAGGCAAAATGACATACATTTTAATTCCAGGAGAGGATACAGTGAGCATGTTCTAATTACATTACAAACCCTGCATTTAAAGTCCTTTGATAAGAAAAAATTGTTGTATTATTCACCTTCATGATGAATCAGTTATACAAGGAAAAATCAGCCATAGGAAATGCCAAAATGTTTTTTTCCTGCTGAAATACAAGTGATGCATATTTGTGCAGATTTCGCCCCCCCCCCCCAGAAGAAAAGTTGGATTCCCATTCCATTTTAGGGCAAAATCCCAAGCTCCCTACTCATGGCTTGTTTATGCATGAGGCTTATATGCACACACACTCCCACCCGCCATGGTGGAGGAAGAGCACTACAAAGTCAGGCATAATAGCAGTCCCTGCATTCAGGAGAGCTGAGGTGCGGAAGGGCAGGGAGAAAGCAGAACACAGCTTGTAGCGCAGGACTGGTGCAGCATCCAAAAGTGGCCTGAGGAGGGGAGCTTGCAGCTGTTCCCTCTGGAGCACAGTAGAAGGTGCTCTTTGCATTTATTATTTTCATACATCACATTTTTTTCTCTTTTTATTCACATTAAAGTATTTAAGTTATAACAATCAGCCATTACTAAAAAAGGAGAAAGGAAATAGAAGACAATAACTACCTACTGCATATCTAATTCTATGGACACGGTGATCAGTCTCTGGAGTTGATTGGCTTAACTTCCCAGTGACTTTATGGTATCAAGTCCTTTGTACCAGCTGTGTTATAACGGCATTATGCCCACACACAAGTCAGCATACCAGGCTCACTAGGTCATTCATACTGTGCAAGGGCAGTTCAATATGCTCAGCCAATATAATACAAGACTTCCTGTCAAACCTTGGCAGGAAATCCTTGGTCTATGATAGAATGCTATATTGATGTCTAGTAATTCTTGATCACAACTCTTAATTCTTAGGCACCAAGAGATTCAACAAATAGGAAAGAAAAGTAAAATATGCAGTCCAGCTGATGAAATGTGGCTGAATTTTATGGTTTTTAGGGTGACAGTGACTTTCTATCTCCTGATATCTGTATATGTAAAACGTGTGATGATGTGCTAGTGTACTGTAGTCCTTTGCATTTAACTTCCTCATCTTAAAAAAAAAAAAAAAAAAAGAAATAAGGTACCTGTGATTGACTACACATTCAGATCAACTCATCATCACTTATACATGCATGTATTTGAATGTGCAATAGGCAACAAATGATCTCACATTTGGATATGCTATTTATATAAGTTCACTGAATCCATACATCTGAATTTTCTCACATGCAGAGCATATGTGATCTCACAGTCAAATTGTATCATACATGCCAAGTTAGAACATTTATAATGAAGAAAATTTGAGTTATCTAAGAGAACAGCCGCGTTTGAACAATTTTGCTAATGCATGAAAAAACTCCCATTTTTATTTTGCATTATGACAAAAAGCCCAAATGGATTTTTTTCAAATTTTCCAAAACAATTATTTTTATATTTGTTTTTTTACCCAAAAGTTACCAGCCAAAAGGGTCAATTTATTGAAAAATTACAAGTGTTTTTGATGAAAATGCTTTCTCAACTGTAGCTGCAGCATTGCAATCATGGCTAACACAAAGGGTCAAAATCCCATTTTACTGACACAAAACTCCCAGGACATCAATGAGAGTTAGGTGAGTAACGTAAGAAGGATTTGGTCCTAACACAGGAAGAAGATTGTTTTTATAAAACATGACACCATAGCATATCTGAGCACCTGAGCCATGGACAGGGCCGGCTCTAACTGTTTTGCTGCCCCAAGCAGCAAAAAAAAGCGCCGCCCCGCTGAGCGCCACGCCGCCGGAACTCCCCGAGCACCGCGCCCCGCGCCGCCCCCACCGCCGGAGCGCCCCCCGCCGAGCGCCATGCCGCCGGAGCGCACCCCCCGCGGAATGCCGTGCTGCGCTGCCCCCCGCCACCCCAAGATTGGCCGCCCCTTACCAGGTGCTGCCCCAAGCATGTACTTGGTTGCCTGGTGCCGGCCCTGGCTATGGGATGAGAGACATACATATGTTCAAAGGCATTTTTCCTTCAAGTATTCCTCAAACATTTGAGTTCTATAGCAGATAGAGTAAACGACAAATATGTGTAGCCTGGAACAAATCAGAGTGGTCTTTAGAAACATGTTAACTACCTTGAGTTAACTGACAATAACTCCAGGTAAAACCTTTAGGTGCATTCATGTTAGGATTTTTTTAAACCACCATCTTAGTTAACACTCAGTAACTAATATGTGATAAAATCCAAGTGTTTAGTTTTCACATATGAGCAGGATGACTACGGGAAATTCGAGGGCTCGCCTTCATTACCTAAAATGTGAAAACTATGAAGTGCCTTGTCCACACTAGGATTTTACCACATAACACATGCCAAACAAACACCTCTTTTCCTAGTGAGGACAAGTCTACAAAGTCCTAGTGTAGACACAGCTATAGGATCTTTCAAGAAAGAAAGAGTAGACAAGAGCTGAATTTCTTATATAAAACAAATACAGATCAAAAAAAGTTGCTAAAACAATCATATCAGGTCTTCTTCAAACAGGACAAAAACAAAAAAGGGCTCAAACTCCATTTTTCCCTCTTTTGCAGTCTACCTCTAAAATAAATGTTTAAGAGAGTAGAGAAAAACAGAAGGAGGAAGAGAAAGAATTTTGAAAGCTAAATATAGCCTCCATGATGGCTGCTTGGATTTCCTTCAGTTATACAGACTACAGTGGTGATACAGTATTTGAGTTGCAATACAACTTATCAGGAAGAAGCAAAAGGCCCAATCCTGTATTCCTTAAGGACTCGGTCAAAACTTCCATTGAAGCTAGGCAGTTTTTCCAGAGTAACAACCACAGACAAAAATTTTTTAAAAGTGCTTGAGTGACTAGGATCCTAACTCCCAACTCACTGGTATTTAGGCTCCTAAGTCACTTAAATGCTTTTAAAAAATTACTCAATAGGATCAGTTTCCAAGTTTTTCACAGTGGTATTTTTCTGCCCTTTTAATAACTTCTCAAAAGACAGATTGCTTAAGAGGGAGTTTTATACACTTTGGCCCAATCCTACAATGTGGCTAACGTTTCCAGCAAGGTGTTTAGCAATCCCTAGTCCCGCTGATTATAATTGGATGCACTCAGTCCCCTTTGTTGGGTTGGGCTCCCTTCAACAACAACTACACATAAACAATTTATGAGGACTTTATTATAAACATTTTGTAAAAATAAAAACCTTTTTTCAGGGAAGACTATGCAACTTTCACTTTCAGGAAGCTTATTGGCTGACAGAAAATCCACTGCATATTCTAAAGCACTGAAACATGAACATGTTTATAATAGTTCTTCACTGCACTATATTTTGTACTGAATAATCTGGTTCCATGAAAGGTACCTTTTAATATGGTAGCACTTATTCCCCACTATGCTTCTAGCATGAACAATTGTGATCCAACACCATCAATACCTGCCACCTGTATAGACTACATAATGAATATTTTAGAAGCAAAAATTTACTTAGGAGTTAAAACCTTGGATAGTAAATATTCATTAGGCACTTAAATTATTGTTTTAAAACAGCTTTTGTGATGTGGAGGGCATGTTTTTTTGTCAGCTGCTCAATATTTATTTTAAACGTATTAAACCACCTCAGAAATATTCATTGCACGAAAAGCTTTTTATGTTTGAGTGGATTAAATTTACAAGCCCAAATTAATGCTATAAATTACATTTACATAATTCATTCTCCACAAAGCAGAGTTTGTTTTGCATGTGTAGCTGCTAATATATGCATTGAAGAAGAAAACACAGCACAGTATTGTTGCGCACACTGCTAATTTGGCCTAAGCAGAGTTTATGAACCATTTCCGCACCCCTCTGGTTGTAGGATCTTTTTTTCAGTAGCTATATTTCACAATTAAGCATCAGGTACATGTGTTCTCAAACAACAAGGACCTTGCTAAGTAAACTCAAGCAGCTCTCTCTCTGGCTCTTAGTAACATAATAATGCTTAAAAAGCAATTATTAGTATTTTGCTTATTACTGTAAACAAGAAAAGGCAACTGGGGAGAAGTGAAGTAATTGAACAGAAGGTTAGACACTAATGTCTTTCCTTGTTGATTTGAAACATCCACAAATAAAAACAAGCTGAGCTCAAATTCTTGTTAGTATTAAACATTTTTTTTAAGTTGAGATTTTCAAAGCCTACTAGGGGATGTAGCCACACAACTCCACTGAAATTAATGGGAGCTGTGTGGCTAAATCCAAGTCAGCTTTGGAAATATCCACCAAAAGTCCCATAGTAACTCCCAGTGGCTGAAAACCAAGTTGATGTGGTATGTGTGATCAAGTACATGTGATGTGGTAAGGCTGGTAAATTGTTCGGCAAAATTCAATGAAACAATTCTATTCACACATTTTCTGGTCTAGAAAGCATGACCTATGAGGAAAAATTGAAGAAAAAATGTGTTTGTTTAGTCTGGAGAAGAGAAGACAGAGGGGACATTATAACAATTTTCAAGTACATAAAAGGTGGTTACAAGAAGAAGGGTGAAAAATTGTTCTGATTAACCACTGAGGATAGGACAAGAAACAATGGGCTTAAATTGCAGCAAGGGAAGTTTAGGTTGGACATTAGGAAAAAACTTCCTAACTGTCAAGAGTAGTGAAGCACTGGAACAAATTGCCTAGGAAGATTGTGGAATCTCCGTCATTGGAGGTTTTTAAGAACAGGTTAGATAAACACCAGCCAGGAATAGTCTAGTTATTACTTAGTCCTGTCTTGAGTGCAGGGGACTGGACTAGATGGCCTATTGAGGTTCCGTTCCAGTCCTACACTTCTATGATTCTATTACAACACTCTAGGGCCACTAGTCCTCCAATGCTTTCCCACAATCCCCCAGAACCCCTCTTTCCTCTGGTCTTTTCTTGCCATCTTGTCTAATCACTATTTTCTGACCAGAAGACACCTACCATACAGGCCTGCTCAGAATTCTTCCCACCTGAGGCACACGCAGCTTCTGGTAGCAGGAATTGCACACACTGCTGGCACAGACTATTGTATTTTGAAAATAGCTTCCAAGCTGACATCATCTCAGTGTGCTGTCAGCTAGACAGAGGCTGGTACTCGGGCAGGTACTGGTGGATTTCTGGTGAGAGGACAGCAAGACCCACAATATTGAAAGCAAGAACCAAAATGCAAAGTTTTACTATTAAATTTCCAAGAAGTTATGGGATAACAGTTTAGGGAGAAAATCAAAGGCATTAAGATGCAGTACAGAATAGCCAAGGACCATAGCTCCCAGGCCAGTAATTCCATGATGATGTGCCCGTATTATGATGAGATGGATTGTATCATTAGCAACTCCCCAACCATGGACCCTCATTTTAGACTGGGCTGTTTAAAGGCGCCAGGCAGATCAGTGGATTAGGTGGACAGGGGGAGCATACAGAGCCAGAGGATGGCGAATTGGAGCAGTTGGAGCTAGGCTCAGAGTCCAAAGACCTATTCACAGAGAAGTCCAAAGTGGCGGGAAGACTTGAGATGGATGTGGCAGAAGGTCTGGCATCATAGCCTGTTAAGATGTGTGCTGCCGTTCTGGGTTAATTACAATGAGGGAGGGAATGGAGGGGAGACGGTTCACCTGCTAAGGGCCATTCTCTGTTACTGTTAGAAGAGAGATTACAAAATGGAGTGTGGCTTTTTGCTATAACCAATACAGTGATATCTGCAGAGAGCCTGGAATCACAGCTATGAGAGGTCTGAACTGTTCTGTTAACCTCAGTTAGGCATTAACACAGACACCCAATAATGATAATATAGATATCAACTGTGTTACTACTGAGCAATCATGTAAAAAGAGAGACAGGATCACTGATCTGCCCAATCTACTTACTATACCTGACATTTAATTTTAGGATCATAGGAAGGCGCTTGGGCAAGTATCACTTTTTTTTATTTCTTCTCAATATGACCTATGGAAGCAAAAGGCCAAAGGGGAGCTGAGCCCAGAGGGGTACCTGAGACCCACTAAAGAAGCCAACACTG
Organism: Trachemys scripta elegans; assembly: GCF_013100865.1. Lineage (NCBI taxonomy): Eukaryota > Metazoa > Chordata > Testudines > Emydidae > Trachemys > Trachemys scripta. Next base: position 86,913,982 of record NC_048303.1, on the reverse strand, counting down.
CAGAGCTCATTGGGGCATCCAAGCCCTCTTCCAGTGAGCCACTCCACCCAGTGGTGTGCTCTGGTAATGAGTGTGGGGACCAGCTACTCCTCTTTCTCCTGGAAGCTGCCTGCAGCCTCCAGAACACAGCACTGCATTGGTTACATTCAGTTCCCATTTTCGGGCTTCCCTTTGCAAAGATGAAAGCTAGAAACATTTATAGTAAATGGAAGTTTAGATTTTCATATCACATGGGCAGAACCCTATGCCTTTATCTGGGCCTGCCCAAGGGTGTAACCACACCTCACAGATGGAAAGCCAAGCGTACAGGAGCCCAGATGAGTCCATGTAATCGTATTTTGAATATCTGCACAATCTACTGTGAGCCATATCTCACTTGGTATCTCAGGTGGGCATAGCTTGGCTTGAGGGACGAGCATTACTACCATTTTGCCCTCTCAATTTGAGGCCCTCCGCTTGGCTAGTTTGTTTCATCAACTTGTTGTGTCATGTCTTTTAGAGTATAAGCTCTTTGTCACATGGACTGTCAGTTACGATATGTTGGGACAGTTGTAATTTTCCATTGTCCTTGGTACCATATTTAATCATTCTTTAGTCTCAATACTTCATGGATATTAACCCAGATCTATTTATTTCTTATCGATAGTGGTTCCTAGCTCATGGTCTCCCTCTTTGGGGATGCCGTCACTGCAGACTTAACTTGGGCTTCTACTCAGGTGTTGCCCCTAACTTCCCTCTCATTCACACACAAAACCCTCTCATCAGAGCATAAACCCAAGCTAGCTGGCTCATCTGGGGGCATGAGCTAAAAGCTGGTAGCCTGTCTACTTTCCAATGAAGAGGCAGGCTAAACCACTTGAATGCTGATAGTCCTCCCATGTCTTCCGGTAATTAATTCCTACTGGGTGTCCAGAAAGACAGACAAGATCTCCCACAATTTACTGGGAAAGAATCCTAGAGTGGTTCAGCGTACTGCAGCACAAAGAGCTGTGGGATGTGCCCTGACTTGTCCTGGAGAGAGACAGGAGAGAACACAGTAACTCAGATATGGCTTTTTCACTGTGGCTGCTTACACCCAGGTTAGGCTAATCCAGCTGCTCAGATCCCAGTGCCAATCACTAGTATTAACTGCAGTGAAAACATACAATTTGAAATGAATGTCTGGAGTTCCTAAGATTAAATCCTCTGAAGGTTTAGGAACTTCCTTATCACTTTTGGTATGTTCAGGAGCAGTGAGTTATCTGTTCCATTTACATAGTTAGGAATTGTTTACATTTAGAACTTTAACAGAATAGTTATTTCAGAATAAGAGTGTCCACATGGGGGCTAACATGGAAATAAGTATTCCAGAATAGCTATTTTGCTACATTTCCAAGTGTAGACAAGTTCTTAGTGAGACCATTAGGAAGTAGCTTGAAACCACCATTGCAGCCAGAGATTACTTTTTAATCCCCTTCCTGCTTCTCCATGTGGGCACCAATGATACTGCCAAGAATGACTTTGAGCAGATCACTGCAGACTACGTGGCTCTGGGAAGAAGGATAAAGGAGTTTGAGGCGCAAGTCATGTTCTCGTCCATCCTCCCTGTAGAAGGAAAAGGCCCGGGTAGAGACTGTCGAATTGTGGAAGTCAATGAATGGCTATGCAGGTGGTGTCGGAGAGAAGGCTTTGGATTCTTTGACCATGGGATATTGTTCCAAGAAGGAGAAGTGCTAGGCAGAGATGGGCTCCACCTAATGAAGAGAGGGAAGAGCATCTTCGCAAGCAGGCTGGCTAACCTAGTGAGGAGGGCTTTAAACTAGGTTCACCGGGGGAAGGAGACCAAAGCCCTGAGGTAAGTGGGGAAGTGGGATACCAGGAGGAAGCACGAGCAGGAGAGCACAAGAGGGGAGGACTCCTGCCTCATAGTGAGAAAGCAGGACAATCAGCAAGTTATCTTAAGTACCTATACACAAATGCAAGAAGCCTGGGAAACAAGCAGGGAGAACTGGAAGTCCTGGCACAGTCAAGGAATTATGATCTGATTGGAATAACAGAGACTTGGGGGGATAACTCACATGACTGGAGTACTGTCATGGATAGATATAAACTGTTCAGGAAAGACAGGCAGGGCAGAAAAGGTGGGGGAGTTGCATTGTATGTAAGAGAGCAGTATGACTGCTCAGAGCTCCAGTATGAAACTGCAGAAAAACCTGAGTCTCTGGATTAAGTTTAGAAGTGTGAGCAACAAGGATGATGTCATGGTGGGAGTCTGCTATAGACCACCAGACCAGGGGGATGAGGTGGACCAGGCTTTCTTCTGGCAACTAACAGAAGTTACTAGATCTAGGGTTACCATACATCCGGATTTCCCCGGACATGTCCGGCTTTTTGGTGCTCAAATCCCCATCCGGAGGGAATTGCCAAAAAACCGGACATGTCCGGGGAAATAGGGAGGCAGCATAAGTCAGGGTCCGCCCGGCCCTAGCAGGACCCGCCAGGTCCGCAGCGCAGCCCAGCTGCCCGGCTACATGGAGTGTCCTCTTTTTTAAATGTTTGAATATGGTAACCCTACTAGATCACAGGCACTGGAATGGGTTACCTAGGGAGGTGGTGGAATCTCCTTCCTTAGAGGTTTTTAAGGTCAGGCTTGACAAAGGCCTGGCTGGGATGATTTAGTTGGGGATTGGTCCTGCTTTTAGCAGGGGGTTGGACTAGATGACCTCCTGAGGTCCCTTCCAACCCTGATATTCTATGATTCTAATCATAATAATTAAAATCTCTGGATACAACATGATACTCAAATACACTTATGTTCCCGTGATACTTTGGGTCAAGTTAGCAGTTGCATACATGTATTTAAGAACTTAATTTGGCCATTACTGTATAATTCACAGGGAAAAAAGCAGCATTTAAGTAAAGTTACTCAAAGTGACCGAAAACAGACAATTCACAATTAAGCTCCCCCGTAACTTATGTTGCTAGCAGTACACTTAACTCAGCAATAACACATTTCGCAGCTCTTTAATAGTGTGTGTTAGCAGTGGCGGATTAGTCACTGGACAACAAAACCCGTGCTCAGGGGCCCCGGCCAATTGGGGGGCCCTCAGAAAAATGGATGCCCCCGCACAATGACCCACTCTGCCCACCTGGCACTCCTGCAGGCAGAAGGGGCGGGGAGGGGCCCCCACTTGTTCTGGCCTAGGGTCCCAGAAACTCCTAATCCACCTCTCTGTGTTTCTTACCTTAGTATTATTAACACTTTTGTGTGTTATTATAGTAGGGTGTTTCATGGATGGTAGCACTGTGCTTATTTTGTAATACTTGGTTTATCACTCATTTCTAGATAAACAGGAATGGATTTCAATTTAAGAGCCTGCCCCTGCTCCCATAGAAGTCAAAGTCAAAACTCAAATTGACTTTAATAGGAATAAGATCGAGTCCTTAAACTGTAAGGTCCATATCATGAAGAGTTTATGGCAAATTCTGGGTGGGAGGAGGGCAGGAGTACTTATAGATAAACAAAATGTATATTTTGAACAAACCCAGAGCAAACATTTTGAAACACTGCATTTCTTATGAGTCAAAATCTGATAAGCTCAGAACATGTATTGCTTTCCCATTTTACAAAGTGCTTCTCCTGAGAATGTTCCTCATCAAAAAGTTCCCTGAGGCCTGGTCTACGCTGGGGAGGGGGAGATTGATCTAAGTTATGCAACTTCAGCTACATGAATAATGTAGCTGAAGTTGACGTACTTAGACCTACTCACCGCGGTGTCTTCACTGTGGTGAGTCAACTGCTGCCGCTCCCCCGTTGACTTCACCTGCGCCTCTCGCAGTGGTGGAGTACAGGAGTCGACGGGAGAGTGCTCTTCCATTGACGATTTATCGTGTCTAGACTAGATGCAATAAATCGACCCTTGCTGGATCGATCGCTGCCTGCCGATCCGGCGGGTAGTGTAGACATACCCTGAGATTCCCTTATTTCCCACCCTTTTCTGTGCAGGACAATTTCACTCAAGTTGGTCCTTATTAAAATGAGTGCTTGACAACCTCTGGGCAATAATTATATGCATTCCCTGCTTGTTCTCCCTTCCTGATGCCTATTGGGAAGCACTTAACATCTTGGATTCCTCTTACAATAGTTTTATCCAGACAATTTGGGCAAAAGCTGGTTATCAAACAAAATATGCTTTGGATGACTTGTGCTATCCCTAAGCATACAGAAAATCATTTAATCTAACTGTTTTCATGATACCATTCAGCTTCTCTGATCTCCTGCTTCAACTTTGCTCCTGTTGATGATGTCTCTCTCTCCCCTCACTGAAATATATCTGATGGCTCCCTCTCCCAGGAAGACTCCTGGCAGCTGGCCACTAGGAATGGACAGTAGGCATGACAGACAACTGGAGTTTTGCCCAGCTTTTCTGGTGAATTGTTTACACTCTACAAGAGGTGGTGAGAAGCTGGAATTTTCCTGGAGTTGCAGCATAGTTGAAAGGTTATGCCTTTCCCCTTGCCTCTTCAGTACAGCTTAAATTTTCTCCATCCCAACTCACTTTGCTATATTTTGTTAAAAGGAGTTGCCTTGTGTACCTTGATTGCTTCAGAACATTTTAGTGTCACTTGAACCAAACTGCTCCTGCTGTTTTATGTATGAACACATAATGAATGAACCATGAGCCTTACGTTTCTCATGCTACAAAATCAACCAAGTCTATTATCTCTGTCACGTTTGGCACCTGCAGCTGCTTAGAGCTGTATATGGAGGAGCAGGAAACTGTGTGGGCCTGCATACAGGGGAGCCTCCAGAAAACAGTTGGATCTTTGTTTTTTAAACCCTTTGGGGGCAAAATGTAGTCTTTCTGGAGAAGCACCTCAATATAAAATGCAAGTCGATTTAAGAGAAATTCATCAGGAAAATCCAAGTTCAACATACGAACTTCTGAAAATTCTCTCCTAAAAAGTTTCAACTACATGAGTTCTGAAAAGGTTTATTTTGGTGCCGGGAAAACTGTTCAGGTGCAAACAGGAGGCTCCTCTCCTTCAGCCAGGACTATCATGGTTTAGTCTACTGAAACATGATCCAGAAAGTGCAACTTGCATTCAGCAGATGCTTGTGTGACATTTGTATTCTGAATTTGTGTGGTGACATAAAAGGAAGCTTTTCCAATGACTATCCTAGAAGAGCTCTGCATTCTGCGAGTCCTGCCCAAAAGCAGAGGGAGGAAGAGCGTTTGGATTCCCATTCCATTTTGCTGAATTTGTAGTCAACAGATCACCCACAAACGTGAACTTCTCCTGATTTCTCGCTGACACCTCAGGTGTCTTGCCATGTGAGGACGGCAAACTCATGAGTTATGGTGGAGACTAGCTTTCCATTACAAGTCAAATTTTTTAAAAGTTCTTTTCACTTCAGGTTTTGCATGTGTGCTCTGTGTCCAGAAAAAGATTTTTTCCCTTGATTCTCAGGTGATTTGGAGAGCATATTGAAATCTGGGACTCAGGAAAAAAAATGTATGGAAAATTCTTCTAATGGTTTTTTGCCACATTTCATTCCCAAAACAACTTGTATTAGAAACTTGACATGAACTTCATTTGAAAGATTCTGATGAGATCCTTTACCATGATGGGGAAAGGCATAAGAAACTTAGAAAATTAGAATAATCTTGTAGGTTCTAGAGAACCAGATGATACCAAATGACTGCTGGAGATCTAAGCTTTCATTACAAAAAAACAAAAATGTTGGTCTCTTTTCCTTGCAGAGTTAACTTTAAAACCATCATAAAATTATTTCAAAATGTAAAGAAATTGTCATGGAAGTTTATCATAGAGACTTATCTGGGAAAAAAATAAAATCAAAACATCACAGACTGACTCCCTCACCATCTTCGCTAACTCTCCTCTTGTTTGATAACCCTCCAGCAGCAGAGCTCCTATCTTCTCCTTCCCCCTATGGTCCACCAAAGGGAGTTTTCATTCCCCTTTGTACTCCTCCTAGATTTTTTGCATGTGTTTCCAGTGACAGTAGTAGCATTGCCACCAGGAGAAACTGGTGTTGTTGTGTTATGCAGTATTTAATAGTGGCTGTGTTGCACCCAAGAGCTGGCTACATTACGTGGTGGGAGAAGCAATACCCTATACATAATTATTTCAACTTTGTAGGGTACTGTGAGGCTTAATTTCTGTGGCAAAGTGCTTTTAGCTCCTTGGATGAAAGATGTTACAAAAATACAAGTATTATTGATCCACCAAAAATTGTGACTCGTGAAAATTAAAATTTAGAAAACATTAATTGTTCTAAAGGAATGAATCTTCTACTTCACAGCACTTACAAAGTAAAAATGATCCCCAGCCCCAATGTTCATTATATGCTGCATTGCCACTTAAAGGAATTATGCTGGAAAATGGAGAGCAACCAGGGAAATGTCTGGCATATAGTTGCCAACCCTCCAGGATTGTCCTGGAATCTCCTGGAATTAAAGATTAATCTTCAATTAAAGATTATGTCATGTGATGAAACCTCCAGGAATATATCCAACCAAAATTGGCAGCCCTACTGGCATATTCACTTAAAAACAGAGCAACAATAATAATATAAACATCCATTAATATCCAACATAATGGGGAAGTAATGTCAAATAAGTAAGTAGATAAAGTCTGTAGGCTAGTCTCAGCAGATATATACTTTGAAAATGATTATCCTGATGTAATAAAAACAATTAATGGATTCCTTAACAATCTACAGATGCCCCAATCTACAAACACACATACAAAAGGATAACTTAGAAAATGCATTAGATGAGAAGACCATTAATGCACTAAATAATGGGAAAACAGAGGGCCCGGATGATTTACCAAGAAAATTCTCAGAAGTCTTTAAAGAAACTCAGGGCTCCATTTTGTGTGCAGTACTCCATGTGGCCTCTGAATGTGATAAATTGCCCAAGACATTCTGGAGCATTCTTATGTAAAGCTACAGACGTGTAGCCTTTATCTAGCTTATCAGCAAAGTACTTGTAAAAGTATTGCCAAAAAACTGAAATCTATTATTCAGTAAAACATGAGAATCAGGTTAGCTTGTTAATTTTTTTTGACAATAAACTTATTAACTTTGATAAATGTTAATCAGAATAAATACAACAGGGGCCATTGACTACAGAGAGGTTTTTTTTAACATTGATAATGTCTTTGTTCTGCTATAGGAGTTGTCCTGATACCAAAGAGTTTACAATCTAAAAAGATAGAGAGAGAGAAGATTGTATATGCTGGGAGAGACCCAGAGGAGGATTTTAAAAAAAATCTAAAATGTATTTTGGGGGACTATTTTTCTAAGAAAATGCCAGTTTCTCAGGAAGAAGAGAGGGAAAACATAACAGAAGTTTATACTTACCAGCTAGAAGAGAAAGAGGTACAGCTAGTTACAAAGCAGCCAAAAAACAAACAAAGATGTGCCATTGCATTTCTGCATGGCAGATCCAGAGGCATCATCACCCCTAGCTCTTACAGTGCTTTTCATCAGTAGATCTCAAAATGCTTCACAATCTTTAATGTATTTACCCTCACAATACCCCTGTGAGGTAAGGAAGTGCTAGTCTCCTCATTTTACAATATGGGAACTGGGACACAGAGAGATTAAGTGACTGGTCCAAGGTCAGACAGGAAGGCTGTGGTGAAGCAGGGAGTTGAACGCAGGCCTCACAGTCTTAGGCTAGGGCCCTAACCACCGGATCATCCTTTCTTCCTCATGTTAGGGAATAGCTGATTCCCTCTTCACTCTACTGTTGAGCCTGTGGTTAGAGTTATGGGCACCTCAACCAGAGGAAGACCGTAGCAAGAAAAATGCTTCATCTCCTTAGAAGACAAGATTAAATGGACTGTTGTAAATATATTAAACTTGATGAAAGGATGGAAGAAAGTAGTGGAAAATAATCAGTGGAAAGGTGGAAACACTTAGGAGAGAGGAGAATGATTTAGTGTGGTCCAGGGGGTAGGACTGGTTATAGGTCTATTAGGCTGAGGAATAGCTTGCTAAGTAACATAGTTGAAGCCCCATTGCTTGAATCATTTAGAATAGACTACAGAAAGCACATGCACAACACTTCATCTGCATGTGGGGGGAAGTGCTGGTCTGTTCCCTCCCGTGGGCCACAAGTCTGAAGACAATCCCATACAATGGTGAGCAGGCCCAACCTGAGGGCTGTGTGTCTTACAAGGAACCATAGGCTCTTCCTACCACATACATCTCCTGTAAGTTGGGGCATTGTCCTTAACTCCCTGTTGTCTTCCCTCACTGGTGGACAAGCAGGACACAGAGAATGAATCCTCTCACTATTCTCCTGGTTGGAAAGTTATATTTGGCTACCTGGGCCAGGTAAGTGTATCGCCAGAAGCCACAGGACCTCATCAGCTGGCTAAGGGTATGGAACTTCCCACAGCTTGGGTGTGGGTCACAGGCAGGAGATGGCATTGGTATGTGGAGTGAGTGAGAAGGAATGCACTATTGTAGGAGGGGAAGGAGCTAGGGGATCCCTACAGGTGTTACTTCTCATTGGGGCCACCAAGCTTAAGGCCAGCCCCGTGGCTGGGCCATAATGAAATAGAAGATTTTCCCTCCACCCTGTCCAGGCCAAGGTTTGCCCAAAGACTCACCCTGGGCTTAATCTGGACTTTCTGCCTCTCCCTTCATCTGCACATTTCTCATGGGAAAATACAACAGCAGCAAGAAGATTTATACATAGACAAATTCTAAGTACAGTTGTGCATCTTGCTTTTCCTTTCCTTGTTTCTCTATTCCTCTATTTATCTTGTTCCTCTATTTTCTCCTCCCACTTTCATGTGCATTTCATCTTCCCTTTTCTTTCCTTCTTTCTTTCTCTCCTTCTATGGCTTTCTATCACCTTTTCTTAGGTCCACTCATCTCCCGCTCTCATCTTTTCCAGGTTACCCCTTTATACTCTTTCCTGCCACCTTTTCTAGTAACCCCCTTCTGTCTCCTCCTCCCCAATTTTCTCTCTCCTGGCTCCCTGATTTCTCTTTTCTACCCTCATGCTTCTCCCTCTCTTCTGGTTCTCCAAATATTTCTTTCCTTCTCTAGCACCCATATTTTCTCTTGCTTCCATACTTCTCCCTTCCCTTCCTGTAAGTTATAAAGCTGCACAGTAGTTGCTGTTTGTCTCAGGGTAGTTGGTGCATTACAAAGAAAGCAGAGTTAAGACTGTTCAGGTGACCGTAACTGTGCATTTCATATTTTGTGAATTATTAAATATTAAAAAAACCCATTTCCTAGCTTCCTAAATGTTTGTTATTTGAATATCACAAGAAAGCTCTCACATGTTCCATGAAGCTACATAGGATGTGGCACCTTTATACAGCCCTGCCTGCAGATTAGTGCCCCAGAATCCAAACTTCTATTAAATTTTTTTCTAGCCCTTATGGTAATGAAAAAAGCATTTAAAACATCAACCACGTATAACCTGTGCAGTGCGTCTGTAGATGGCATGAAACAGCTCAGAAATGTGAGTTATTCATCTATCTCAGTGGGAGGTGAACTCTGAAAACTAATGATGACAGTTTACAATATTAACTATTTTGCTGCTGATCATTTCAGCAGAAACATCCAGATAGTATACAATCCTCAAATCCCATGCAACTCATACATGAAAGTTTTCTGAAGAGGATTTTACCTAGAGGAGAAGGTAAAGGTGGAGTAGCCCACCAACAGTCCCTTGAACTCTCCAGTCATATACGTCCCCCCCCCCCCAAAAAGAAGAACAAAAACAACAAAGCAAAATATAGTAACAAGACTAAATTTTGACTTGGGTTGTGTGCATACAATGTCCTTTGAAGAGACGAGGGACACCTTTTTCTTCTTAAAAACATTGGGATAGCCTCTCTATATATACCACAATGCAGATAAACTGTGCTTAAAGCTAGTTACATGCACATACCCCCCTCAGGGTCCTGATAATATTTCAAGACACTTGAGAGTCGCTCTTCGGGTTACCATGTCATCAGACCCTTGATATGTTTTCACAGACTTATAGCTCACAGCAGTGATTTTTCTCTCCCCACAAAACATACTCAGTTAATACAAAATTAAATTTGAGAATTTAATCCCTAAATAGTCAGGAAATTCAGAGTCAAGCTTCCTACATTAACTTCAATTCTTCCTTTTGCAGCAAGGCCTGGTTTTTGGTGGCATATTGAGCTAGTAGAATAAATCCAGGTGGCAATGCATTGATTCACATAGGACTTGATCCAAAGCATGCTGAAAAAAGGCAGCACTGTCTAATGGGTAGAGCACTGTGCAGCTACTCAGGAGAGAAGGGTTTTATTCCCAGCTTTGACCTTGGGAAAGCCACTTTTCTGTTTTCCCTCTCACCTTTTCTCTATTATGGGCCAAACAGAAATCACATTTGTTTGTGAATACTCTCACTGACTTCACCTGGATTAAGGTATTACTCAATGTGAGTAAAGGTATTAGAATCTGACCTTTAGATTGTAAACTCATCAGGGCAGGACCCATTTCTCATTTTGTTTGAACAGCCTCTGCAGCTCTGATCTCAGTAGGGGTCACTAGCCACTAATGTATTGCAAATAAACAACAACAACAAATGAAATCAACTAGAATCTTTGGACTTCAGTGGAGATATCACACACTTTTCTGCTACACTCTCCTCAGTTTAATGTCTCTTAGCAACTCAGAGTCATATACAAGGCTGAATAAAATAGTAATGTATACCTTTTGGGAAACAGCAAAAACAAATAATAAAGCCAACCCATCCAAAAGAAACAGTAACTTACCTAAGACCCTATTGCTTGGCTCTGCAGTCTTTGGTGTCTTCTTCTGAGCCATCACACAGGAACTGCATGGTACCATTTCAGTAGAACCCTAAAAGGAGAAGAAATTGAAGTTTTTAATTGTTTGCATACTGAATGGCCCATTGGCCTGGTTAGGTCAGTACATATTTCTGTAATAAAGCACATGTACCAATTGTATTTTAAGATCCCCTTCCAGAATTCCTATATCAGGCATAACATATATACAGCACATGCAATTTATTAAACCCATTCCTGCATTCTATTTCCCTGAAAGCAACATTGGTAGAGTCTATGTGTATTTCTTTTACTGTTCATATTGTATATTTGTATGTGTTACAGAATGCAAGGATAGCTTATGCATACCCTTAACCAATATTTCATGCCCATAAATCTATCTTTCTTATGCCACATCTACACTATACACTCTGAGTCTGATTCAAAAACCCATTGAAATCAGTAGGAGCCTGTAATGGAGTTAAACTCCATATTGGGTATAGGCACAAGGGACAGGACGGAGAGTCTTCCATGTTACAGGCAATCAGGCTGATCATATCCTGCACAGCTGCCAGAAGTGCCAATCATGGAGACATGCACCCACAGCTGTGACCAATAAAGAAAACAAGCCCAGTTATAGGGGAGAGGGGACAGAGAGGGAAAAGGAAGTAGAAAGGCAACAATCCCATATCATGCTGCCTCTGAGAAACCAGCAAGGAGACAAAGTGAGACTGTAGCCCTGGAGCTTAAGGGCTGATAACTGAATTGAGTTAAGAGTTTATGGACTGATCTAATTGCAGATGAATTGAAGGGGACCAGTTAGGAAACAGCTGGGACCCCTAGAGAGATTGCACCAAGAGCAGAGGACAAAGCCTTTCCATTAACTTCAGTGAACTTTGGATCAGGCTCTACACTACTTAGACAGTAATGCTGTGATCCTTTACATTAGATTGGAATGATTTTGAGTACTTTGTATACTCATATTTTAGTCTTTACAGTTTATATAATGCCATACATACCTAGAACACCTTGTAGAAAAGGTAAAGAATTCCCTCCCCCAGGGGTAGCAGCCTTAGTTCTCTCTGTGTGATAGGTCACACATTCTCACACTACTCCATGATGAGTTCAGCTGGCATCATTGCAGTAAACAGGTTAACAGCATATGGGCCTTGGCAACTTTGGGACAGCAGTAGCAGCTCTGTGCCTTTGTTAACTTCAGGAATGAGATATCGGACTAAACCATCACTGCCTGTGGAAAATGCCAGTATTCAAAATCATTGCCCTATACTTGTACCCATGGAATAGGGACCAAATTTTTTTTGTTTCATGCAACTGAAATTCTTTTCCCAACTCACCTTTGGTGGACCACACTCACAATGGCTGGGGCTGGAGAGCTGCTGTGCAGGGGTGTTCCAAAGCTGAAGTGTCAATAAGTATGTCTTATTAAAAGTTATGAGAATAAGGGAAGGAAGTTTTGAAACTCTTTCCCTTTCCATTGTGACTGTAAATCCAACGACATGTCTGTCTGTTTTTATCAGCAGCCTCTTGCAATTGTGGCCTTGAGGGGTCCTCCTCCAAACCTGCAGAATGCATGACCCTGATGAAAAGTAGAAAGAAAAGGACTAGGAGGACATGTTCAGTGAGAGAGTCTGCTAGAAAGTGCTGCATTGGATTGTAAGCAAAGAGCCTACATGGCAGATGGCATGGAGAAAGGACCAAGAATTCCAGCAGGAAAAGAGGGAGATGTATCAGGACATAATGGGTATTCTCAAGAAGCAAACCCAAATGCTGCAGACCCTAGTTGACCTACAGGTCCAAAAATCCCAAATTCCTCATCCTTTGCAGTCCTTGGAGAACTCCATGGCTGCAGCTCCCTACATCCAACATACCATATGACATCCCAGGCTGGATCCTTACCCCTATCACTCTACATCAGAGGACAGCAAGGAAAACCACTGCTTCACATACACTGAGCTGTGAGAACCGTTATTGGTGTATGTGTAGCCACAACAGACTACATTTGTGCACTGAAGTTGACAAAAATGTTTGCTGCCTTTTCAATTTCAAAATCCCGTTCTGTTAGTTTGTTTAAAGTTTGCATTGTGTTGCCTGTTGGTTTTTGTACATTATTTTTCTGCACTATTTTTGCCAGTCAATAAAGTTTACAACACATACTGCAGAATGCATTGCAGTACTTAAAACACTTGGTACTTGTAAATGTACCACAAGCATCTCATAACTTCAGGGAAACATAGTTATATTTATAAACGTACAGCAAGTACTACACCATTGCTAGCAGCACACAATGCATCAGCCCAGAGAACAGTCCAGGACAGAACACTACTGTAGCTGACCATTGAAGTGCTCTTTTAAATCTCCTTAACCACATAGCTCCATGCTGAGCTCTGGCAATGGCCACTGTGTCTGGCTGTTTAAAGTCAAATGCTTCACTTCTGCCATCCACCCTGGTGGCAGTTTTTCTCCCTTTACCTCACAGATATTATGCAGCAGGCAGCTATAACAAGTGGGATATTTTAATCACTGAAATCAAATCTAGTGAGTAAACACCACCAGCATCCCTTCAATCTATTAGAAGCACATTCAACTGTCATTCTGCACCTGCTGAACCAATACTTGAATCTTTCCTTGGTGCTCTCGAGCTGGCTGGTGTACAGTGTTATGAGCAAGGAATAGGCTGGGTCCTGCAGAATCCCTACTGACCTTTCAGTATCTTCAATGATAATCCTCTGGTTGGGAAAGAATGTCTTTAATTCCAGCTTTCTGAACAGTCCTATGTTCTTAGAGAGACAAGTATCATGCACCTTCCCTGAGCTGCCCACACTGATATCGGTGAAGCATCCCTGGTGATCCACGAATGCTTGTATACCCATAGAAAAATAGCCCTTTCTGTTAATAGGTGGGAATAGGAAAAGGTAGGTTCGTGCCAAAATAAGGATGTGTGTGGTGTCTATTGCCCCACTGCAGTTCAGGAATCCCATTGCTGTAAATCTATCCACTACATCAGTGGTTTTCAAATTTTTTTTCTGGTGACCCACTTGAAAAAAATTGTTGATGCCCGTGACCCAATGGAGCCGGGGATGAGGAGTTTGGGGTGCAGGAGAGGGCTCCAGATTTAGGGGTACTCAGGGCTGGGGTGCGGGAGGGGGTCTGGGCTGGGGGTGCAGGCTCTGGGATGGGGCTGGCGATGAGGGGTTTGGGGTGCAGGAAGGGGCTCTGGGTTTGGGGAGGGCTCAGGGCTGGGGATTGGGGTACAGGGTTGGAGCATGGGCTTAACTTGGGTGGCTCCTGGTCAGTGGTGCAGCAGGGGTGCTAAGGCAGGCTTCCTGCCTCTCCTGGGCTGCACCCAGAAGTAGCCAGCAGCAGGTCCAGCTCCTACGCAGAGGCGTGCAAGTGGTTCTGCACAGCTCTCACCCACAGGCACCGGCCAATGAGAATGCGGAGCCAGTGCTTGGGATGGGGGCAGCACACGGCGCCCCATGGCCCCCCCGCCTAGGAGCTGGACCTGCTGCTGGCTGCTTCCGGAACAGGTAGGGACTAGCCTGCCTTAGCTGGGCAGCACCCGCCGACAGGACTTTTAACGGCCCGGTTGGCGGTGCTGACCAGAGCCGTCACAACCCAGTGCCTGACATTCCATGACCCAGTACTGGGTCACAATCTGCAGGTTGAAAACCACTGCACTACATCTTGCACGCTGCTGACAGTCATAGTCCTGCATAACAGGAGACTATTAATGACCCTACATAGTTGTGTGACCACAGCCCCCACTATGGATTTTTCCAACTCCAAAATGATTTCTCATTGACTGGTAGCAATCTGGCATTACAAACTTCCACAGTGTGATCACCACTCACTTCTCCACTGTCAATATAGCTCTCATTCTGGTGTCCCTGCACTGGAAGGCTGGGGCAAGCTCAGCACACGGATCCAAGAATCAGGAGGTAGCCGTGTTAGTCAACCCACAAAAACAACAAGGAGTCCGGTGGCACCTTAAAGATTAGCAGATTTATCTGTTAGTCTTTAAGATCCAAGAATGTGACCTTTCGCATCCGAAAATTCTGCAGCCACTGCTTGCTGTCCTAAATCTGAATTATGATGCAATCCCATCAGTCAGTGCTCATGTCTTGGACCCAGAAGCAGCGCTTCACTGCCTGCTGCACCTCTTTGAATGCTACCAAAAACCTTGAATTCTTTTTTTTTTGCTATGTCTCTTAGGAAACTGTCCTCAAAGGAATCATCATGTCTCCCGTTGGTGCGTTACTTCTTGTGGATTTGCAAATACAGGAGAATTGTGTGTGCTGTATTTGTAACATTGATGAGAATAGTGCAGAGCTCTGTGGGCTCCATGCTTTTGTCAGAGATGATGGACACCAAAAAGTGCCATGATGGGATATGGAATGGAGAAAGTTGCATGCTAGAACTTGAGTCCTAGCTCCCAGAGATCCCAGCACAACTCATTTCTGTCCCACAAAACACTGCAATCAGTTCCCAAAAGGCATTGTGCTGGAGGGTGGCACATGGCATACTGGGATATCTATCCATGATGCACTACACTTTGCATCTACACAAGCACTCCTGGTGAGTATGCCCCACACCAATGTAAGCAACAAAGTGTGCATGCACAAGTGATATACAAACTTCAACACTTGTATGCTACTATAACTTTTGTTGACCAAATTTGTCATGTAGACATGGCCTCAGTCAGAGAAGAACATGAATAGGGTAACATTGAGATGTGGGGGAGGAGGAACAAGAGCAGAGAGGTGGGAGGGAGCTAAATTGTGGAAGGGATTTTAGGAAGGGCTGAACATGGCAGTAGCAACTGGCAATGTAGATGATTTTAGCAACAGATTTTTGCATGGACTGGAGAGGGCTAGGGTGACCAGATAGCAAGTGTGAAAAATCAGGACAGGGAATAGGGGGTAATAGGAGCCTATATAAGAAAAAGGCCCAAATATTGGGACTGCCCCTATAAAATTGGGACATCTGGTCAACCTAGAGAGACTGAGATGAGTTTCGGTGAGGCTAGGGAGAAGGTAGCAATAGTTGAGGCATGAGACAATCAAAGCCTGGATAAAGGTCATGATGATGCATGTTTTCTAGTGGTATGCTTGCACAATAGTAGCTCACCTTGGATTCAAGTATTATTAGTCCAGCCAACACATGAGATGGAAAACTAGGGTCTTAGAGTACTCTTAATGTTCTGTCATTTCAGTCCTGAGAATCCTCTTATGCCTAGACAGGATAAAGCCAGATGAGACTATTAACAGTGGAATGCCAGGAAGCTCAAAGTGAAGTCACCATCTCATAGAGTGCCTGGTCTGGGGGATAAGTGCAACTCAATCTAAACTATTTCTAGAGCAACCACCATAGTATCTAAGCACTAGCTAACTGAAGAGATGTTGTGGCAGCCGAAAAATGAAACTAAAAGTTTCTCCAAAGTTGTAAAAGTTTAAAGAGGGAACATTAATTCTAGTCTTGAAAAATTTCCACAGAAGGCACACTTAAATTTTTACTGTAGCAATTACGTTTTTGAAACTGGGTAAATCTAAGAGCCAGGAGGAAATGTTGCCAGACAACGTAATGAATGAATGAATGATAAATGTATGTGCACTTATGAGAGTTTCATGGTGGAGGGTCAGGCTGTAACACTTGTCTGACCCCATATACATTTCATGGGCATAAATCTTGTTAAAATATTTTCAGCAAACTAGGTTTTAAATGCAAACACTATGTGCTTATTATCTCATGAACAAACATAGGTTTAAGCAAATTGATTTTATCAGTTACTGTAATTCCCCTAGAGAACCTATTGTATTTCAGACTTATGACATATGTATATTTCTTAATATTAGATATTCCAAACACAAAATTTCCACAGAAGGCACACTTAAATTTTTACTGTAGCAATGACATTTTTGAAACTGGGTAAATCTAAGAGCCAGGAGGAAATGTTGTTTCCAGACAACATAATGAATGAATGATAAATGTATTTGCACTTATGAAAGTCTCATGGTGGAGGGTCAGGCTGTAACACTTGTCTGACCCCATATACATTTCATGGGCATAAATCTTGTTAAAATATTTTCAGCAAACTAGGTTTTAAATGCAAACACTATGTACTTACTATCTCATGAACAAACATAGGGTTAAGCAAATTGATTTTATCAGTTACTGTAATTCCCCTAGAGAACCTATTGTATTTCAGACTTATGACATATATATATTTCTTAATATTAGATATTCCAAACACAGAACATCAATAAAAGTCAGAATTATAATATTAATGAATGCAAAGCTTCAGTCAAACCAGGACAACAAAGTACTCTCCTGTTTTAGAATATAGCTATAATATGGAAATTCTGCCAACAATTCTAAAATATTTTATACTTTGACTATTTCCTAATAGTTGATATTTTTAAACTCCTCTCTCATTTTTTTAAAATAATTCATCCTTTATTTTGGTGTTTATGGGGCCAGTAGTGGGGAGTGTGTGTTTGGGGGCAGATTAAACTTTTCAACAGACTTGTTTTGAATAGGATAGTCCTGAGTTTTTGGTCTGTGTTCCAGGTCCTCCTATCTGTCTTGAGAAGTCAGTTCATAAAACTGCCCAAACATTGTGGGACAGCTCACCCACAATCCCACCAGATGTGAATAGCAAGCCACTAGGCTTCTCCACAAGATGACATCTTGTGAACAGGTAAAAGAGAGTCTCACAGAACCTGATGGTAGACCATAAATTCAGATAAGCAACCAATATTAGGATGCTCTTGAAGCTTTGTGATCCACATCATGTTTTGGTATTCTGATGGAGTTTTGAGGCTCTTATGCAGCTCAATATATTTCCACAACACTGTATCATAGGTATGAAATATTGTACATTGATGCAATATCAGGATGCAATATAAGAAGCATAGAATGAAGGTGTTTGTACATTTTTGGGGGAAATTTTTAAGAACTGTTTGAAAA
The DNA here is from genome assembly GCF_013100865.1 of Trachemys scripta elegans. Lineage (NCBI taxonomy): Eukaryota > Metazoa > Chordata > Testudines > Emydidae > Trachemys > Trachemys scripta. The sequence goes on along the minus strand of NC_048303.1, from coordinate 86,896,198 downwards.
CTTTAATTTTTGATGTGCTGATAATTAAAATACTGGTATTTAGAAGGAAAGAAAATAAATCCAACATAGCGAGGACATAACCCTTTGCAAGCTGGACACCTCACAGCCCCCGTTTTCTTGGAAAATTGTCCCAGGAAAATGTAATAATACAGTGGCAACCAGGGACCACCTCTACACCCTTTCAGATCTCTTAGAAGCTGCTTGTATTTCCTTATCTAGTATCGAAGTCTTTCATGTGGTCACTATCCCTTCAACTGAGAGTGGACAGGACTATTTCTTGATTGGATAGATGCAGGAAATATGCACACACACTTCATGCTAAGGAAATAAGTGTTCCCCTTCCTATAATCCCCTGTACTGGGTCTCCAAATCACTATTTCAGACCTTGCTATATTTTTTCAGGGTTTAGCTTTTCCACAATGCTTATGCTGTGAGAGTCAAAGAACCTGATTTCCATCTGGAAATCTCAAACAAAGACAACAGTAAGGGCAATTTTTAAGGGGGTGGAAGTGACTGCCTTCAGTGGGGCTGCTGAGTCACTAAGGGCTTCTCTGCACTGTGGCTTTGGGGTGTGAGGGTCAGAATTTCAAAAGAACTCAGCTCCCTAAATAAGGGCCAGATTGTCAGAAGGCTTCAGCTCATTTGGTATGGAGCTCTGTGAATATCTGGCCACAAGTATCACATTGCGAGTTGCTGGGACCTGAGAATTTTGAAAATGTGTCCCTTATTTAGATGCCTAAAAGGGAGCTGAGCTCTTGAAAATCAGTCCTCAAAGTCTTGTTTACACTGTGTTTTTTGTTTGGGTATAAAATATACCAGTGTGGCTGCACTAGGGTGAGTCACTTTTTACACTGGTGCAGCGTAGCTGCGTTAGGGGTTGTATCAGTTCAGCAAAAATAAAACCCAGCATAGACAAGCTATCCAGGGCAAGGAGGATGGACACCAGAGTGGAAGCAAGAGGCATCTGTGCAGATGTCCCTTGTCCCCTTCAGATCCTCTAAAATGGATTTCACCTAGTCAGGAAATTCACTGTAACTAAGTAACCAAGATTAAAAAGAATACATTTTATCCTTAAGTGCTCCGATAGTTTGTGTCAGAGTAATGAGAAAACAGGGATAGAGATTGCACTAACTAGAGGCCTTAGACCTGCACCTGTATCACATTTTTATGAAACTAATAGTCAAATAAGGTAGTTTTGTATTTCTGATTAGGCAGAGAGTTAAATTAAGGTGATGACTCAGTGATATTTCCATTAGAGTCATTTAGTGTGTTTGTGATTTGTTTAATATGTAGCATTTAGGCTTTTGGAGTTTTGTTAGTTTTAAACTCCAATGAGCAGGGCCTACCAAAATGGTTTTAGGGTCTAACCTTGGAAACATTTACATACAGGAGTGGCACGTTGAGACATGAGCGAAGGACTACTCCCATGAATGAAGATTTCAGGTTCAGGTCCTTGAAGGAAAAGTCTATAGGCCAGCCATAACATTTCTAATCTTACGGGATGGAGACGCCATTACCAAACTGTGTTTATGGAGTGGATTGGGTACCAGTGTCTCAGCTGCACCCAGAAGTGGTGGGCACAGCTGAAAAAAGGGGTGTGTGCAAAAGAGCCCTTTGCATCCCCATCTCCAGTTTTCAATGTAGATTAAAGCAACAATCTTAGGGCTTCTCTAAGCTATGCTGGTGGACAACAGACTCCATGGGCGGTTCTGGCAGTTGGGGATCTCTGGGATATAGTGATGTCGCAAACAATGGCATACATCCTACTTCAGGGGCAAGGGCTGGTTGGTGGTACTGGAGTTCCTTTGGTAGTTCTACACCATCTACGTAAAAAGAATCCTCCACTGGCCAGATCTGCGAGGTTTTAAGGAAGCTTTTTGCTGGGAGACTGGTGCAGAACTACACTAGGGGACCAGTGAATTGGGCCCAATGCTCATTTTAGCATTTGGCTGTATGTTTAAGGTTGTATTTTCTGCAAAACTATAGCACACAACAACATTCTGTATATTAAAAACTCCATAGAACCAAATATTTGTAAAATGAAACCCACTCCAGCTCCCCCAGTGCAAGCATGACTGGGAGTACTAGTGTAGAGTGGCCACCAGCAGCTTTTAACCCCTGGTCTGCCTACTTTTGAAAACTATAGTGTATCATCATGGTGAGTTGTCTGGCATGGACACAGAGTCTCAATGGCCTTGTCCATAAGAACAAACTGAAGCTGCAATTCACCACCAGTGCTGAATGACAGTTCTGGAGTTTGTTGGTGTAGTCACAGCCACAGTGTTGTGTTATATCCTTGACACAATAGTAAATGAGAGATATTATTCGGCTCAGTGTAGTAGTTCATTAAAATCCAGGGAATATGCCATGTTTAAAACAATGCTGGACATTCATTCTCTTGACTGGAAAGAGGCTAGAGTATATTTGCACTATACTTCAATATTGTACCATCAGTGGCTGCTTCATTTGTACTGTTTTTAATTTAATCAGGAAGGCACCTCTATGATTACTAATTTACACAAACAAATGTGTCTCTCGTTACCTTGTCCACCACACCTGCTTTAGCTTTTTCTGCTCTAACAACTGGATTGAAAGCTCTCTTAGGCCAGGACTGTATTTGTGTTATTTGTTTGTGCAGTGGGGCCTAGTCCCTATTTGGGGTCCTTAGGAATAAATAATAATAGTGTATTATTTTCATAATGTGTTTTGGGATAGGGTTTGCCTCCAACACTGCTGCTGAACAGAACAGTGTCAAGACCAACACAGACTTATTTTGGCCTATTCAGGAAGAAATGTCTCACTGCAGCATTTTGAGCTGGGACATATTACTATCTGGGGCTCTTTACCAGATGTAGCTGAATCCCACAGAACCAACAACTGAAATCATAACAATAGTATTGAGTGGATTTTTTCTAGTGGGAAAATTTAATAATTTACAATGCCGCCAAGATAATCCCAGGGCTGGATTTACACTTTATGCGCCCCTAGGCACAGCATCTTCAGCGCTGCGCCCCTGCCCCACACCTACAGCTGATCTTTGTGTTGCACACAGTTTTAGAGAGGTAAGGCAGCCCTAGAATGCTGGTGCCCGTAGGCACATGTCTACTGTTCTTAATTGGAAATCCAGCCCTGGATAAACCTCATTTCATATGTATTCAGGGCTAAGGGTTGCATACATTTGAAATGCTCCAGCAGCACAGCTGCAGAGCTTCTGTTTAGATACTCACAACAATGATGGGAGTGTTCTCCCATTGGCATAGTTAATCCATCTCCCTGAGAGACCGTAGCTAAATTGATGGAAGAATTATTCTATCGATTAGCACTGTCTACTCTGGGGGTTAGGCTGTCTTAATTACATTGCTCGTGGGTGTGGATTTTTCACACTACCGAGTGAGATAGCTGTATTGACTTAACTTTTGAGTATAGACCTGGCCTAAGTGTTGTCTCCTTGATCCCTCTGTATTGGGAAAGGAGACCTGCAAAAAAGAGGGAGCTGTGCCTTTCAATAAAATGTAAGTCTCAACATTTCCCCCTCAGAATAAATGAAAATAAAATATTCAGATTATCATTTTTCCCTCTGGTTATTTTTTACATTAGGAATATCAGGTCAGGTCTTACTGGCACACTGTTTGGTGGTCTTAGATGTTTACATGTAGAAAAAGAGATTTTTCTTCTAACTGCTAGTGCTGCAAACTCAAACAGGGTTTTGAGACTCAAGTTAGGTCCTTCCACTCTTGTATATCACCAGAGACATCTGTGTAACTATTATTACCTTAACGGTGTGCACAGAGATGCTTGGAACGTTTCTTTTTGATGATGCACAAGGAAGAACAGAATCCAGCTCATTGCCTCCTCGCTGTGTTGAATCTGTAGTGCTAGCGGGAGTAAAAAGCAGTAAACTATTAATTTTGCCACCTGAATAAGCAGATATGACTGACAACACCCAAGGAACAGTTCTGCTGAGTAAGAAGAGACCATTTTTGCCACCATTTTTGCCACCATTTTTGTGGACCAGCTAATATTGTTAGGTAGGGATGTGGTATGCAGCTGCAGAGACCAAAGGTCATTGTGATGGGGTACCTGCCCCACACTGGGCTCTAAGGGGTTAAGAGAGCCCTAGGAAGGCTGTGCAGGAGGCAGCCAATCAGAGGAGGGCTGAAAGAAGCAGACAATCAGGACCAAGCAGGCCCATATAAAAAGGGAGCTGCAGGTCAGAGGAAGGTAGTTCTCTGCTGGGAGCCCAGAGAGGAAGGGCTGTGTCTCTGGAGGACTGAGAAAGCTATCAGGATCCTGGACAGAGCAGTGCTGCTAGCAGGGACTAGGAGAGTGAGAGACAGTTTCTGGCTGGCTGCTGGGGTTTGCAGGTGGAGGCCAGGGCAAAGAGAATGCTGGGGCCATGAGGAAGTGGCCAGACAATTTGCTGCAGTAGCCATTAAGGGAAGTGACTGAACAGTGAACTGTGGGTCCCCTGGAAGGGGGAGCACAGTGTGTGGCGCGGCCAGAGGGCTGTGTCGCTGAAGAGGACACTGCGGTCTTTGGAGAGATGTGGGTCCAAGAGGAGAAGTGATGGTGGCAGGGCACCACCTGAAGAGGGCACACTAACATGCAGTGCTAATCCCCAACACAGCCAGCAGGAGGTGCTAGAGTGGTGAGTGAACCCCAATACAGTCATCCTCTATTTTTGAAGAGGGGTTCTGGACTGCTGGGAGCTTTTAGCTGGCTCTCATTGCTGTATTATGGAAAGTTCAAATAATAATTTGATTCTTAAATGCAAGCTCTCTGTGCCTTAATAAGAACAATACAATCCATTTTCAGAGAACAACAGATTTTGTTGTTCTACACGGGAGGTCCACTTCCTGGACACCACTGTACAAATAAGCGATGGCCACATTAACACCACCCTATACCGAAAACCCACCGACCGCTACGCCTACCTTCATGCCTCCAGCTTTCACCCCGGTCACACCACACGATCCATCGTCTACAGCCAAGCACTGAGGTACAATCGCATCTGCTCCAACCCCTCAGACAGAGACCAACACCTACAAGATCTTCACCAAGCATTCTCAAAACTACGATACCCACACAAGGAAATAAAGAAACAAATCAACAGAGCCAGACGTGTACCCAGAAGCCTCCTGCTACAAGACAGGCCCAGAAGAGAAACCAACAGAACTCCACTGGCCATCACCTACAGTCCTCAGCTTAAACCTCTCCAACGCATCATCAGTGATCTACAACCCATCCTGGACAATGATCCCTCACTTTCACAGACCTTGGGAGGCAGGCCAGTCCTCGCCCACAGACAACCTGACAACCTTAAGCATATTCTCACCAGCAACCACGCACCGCACCATAACAACTCTAACTCAGGAACCAACCCATGCAACAAACCTCGATGCCAACTCTGCCCACATATCTACACCAGCAACACCATCACTGGACCTAACCAGATCAGCTACATCATCTCCGGCTCATTCACCTGCACGTCCACCAATGTTATATATGCCATCATATGCCAGCAATGCCCCTCTGCTATGTACATTGGCCAAACTGGACAGTCACTACGCAAGAGGATAAATGGACACAAGTCAGATATCAGGAATGGCAATATACAAAAACCTGTAGGAGAACATTTCAACCTCCCTGGCCACACAATAGCAGATGTAAAGGTAGCCATCTTACAGCAAAAAAACTTCAGGACCAGACTCCAAAGAGAAACTGCTGAGCTCCAGTTCATTTGCAAATTTGACACCATCAGATCAGGATTAAACAAAGACTGTGAATGGCTATCCAACTACAGAAACAGTTTCTCCTCCCTTGGTGTTCACACCTCAACTGCTAGCAGAGCACCTCACCCGCCCTGATTGAACTAACCTCGTTATCTCCACACTGATATATACCTGCCTCTGGAGATTTCCATTACTTGCATCTGAAGAAGTGAGGTTCTTACCCACGAAAGCTTATGCTCCCAGTACTTCTGTTAGTCTCAAAGGTGCCACAGGACCCTCTGTTGCTTTTTACAGATTCAGACTAACACGGCTACCCCTCTGATACTTAACAGATTTTGTTTATCTTTCAGCACAGCTGTTCTTTGGATACAAATATTGGACTTTAGGTATGAGTACTTTAAAGTAAAGTAGAATGAAATTCACTCCCAGATAGAAGGCCAGAACAAGGCATATGCAGCTCTGAAGTCCTGCTTACACCCTCAAAATAGGCCTTTTGCACAGTGATGAATTTCACCAATACTGATGGAAATAGCAATGATTAGCTGAACATTTTTTTTATTTGCTGATCTGGAGCGGGAAGTCTATCTCATTATCCCCAATGCGTAACACACTCTGGAAAGAATTTCTAGCATTATGCTTCATAGAAGGGAAAGATATTAATATATTTGGTACTGTCTCTGAGAACAAAAGGAATAGGAAAAAATACTGCAATGACTTAGCCTGGTACTCACTCTATTTTATTTTTACTTGATCTTTTTCTTTTTATCTTTATTTGGCAGCTGAAAAGTCTGCAAGCCTGCAGCTCAGAACTGCACCACTTGGTACCAACTGAAAGCATCTCTAGAACATATGCTGTCCTGATTAAATAGATATCTATAGGCCAGCCATAACATTTCTAATCTTACAGGATAGAGAAGCCATTACCAAGCTGTGTTTATGGAATGGATTAGGTACCAGTGTCTCAGCTGCACCAAGAAGTGGTGGGTACAGCTGAAAAAAGAGGTGTGTGCAAAAGAGCCCTTTTGAGGCTAAATTGTTTCAATGGGAGATGGTCCAGTAAAGTAGCCATCTTGAGTCAGTGCATCTGAAGTAAGTGGAGTGAATTATGTTACGAAAACTAGGTGCTCGGTTACCATGGTAATGAGCATTGCATAAGAACCTAGCTAGAACAGTACTAGAAAATGAAAACAGCTCACTTAAGCAGATCTAATGTGTGTATATAAAAGCTTTCTCCAGCAGCTTGAGAAGCTTGTAGGCTTTGTATCTCAGCCATACCACCTCCAGTTTCTAAGCCTTTTCATGTTTTTACGGTGTTTTGGGAATGGTTTCAGGATAATTTTCCATGAGGTAAGAGTTAGTTCTCAGAATACTTCCATCTCCAAGCACGCTTTTTCTTGAAGCTGTAAATAATTCAGCCACAGCTACAAGAGACAAGAACAGCCAAGTAAGCAACACTGTGGTTTGTTGTCACACGTTAGAAGGTGGAACATCTCAGTCTCTCTCCAAGAGAGAAAAATGAAGGACACCATCTTACTTCTATTCTGAAAAGATTTGATAAGAATTAAAGAGCCTTCTTTGTACTGTACAAGCTCTTGCTTGTACTGAAAACAGGTTACTGTTCCGTGAAGTGGATTACTTTTCCATATTTAGCATGATAAGTATTTAAGCCCATGAGTAGGGTTTCTAGCATGTTTGGAGGGCAAGGCTATTTGTGTTTCCTCAGCCTTCTATATAAAAGTTTACCAAGATTGACAACTAATGCTTTTCAAGAAACGTAACATTTTTCCATCTGGACTAAGGTTGAGGTCAATGATCATACTTTTTTCTAAAGTTCCTTTTTGTTATCCCTCTGCAATACTTCCAACTCCCTCTCTTTGCCCAGGCTAATATTTTGTAGCGCCACTAGCTTTGGCACCTTTAATATCTTATTCCATTTCTTAGACAGCTTTAGCACATCAGCTTCCCCTTACAATTAGAATCCAGCTGGGGAGAATTCCCCAGAGCGCAAACTTGATAAGCACCTCAGGGTGTCTTATGAGGCCCCTTTGCAAATGCCATCATAAGGGGCATGCTGAGGCCTGGACGATGGGACTCCAGCAGAGGCTGCTAGAGTTATTTGGGTCATATAACTGCCTATAGCTAGTGTGGCAGGGATGCTGTAACTCAGGCAGCCCGCACCCTCTCCCCAGCTTCTTAATATTACTGGGGGCCATTTTGGCTCCTACAAGCAGCCCAGAATTAGGAGGATGCAAAAGTGGCATAAAACCAACTTTCCTGTCCACCCCCTCCTTACTTGCACGTTTTGTGCTATGTTTCTTAGTATAACACAAAATCTCACCCTAATTGTTTTTAATTGTAATATTAATCACTTGCCAGCATAATTCTACAACAACCTCAGTGAAAACAGCTTTTAACATCACTGGCCAAGATTTTTCAAAAGTGACTAGTGATTGTGGGTGATGAATGAAAGTCATTGTAGAGGGGCCTGATTTTCAGAGGGTGGATGCTCTGCACTTTAAAAATCAGCCCCTTTAAAAGAGTCGCAAGTTGGGCATCCTAAAAGTGAGGCAGCCAAAGTGACTAGTCACTCTTCAAAATCGTGGTCCAAAATTGATGGTATTTTTGTATTAAACTGGTATTGGACCGAGTTAATAAAAATATTTCTGCTTTGATCGTGGGCAACAGACATAAACAACTTGTCTCAGAGTAATACAGCGAACTGGTTTGTTACAGTATGCAGGTTTTCTTGTGAAGAACTTTCACTGATGATATTCTGCCCTCTAGTGATATTTATCTGAGAGGGAAACATTCAAACATTCTGCCATATGGGGATAGTGGGAATCAAAGCAAAAATAACCCAGAACCATGTACTGACTGCACCACAGTACATGAAATGTGTCATTGCAAAGTACCATTAATACATCTTTCAGAAAAAGGAAAAGACGTTTGGGAGAAAGGAAGCCACAATCTTAGTAGCATGAAAGTCACATGGACATAGAGGAAAAGTGCAACCGCAGGTCTCATTCTGGGCTGCACTGTGGACTAATTATGGCAGTTCAGCCATCCTAAAGAGGGTGTAAAGAGCTGCTTGACCATTCTGAGGGAATACCTCTGGTGCAGGGGATTCTCTGGGTGCGGTCAGGTCAGTATAATTGAGATCAAACTCCGGCTGGGACAGAATCTGCACTAGTTACATTGGGGGAAATCTGGTCTAATTCAGTTTACATGTTAGCATGGCTCTGGACTTCCATTAGAATAACTGCATGGCTATAGAGCTGAATTCTGCTCTCAAACAGTTTGAGCAAAATCCATGGGCAGTTTTTTTCAGAATCTATGGGGCTACATTTCATTCATACAATACTGTACACCTACCACACTGTCACTGAATGTTTCCAGTGGCCTCCTTGGGTAGTGCATGCAACACAAATGATTCAAGATACATGGAAGAGATATTATGGAGCCTATGAACTGTGTAATCAGTGGCAGATTAGAGCAAAATTGAATGAGTTGCATGCAAGTGTATATGCAAATGATGGGACCCAGTTTTGAACACTTGGCCCACAGAGCTAATAAACTAGGTAGAGTAGGCAGTTGTGGCTCACATGATGGTAAACAGTGACTACTTGCTACTGAATGAATTTAAATCCATCTCCTGTTATTGTTTCCTGCCTCATTTTCAACCAGGTGCTATAGTAATTGGTTGGTGTTGCATTAGATAATATTATTTTTCTATCTGTCATCTATGAAGGGACTATTCACTTCCTCCTTTTGTGGACTAGAGTGGTCCTATCCTAAGTCGAAGGCCCAAGACAATAGAGTTGCCTCTGCTTATATCAAGCCTGAATTTGAGCCTATGACTAGGGTGGGGAGAAAGTATTTGCTCTGTGGTTTCTAACTCTTCCTTCACTTCTAGGTGCAACATCAGATCTGAGGAAGTGCCGTTGTATGCTCACATGCATACAGTGATCCTGCTCTCACAATCCATCTAGCAATGGCCTGGTCCCCATCACTATACTAGCTGACCACTTCACAACCACTGATAAATGTACTTTCACAACTCCTCTATGGGACGGGGAAGTATTATTCCCATTTTACAGCTGAAGCACAGAGAGATTAAATAACTTGCCCGTGTTTCCACAGGAAGTCTAGAGCAAAGCCAGAAATTGAACCCAACTGTCCTGGAGTCTAAGTCCAGTGCTTTTACCACAAGACCATTCTTCCTAAATGGGGAACTCACTTTCCTAATGTTACTAGGTCATATGATTTTTGAAGCTGAGTGAGAGAAACATTCTCCTAGACCTAGGAGAAGCCTCAGAAAGAAAAAGCTATGAAAATGTGAAGTTTCTTAAATAATTTTATTACATTTTTCTGCACTATTAGTAAAATGCAGCCTATTTTCTGGTTTCCTCTTGAGAAACCCAAACCTGAACTCCAACCCACGCTCACCACAACTGAACACAAACCTACATGCTAACACGTTGATGAAAGGCTATTGTAGCTGCCTGACATTTCTAGCTACCTGGCGCCAAAGTCAAGAGTCAATAGGGAGAAAAAAAATCCCTGGGTCTGTTTTCACCATGGCAACCCATGCATAGTAATCAATGTCTCTCTGGTTTGTATGCTGGTTGCTATAGTGAGTCCCTATGCTGCAGTATACTATAGCAACAAGAAAATGCCATAATTCTTGTTTGTTTACAAGGCAACCTAAAGAGCCTGTTTAATCCTGAGCCAAGACTTGGTGATACTCCCTATTCTGTTGTGTTGCATTTACTTAGCTACACAAGGAAAGACAACAGTAGTGTGTATAAATACACTGGACCGGATTCAGATCCCATTTAAACCAGCATGAGAGCAGAATCAAGCCCAGCGAGAGAGCAGAATCAAGCCCAGCGAGTCAGTCTACCCTCCTTTACACTGTTGTAAATGCAGAGTAACTCCAACTTCAGTAGAATGATTTCAAATTTATACTGGTGTCAATGAGAGTAGATTTTAATTAAGGGTCCCTGACCTGAAGAATTTACATTTTAGGCTTGAGTCCGTTGTTCACATTCATGCTGAGTATTGCCTTATTCTGTAAGGAGTTCCATTCATCCCATCAGGCTACTTGTAGAGTACGACATTGTTCTTTGTTAGTAAAGGTCTGGGTTTAGGGACTCAATTTTCAACCTTATTCACACTAACAGTCCCAATGACTTGAATATGGCATTGTTCATGTAACTACTTTTTTAACACCGGTAAGAGATGCAGAATCAGGCACAGTTAATCTTCCCATCCATGACCTGAAGAGCTCTGTGTAAGCTCAAAAAGCTTGTCTCTCTGACCAATAGAAGGTTGGCCAATAAAAGATATGACCTCACCCATCTTGTCTCTCTAATATCCTGGGACCAACAATGCTACAACACCACTGCATATTTCCCATCCATGGCAGTTCAGAGCTCCCTTCCATTTCGTATGAAGAAAAAGCAACTAATTTTAAGTAAAATCCTGTGTTTATTTTGTTACTTTATAGACTACATGCCATTCCCTCTAGTTTTGTTATTCCGCTTTCTGACAGCGTCTTTTGGCAGTCTTTTTAACCGCTCCAGTAAACTGTTTGCTTACTAAATGCCCTTGAATCATATCATTGAAACATCTCTCTTACAGGGATAGCAACTTCTCCATATTTAACTTTAATATAAGCTATTAAATATACACAAATTCAGCTTTTGTATCCTCTAGTGGGTAAGAACAAATTTCTCATAGAAGATACTCACCCTCTTTTAAGGGACATCATCAACTTGAAATCTAGCCATTTTTTTTTAATGTTAAAAGTAATTTCAGGTACTGCACTTGCCCCTGAATTCCACTGCTAAGTGTTGTGGTTTTACAATCATGTTTTCCTACTTTTTAAAACAGAGGGTGGGACAGTCTGGGAGAAAGCCAATTAAAAACTTAGGAAAATGGGATTAGAAAAACCACAAAAATTCCCAGGAGGACACAGTGGCAGGTATAGTACCTGAAGCTAGCCTTAATTTAGTTTTAAATTGACAAGATTTAAAATTGATAGGGGATATTAAAAAAAATCCACCTACTCCTGCAATTCTAAATTAAGCCAAACTGCCATGCTAATGGCAATAGGAGTCCTTTTAATTTCAATGGAAGTTCTGCCAGAGAACTTACTCCTGGAGGAATTCTGCACCACAGCAGGCATGCGTAATTAATGTGTAGCTTCTGGGTTGCCGCAGTTCTGCCTTTTGCCCACTAAAGGGCACTATGGTGCTAGAACAGAGCTGCTGCTCCCAGACAGCTAGGGAAGAGAGAGAGCCTGCAGTGCTTTCTTCACAGCGCCTCTTGTGCCAGGTCAGGAGACAGGGGATATGGAGAGACAGATAGAATGGGGTTGCTGGGGGGTCAGACAGGGGCTCGTAAGGGCTAATGGAGGAGGACAGACTGGGGCAGAGGCTGAATGGGAGAGGGAGGTGCAAGGCCACATGGGGATATGGGAGAGGGTGCAAGGCCACTTGGGGGAAGAGGGATGGTTGAGTGGGGGCACAGAGACACATGGGGACACAGGATGGGGTGCAGGGACACGGAGTTGGGAGTGGGTGTCTGAGTGGAAGTGGAGGAACACATGTGGACAGGAGGTGCAATGATACATGGAGGTGCAGGGACACATGGGGGCAGGGGCAGATGAGCCTGATTGAAGGGAGAGGCTAGGGGTCAGCCAAGGTGTGCATGGGGGAAGCTCCTTAACAATCCCTCCCCACCTCCCCACCCAAAACCCTGTTCCATACTTTCCCCACCCATACCCAACAGCCCTCCAAGTTCACCTCCAGGCTCCTTCCCAACAATTACTTCCCTCTCCCTCAGCTCCTCCATTACCCCTGACTCCCCCAAGCCTATTCACTGCTTTGGAGGGGTGCAGGAAATATGGGTCTATATTGTAGTTTAAATTAATTATTACTCAGAGTTCTGTATTAATATCCCTAGTAAGGAATCTATTTGTCAAAAAACATTTCCTGAATCTTTTTTGTTGTCTGTATTGTTACAGACATACTTGCTGATGGGTATATTGAAATAAATTACCAAAATTGAAACTGGTGTGATTATATTTTGTTATTTTGACAAATAAAATATGCAGAATTTTAAAATATTGTGTGCAGAATTTTTCATTTTTGGCACATAGTTTTTTGGCACACAATTCCCCCAGGAGCAAGAACTGAAGTAGCTGGCCCAAAGTTTTGCAAGGCTATTTTAAGAGCATCTGTAGCACACAGTACTTGTCTGATAATACAATAGATTGTTATGGGTTGGGTGAAACTTCATTGAATGTAGTGGGTGTAACAGCTGCATAGTTGCATTCAGGGTAAATATGAAAAGCAATTGAGTTTTTTTTTTAATTGAATCAGATAGCTGAAACACAAAAGAAGAAGCAGAAAGCCAAAGACACAGCCCTGTTAGTGTTATCCTGAGGAGGGATGGTGGGGGAAGTTAGAGTGCTTTTGGATGAAAGATGTTTGGAAATGTAAGTGAAGAAAATATCTCTTGTTTCCTTCTTATTATGTTGAAGGAAACAGGACTTTATGTACATTCCTTGTAAATAAACAGGCTTGCCTCAGAGAAATACCTGACTTCACCCAGAATCTTTCCTACTAGCCAAAACAACCCACCAGCCCCCCCAGATTGGCTAACCACTGGGGTCAAAAAGGGCTAACAATATTCTAAGGCAAAAAATAAATGTTAGCATTTGTTTTTTTACTCAGATTTTTTTCTGTGTAACAATTATGCTGCTAATATGGATTATTTCGTGGGTTTTGATATTCACAGGGGCCTTGATCTAGCAAAACACTTAAACACATCCATAACTTTAAGAATGTGAATAGTCCTCTTGATTTAAAATGGGATTATTCATGTGCTTAAAGCTACACAGACTCACAGCAGCCATTTTAGAAGTCTGAACTGGTGTGGAGCATGCTCGGAAATAATGAGAAGTAGAGAGAGTCTGTGGGTCCTATTAAAAAGGATCCCTCTCTCATTGATAGGAAAAGAGGTTCTACATTAGGGAAGTTTGGAGGAATGTTACTTCTGGTCCCAAGTCCCATTGCTACCTAGGAAAGAGATTTCAGGAGTAGCTCTGACTTTGCTTTTCTGTATAGCTAATGTTTTTGATTTACTGTTTATTAAGAGGATATGTTTCTGCATTTCAGTAACCCTAAACTTTCAAAAATCACAAGTCAGGCTTCACCAAAAATCATGAGATTGACTAAAAGTCATGGGATAAAAACATTTTGGGTTTTTTTCTTCCTTTTGGTTTCTGAGCCTTTAGGGTGAACTTATTTCATGTTTTCAAGCTTTCATCTGCAACCCATGAGGGCTATAAACTTACCTTAAAAAAAGAAAAAGCTGAGATTCTCAAGCAATCTCCTGATTCTAACAGTTGGGGCTTTTTTTAAAAAAATAAAGAATAAAACAGCAAGCAAAAAGAGCCTTGCAATAAAATAATGCGAGCTGGCAGCACTGGCATTTGCTGTTTGTGTTGGGGCTGAGGTAATAGACATCCTTCCTTTTATACACACTCTTCCTCCTCAGTTTTACAGAATGTGGACACTTTTCTTAAGGAACTTAGAATCAAAAGTGACTATCATAAATCCCAAGAAAATAGTGCTAGCAGCAGTGGCCTAAGGGCTTGACACAGCCATGTAAGGATAAAAATTTAATGAACCAATCAGAAGTGCCAAAAACAGGTTCTCAGGTGTTTAGATGGAAAAGTGAAGGGTTTGTTAGTTCTTATTTTGGTAGAACTGGTTGACTTATCCCATACCTGTATGAATTAAGGTTGGTGTGGGAATCTCAATCAACAATTTCCTCAGATTTTCATATTTAAATTCTTCATTTTAGCTTTATAGTAACATCTTTGGCATTAACATAGTCTTGTGCTGTGGAAATATATACAAGCTTTAAAAAAGTAAACTCCATGAAAATGTTTTCAGGCTCAAAAGACCTTGGTGTAACTTATCATGTGAAAAGAATAAAGCCTAAAAAAACCATGACACATATACTCTTCATTTTTTTTAAAGAAAATTCTCGACATAGGCTAATTATCATATTTTCTCTAAATAACAATTAAAAAAGCCCAGATCTCTAAAATTTAGAATAGCTTTATTATGAAAAGGCATAAAATATTTTAGTTTGCTCTGTCAATTTAATCTCAACACATTTTAATAAAATATATACAGCCGGATGACAAATAAAATTAGCTAGTTTTCCCAAAAGAAGGTTTTTTGTAATGCTGACAGATTATTCTTTTTTCATGGTTAATTTCAGTGTTCAAGACTCACAGATGTTCTCCCCATGTCAGTGACCTACAGAGCAGAGGCCTGATTCTGGTATCATTTACACAGGATTTACATCAACTTAACTCCATTGATTTCAATGGAGTTACTCCTGATTTAGCCTGGTGTAATACCAGAATCAGACCCCAGAATTGCAATAACAAAGGAACCAGTAGTGATAATACAATGAATTTCACCTGGAATCTCATCTGATTTGGAAATTAAGTCACAACTGGACCTTTCCAATTATATAGTTACCATCTTTCTGCAAGAGCACGAAGAATCCTGCTACAGAGATTTCAGACAGCAAACGAGGTCATTTGTCTTAGCATAGTAAAAAACTTTAGACTCAATATTATAAAAAGAAGAAATACCAATGGCAGTAGATGACAATTTTGAACACGGGAAAATTATGAATCAAAACTGAACAGCTACCAAGGCACTGGGCTCGATTCTCTCCTCACAGCAGTTTTACACTAGACAGATTCCATCAAATTCAGTGAAGTTACCCTGACTTATACTGGCGCAAGAGAGAGGGGAATCAGATCCAGCAGCTAGGCCCATGATGGTAGGTCTGACATTCTCTTCAGGCTGATTTCATGACTGGAGAACTGATCCGGTTGTCTGGGCCTGGTTGTCTTTTTATTTACCCCAGAGTAATTTAGGAGTAATTCACTCAAATCAAAGGAGTGTACTGGTGTGAAAGGAAACTAAGGCTCAAACTATTGCACATTCCTTAAGCAGAAAAAGATGTCTCCACTCTTAATTCCTTTCCACCTGTCCAACAAACAGATGTGACCGTATTCCAGCCTCTTGGTTATGACTGGTCCCAGTTCAAAATAATGGAGTGGTCCAACTGCAATTAAAAGTGGGAGATTCCAGTATTTGGCAACATCCTCTCAAGGAGTTTAGGCTGTAGTTTCCTCCTAAGAAGATCTCTTGAGAATTGTTTGCACTGGTGCTGGTGAAGGAGGGGGAAAAAAAAGGAAGTCAGGTTTATTTTCACAATATACATATTTTGGCTAGGGGGTTTAGAATGTTAAATTATCATACTTGAAATGGGACTTAAAATAGACAGTTCTAAACCCCTGCAATGCTAAAATGACCATATGTCCTGGTTTTATTGGGGCAGTCCCAGGTTTCCATAGGAAATTCCTGTGCCCCAGGAAATTCTTCCAGGACAACTGAAACATTCCACTGTTTCATTTTTTCAATCAGATTTTTTTTTTAATCTTCAAACTGTCTGCTAAATATCACTATACTGAGTAGAACTTGCTCTGTGTTTACCAGGAACAAAGAATCAAGTGGAATGAACATTCAATGTGATGAACATTGCTTGGAGTGAATGGAATATGCCAATGAGAGAGGATCCCAGGAGAGCTGGATTTTTTGCTCTAAGTAAATGTTAGCCACATCTGTTCACTGTTTTATGATAAACTCATTCAGAACACTAAGTTACAGGAAAAAGTCCTCCACTCCAAGTAATATGCATTTAGTCAGAAGAAGCTGGTGGTAATGGCACCAACATATTAGTTTAAAAAAACAAAACTGTGTACTTTGCCTATGAGTTTTTGTAACCATAAAAATGTCATCATAAAAGCGTACAAGGTTTTGATTTTGAAAATATGGTCACCTTTCCCATTGCATATGCAATATTGAAAGCTACTTTTCATATAAAGTCATCCAAGCTAGAAACATATTTAGAAATCTTAAAATAACAAAAATAGAAAATTAATGTTAGGACTGTGACCTAGATCTGTATTAGAAAGAGAGAAATTTCAGCTGGAAGTTTAAGTTGCCACAAATCCTGCAGGACACTCTGCACATTTCCAGACTCTTGCATGCAGGGACAGGAATGAATAGCAGAGGCTGAGACAGAGGGGCAGAGCCTTTGATGATGTAAATTGTCATAGCTCCATTGAAGTCAGTGGAGTTAGTACAATTTACACCAGCTGAGGATCTGAGAATACAGCCAGGCTACATTACAGCAGCATCTATACTGTATTTACTTTATAAATTATTTTTGTATATTTGGGGTTTTTTTTGTATATTTGCATAACTTTCCATAAAAGATTTAGTGGGACAAAATAAATAAAGATATGAGATAAATAAGGACTATATTAAACCAAGTTTATGGAAGTGTTTCTATGATTTATCCTAAAGTCTTTCTCAGTCATCATTGCAATTATACAAGGGCTACATCCTCTCCCCCCCCCCAGAGAAACCTGGAGTGGACGATGAAGGGATCATAAGGTTCCTTTGATTTACATTTGTGTAAGAGCATAAAGAATCAGACCCTTGATCCTTAACAGAGAATAGATTTATTGTGGAAGTGAAAAGAAGGCATATTAGAGTGAATAAAATATGTGCCTGCCATAACGCAGAAAACATAGACCTTTGTTGCCTCATGTCACAATCTAAATTTGATTTAATATACTCCTTATTTATTTAATATCTTTATTTTCTTTGTCCCCCTAAATATTTTATGGAAAGTTATATAAATATACAGTTTACCTCTAGACCCGTTTTGGTTCAAATGTTTACAATATTTTCTAAAGAAAAGATATTCTCTTTTTAACCAGACACACAGACTACTGGAGGAAAAGACCCTGGCCTATCTCAGATACATGGTTATGGTCATGTACTGTGGTAGTTCAAATACTTAAGGTTTTAGTAGTTTTAGAGATCCAATAATATTCAGACTTTGGGGACGTGTGCTTCTGGGTCAAAAATGTGACCGCCAAAACAATGATGTAAATGAGAGTTCCAGATCTAAAATTCACTTGAATTTCACATTTTGCTCTGAACTTCTCAGCTGTCCCATCTCTACTTGATATCTGATAGAGAGGAAATGCACAATTACAAGAAAAACAAACAGAGTTAAAATAATTTCTTTGAGGCGTGCAAAAATCACCTGCAGCCAGTGGATGGAGACAGACCCAGATATTCAAAATAAAATCAGGCTGTTGGATGTCCAAATGCAAAGCTAAAGAGCCCAAGTGAGTGAAAAAGTTACATATGCTCTAGACGGCAACTCTTATATTCCATATTTTTGAGGCACCACATGCATTGTTCTGGTTATTTACAATGGAAAATGTTATTTTGGCTCCAAAGCAATGTCTGTGGATATTGATTCCCCGCCCCCCCTTTATATTTCTATTACTTATGCCTTTATTTACCACGGTTTCCTAAAAGATTGCCATGAAAATACAGCAGCCCTGGGGAATAACTGACTTCACAGAATGACTATGAGAGAGAATGATGCGCTCATAAGTACCTGTTAAAGAGATCTTGGCAGCATCCAACTATTGGTGTTGTGGTGTTGCTTGGCAAATTTGTTGCATTGAAGGCATCCCCTAATAAAATATGGCATGGAACCTCCACAACTGGTACAGATAATATTCCTGGAAATTGAATACAGTAGTCAGTTTCCTTTAATAATAGAAATTGCTAGGTGGGTGTCTTCACTAGGAAAAGAGATGTGTTCTTACCTCATGTTAGCTAACGTGGTAACTAACATGAGGTAAAATCCTAGTGACGACAAGGCAAGTTGTAGGTTAAAGAGGAATTAGCAGGTCAAAGTAAAGGTTAACTCATGTGAAACTACTATAAACAGCTGTGTCTTCATTAGGATTTTTTACCTCGTGTTAGTTACCACGCGTTAGCTAATGTAAAGTAAGAATATTCCTTTTTTCCTGAATACAGAGCCTAAGATACCACACTAAACTCAGAGACGAGTGATGGACAGTTTCTCCCATTCATATCATATGACACACAATGCTGCTGAAACAGGAGAGGCCAGATTCTGGGTGAAGCTCATTCATTTCAGACACATCAAATCCTTTGTTCCAGTTCTGAAATAATCTCTCTTTAAAAATTAGTGGACAGCTGTCTGCCTTCCTCTCGCTTCTTGCTAGGCACTGAGTGATGTCATTTTTCAAATAAGTTCTTACGTATCAGTTAACATTTCGAGGGTTTATCTCCTGCAAGCTGGGAAGGGAAACCCTTTTAGTGATGGTGATATCAGGGCTGTATGGGTGTGTCTACACTTGGAGCTAGGGGTGTGATTCCCTGCCTGCACAGGCATGCTCACGCTAGCTCCCATTGAGCTAATGCACTGCAAATAGTAGTGTAGCTGGGGCAGCATGGGCAGCAGTGAGTAGCGGCAGGGTACATACTCAGCATGGCTAGCCCATGCCATTGCTCCCTGCTGCCTGTGCGGCCCCTTGCTATGCTACTATTTTTAGTGCACTAGCTCAATGAGAGCTAGGGCAAATATATCTACATGACCTGGGAGGAATGAGCCCATTTCCAAGTGTAGACATAGTCTCTGAGAGACCAACAGTGACTGGAATTTGAGCATGGCAGTCAGTGGCCCATGAATTTATAGGGAGCTTAAGCCTAAGGATAAAATATTTGAAAGTGTCTAAGTTACTTAGGAATCTAATGGGACTTAGGTTCCTAAGGGTCAAATTTTCAAAACTATTTAGGTGCCTAATATCAATGGGAGTTAAGTGGTTAACCTGCTTTGGCACTTTTGAAAATTCCACTATGTGACTATCTGCATCTTTAGGCACCTAAATACATTTGAAAATTCTAAGTCACGTAATCCCTTCTGAAATTTTACCCTAAAATCTCCTCTCATATTGGTTTCATGTCAGTGTGACTTTGTTGACTAATATGGAGTCGCTCCTGATTTACATTAGGGTAAGTAAGCAGAGAATTAGGCCCATTGTTTTGGTAGCTTTGGGCATAAATTTTAAGTTTTGCTAAGCATTTTCCAAAATATAAAATACACAGGTATAAAATGGTCTGAGGAGAACCATGTTCATTAATGTCTATGGGGTTTCAGGACTTGGTCCTATGTCTATATAGTCTCAGAAAGTCGGGGGAAGGATAGCTCAGTAGTTTGGCCTGCCAAACCCAGGGTTATGAGTTCAATCCTTGAAGGGGGCCACTTAGGGATCTGGGGCAAAATCAGTACTTGGTCCTGCTAGTGAAGGCAGGGGGCTGTACTCAATGACCTTTTCATTCAGCATCCCTTCCAGTTCTATGAGATAGGGTTACCAGAAATTACTTGGATCTCAGAATTTGTTCTAGGCATAAGAAAAGCATTAACTGTGGTAGAAGTGGGTGGAATACAATTTTCTTTCCACAATAGATTTTAGTATATACAGATTTGCCTATGGATGTTCTGGGTTCTTAGTCACCCAGGACCTTCAAATTACACTATTTGCTAAGATTTTCTAATGCCTCGGTTTTTCCATGCAAGATAAAGTTGTCATTTGTCAAAAACTCAGAGAGCTTAGAACTCATGTAATGTTAAGCTAGTTTCATAGCTTTCAAAAAATGGAAAGAGCTACATGGGGCCATAATGAAAAAAACTGATATACTTAAAAGTGGACTTTTCTGATTTGGGACATGATCTGTCTGTGCTATTTATGCACCAAGATCCTGTCTAAACTAAAGAAGCATCAATTCTTTGATTTTGATAATGACAGTTCTGGATATTACATGCTCAGAAAGAAAACTGCAAGAGGGATAGTTAGGGGAAAATACTGTTGCACAATTTAATCACAGTTGATTTTTTTTGGAAATCTCACTAACTGGCTAATGAATTAACCCCTTCAGGGGTATGATTCCTGATATTACGTCCTCTTTTCATTTCCCCTCTGAGATAGTAATTTCTTTGTAACTCATGATTCAGCTTGAGACTTTTACCCACATTTTGATGGGATTTTGAAAATAAAGGCCTAGTTTCTGATTTCACTTATACTGGAGTAACTTCATTGACTTCACTGCTGTGACTCCTGATTTATCCCACTCTGAGAATGGAATCAGGCCCATTAAAAAATAAAAGTACTCTATTTCCCCCACTCCTCCCCCTCTTGTACCTCTTCTTTGCCTTCTAGTTCTAAATTAAACCAGGATAAAGATGTGGGGGAGGTCCTATAACTCACCTGTAACTGGTAATTATCATTTCTTCTAGATGTATCAGTAATTATACGTTGACTAAAAATTTTAAAATTTATATCTTAGATGTAAAAGACAAACTAGGCAAAGTCTTTTTATATGCCAATTCTAGGAGCTCTTCCTCACTAACATCTTTTAACCCTCTCAAAGCGAGGAGTAACTTACAGGTAGATAACATGAATGATCTCGTTATAAAATTAGTGTACTAACATGCTGACACCTCGTGGTCAGTCAGGGATATTACAAATTTATACACAGTACCTGCAATGCAAGCTGTCATGAAGCAGGCGACAGTACCAGCAATCATTGCCCTAAAGGCACTATCAGCAATGTCCCTTTTTTTGGAAGGAGCCATAGATGCTGGGAAGAAAATTAGAAAAAATCAAATAAAAAGAGGATGAAATTCCTAGGAAGCATATCCTCTAGAAAAGCAAATTGCAAATCATGGTACTGACAAATAGGGGCAAGTAAAATAAATCTGATATTCTCAGGGAGATATACAAACACAAAGTATATACATATTTGTCTTTCTACTAAAAGGTGAGCTGCAAATAAAAAATGTAATTTCCATTTACCTCAACAATATGTGCTGAATACCCGACTGAAGCTGGCTAATAGATACCAACCACAGTCAAACCACTTTTCCCCCCTTGTATCAGACTGTCACACCCATTGATTCCTGCTCATCTGTGCTGGCCCAGCATGCACCATTCTCTGACAGCAGAGCTGTCACAGAACCCAAAGCAGACAGGAGACAGCCTATATAGGATCAGGTAAGCCTATTTTAAACAGTACATTCTGTTTTTCAAAGTTCATTTTTAATTTTTTGATACTCCTGAAGAACAGGGAAGTTGGAAGTTTATAAACTGATTCACTTGTGGCGTTCTTACAGAAAGCAAACCAATATTTTCCGAAATACCAGCAAGAATACTATGAACCTAAAGAAATGGTTTATTTTGTGCAAAGTCTGCTGTGTAGCACTGGCTGTCAATGGCCAAGAAGGGAGGGTACAACAGTAGAGGACCGCCAGGGCATAGGACTGCCCTGACCACACCCCCAGCCACAGGAGTGGAGCATAGGGACTGCCACAGCAGTGTTACACCACCCAAGGATCGCACTAAAGCTCTTTGGTGATTTATTCATTCAGCTTTAGGGCAGCTTTACACTGGGGAGAGGCAAAAGCTGCCCTAATGCAGCTGAGAATCCGGGTCTTGGTGATGTGTTGCAGTTCATCAAGAATGTAAACCACAGAGTGGTTTTCTTTTTAATTATACAGCAAAAAAAATTGTCAAAATGAGAAAAACATATTGTTCTTACTGAGTCCTCCTATCACCATTCCCAGAGAACCAAAATTTGCAAATCCACAGAGGGCATAGGTGGCAATGGTTTCAGAATGGATCTAAAAATAAACAAACACACACCTCAGACAGAAAATAAATTATTCAATTGTTTGAAAGTTTGCAGATGATACAAAATTACTCAAGATAGTTAAGTCCAAAGTGAAGAGTTACAAAGGGATCTCACTAAACTGGGTGACTGGGCAACAAAATGGCAGATGGCATTCAGTGTTAAATGCAAAGTAATGCAAATTGGAAAACATAATCCCAACTATACATACAAAATGATGGGGTCAAATTAGCTGTTACCACTCAAGAAAGAGATCTTGAAGTCATTGTGGATAGGATGTGCTGAGGTATAATAACCTCTCTACTTCTCTTGAGGTTTCCTTCTTTATGCATCCCAGCTCAAATTCAGATGATTAAAAGGGTTGTCTGGATTGGGATTGAAAATCCCAGAGGGTTTAATTGTCTAAACTGGTTTAGGGCCCCTGCACTAGCTGGAAATGCTGCAGTTTAGGAGGCATTCAGTCTGAGGTACGACAGGTGGTGGTACTTGCTGAATGCTTCCTTCAGGGAAAAGGAGCACATTTAAATTGTTATTGGGGCTCCCCAGGAACCCCAGGGGCAGAGTCGGGATCAGTGCCTCCCCTGGCTGCCCTTGTCCATACCTACTCCCTGGCCAGTGTCATCTTCTTTTGGGGCAACACTTGCTCTCTGTGGGCCTCAGAGCAAAGAGAAGTTTGTATTGCTTTCCATTTCCAGATGCTCACCTCTTTCCTCAATGGACTTTCCACTGACAAGAGCCACTTGCAGGGTATATGATAGCTTCCTGAGGGTGAAACTAGGCTACAGTCCTTGAAGAAGTCAACCTAGTTGAAAGGTATGGGAAAGCAGGGAACATGGAAATGGAAAGCTTTGCTCCCTGCATCCCTTCCCCATTAATTGCATTTTAAGCCCACACTGAAGTCTGAGGAGTGCTCTCATAGGTTTCCTGTTGATTAGAAGCTCCTTTGTTCCTGCTCCTGTTTTCTGAGAACCAATTTGTAGATATTTGCAGTCATGTGGCACATATGCAAGAGAATGCTTCTCAAGTACTCACTCTATCTGCTTTCCCTAGAAACGGCTTTGTTTCCTGTGATTTCCCTGCCTTCACTTGTACTCTCCTAGCTTTGAAAAACAGGAAGCCTTGTTGTTATGGGCTGTGGGGGTGGATGCATCAGAGTGCTCTCTCTCTCTCTCTCTGAGCACATAGATATATTGGAGGGGTCTGAGGTTGAATAGAAGTTAAATCTGAAAACCCAAACACCCTCATGTCCAAGCCATCAGGTCACACTTAAAATTGCTACTGGCAATTTCCAACCCCTGCAGTAATGATAATAATCCTTTGCACCACAGCATAGGTTCAGGAGGATGAAGGGGACATGTCCCTCTCAATGCAGATGCAAGACTAATGCAATCCCATCCTTGATTCCCCACTTCTCTCCAACCTTTGTATGTGGTTGCATCACTAATTCCTGGCTCTGCCATTCCCTCCCTCCATGACCTTGGGAAAATCTCTTAACCTCTGAGCCTCCCATGTTTCTACATCTGTAAAATGCGTGATATTTATTTTATTCAAATCTACCTTCAGTGAGGGGGAAAATGATACTTTGCAAAGTGCTTTGAAACCTATGGATGCAAATTCTTATGAGTGCTGTGCATGATTATTATTTTCTCATGTGAGGATCTCAAGCTCTTTACCAAGGAGAGTTAGTTTGACTGCCTGTATGAACCAATAACAGTGAAAGTAGCTCTTCTGTGCCACAGAGCATAATAATAAAGTGAGATGTGAGCAGGTAGCCAACAGCATCCATCTTTCAAAGTTCAGGTTCACTCAGAGATTTAGAGCCACATACTGCTCTTTGTTAGTGTACAATTGGTTAATAACTCTGCTGTTGGAAAATATTCCATGGGATCTTTAATGACCATAAGTGGTTAAGATATCAATTTTAAATGTTAATTGAAGAGAGGGCACCTGCAGTATCACACAACACTGGGTCACAGATTCAATACTGGCTCATAAGGATGGATGGCCAGAAAACAAGGATTCTGTTTTGTTGAAAACATTTTGAGGTTTTGACATATGGTTTTGTTCCCATGCAGGACAAAAATGAGACTTTTGACATTTTTCATAAAAACACATGAGAGAGCCCTGCCTGATTCAGAGCAGGTTCTGAACCTGGGTCTCCCACATCCCCAGTGAATGCCCTAATCATCAGGCTATTCTGAGGTGCATGGGGCTCTCTCTCTCTCATTTTGACCAGAAATTCTATTGGGAAAATTTTGATGGGAAAAAGTTTTGTCTAAATTCATTTGACCAGCTCCACTCAGAAAGAAGAATGCCACCTAACTAGGTCTTGTCTACCTTGGCAATTTGCCCTGATTCCACCAATCAAAACCAAGCCAGGCCCTACTGGTGCAAACCATGAGCTTGGGCTTCCAACTAGTGTAACTACATTTGTGCCTGGCCATTCAGTACTAGAGTCAGGACAAATTCCCAATAGGGACAAGACCTTAGTCTCTAACACCACTTCCTGTGGCACACTGGGATTTCCTTGGAGTTCTTTAATCCTAGAAGTGACCAGGCCTGACCTTGTCTGGCTTGTGACATCTGACATGCTTCACAGTCCAGGATGCCATGGCTGCAAGAACATAGCCGGGTCTGGAGAAGGATGAACTTCAGTAACTAAGGTCCGTTGGGGAAAGATCAAAAGAGGTTTAACACAAAAGAAAATGTCAAAGTAATGGGCCATATTCATCCCTGTGTTATTCCACTAAAATCAGTGGAGCGCCATCAGGTAAGAATTGGGCCCAGTAAATCAGTAGACTATAAAATGTTACTCACGGTCATATATTGCTTCACGCCACCAACGTACACGGGCCCACCTTTCTCCCGCAAGTGGATCAACATTGAAAGACGCTCATAAGCCACAAATTCATTGAAGAAAGTCTTGTAACCTAGGAGTCCACCGACAATAAAACTATCTTCCCAGTCTACCCCCATCATAAAAGAAAATGGCATGAAGACATAAGCGCAAATGATCTGCAAAATATACAAGACAGAGAAAAGGGCCAGGTGCACAAGCGCAAATATTTGCTAATCACAAGAGAAAACGTCAATCAAAGAATGAAGGTATCTGCTAAATTCTTTAAAATAAACTTCTATATATATTTTGAAAAAGTATATAAAAATAGTTCTTGGCATCTTGCTGCTCTCTCTCTAATAGTCTGGGGATTTTTAATAGTAAGGTCTACCTGAATTATCACAAAAGTAGCAATTTAAGGCTCAGATCCAACCAAAGTACTTAAGCATATAGTTTAATTTTATGCCTCAAGTTAAACACATGCTTAAAAGCTTTGTTGGATTGCAGCCTAAAATGGGGGCCGTGGTTCAGGGAATTGGTAAGAGAGATGGAAGTTTAATTTATCATCTGACATAATCTGGTGTAGCTACACTGAGAAAATGAGTGTTAAAATATATGTTAATTAACATGTTTTAATTACTATGTTGACCACCACCTAGGGTAGACAAAGGGTTTGTCTATATTTAAAAGATGTACAGCTTTAGCTATACTGGTACAGTTAAGCCGTATACTCCCTCCTTGTATTGATATAAAAGTGCTTATAGCAGTATGGCTTATTCCTGTATGGGAAGAGGAATAAGCTATACTAGTACAAGGCACCTTTATACCAGTACAGTTGTGCACATTAGGTTTATAATATTTTGGTAAAAAATATCACTTCCCCCCTTCCCCCTGACCGAAATAGCTATACCTGTACAAAAACTGTAGACCAGGCCAGAGACCGTCCAGTTTAAAAAGTCTCTTAGCCTAACAAAATGATGTAGGAAAGTCTTGTAATTAAAAATCTACAAACTCAGCTAACACATTTTTAAATAAAACTTTGTCTAAACTAGGAACTAAGTGCTGTTCGAAACCTTGCCAATTAAAACAGTTTCTGATACACCTCATTTTCCCTGTGGAAGGGCTGGTCTAAACTGCAAAGTTAGGTCACCTTAACTACACTGCTATGGGCTGTGAAAAATTTCACACCCTGTGTGATGTAGTTAAGCTGACATAAGCCCTGGTGTAGACACTGCTAGGTCAACAGAAGAATTATTCCATTGACCTACCTCTCAAAGAGGTGGATTTATTACAGCGTCGGAGGAACCCCTTCCATTAATGTAGTAAATGTTTACACTACAATGCTATCATTGTGCTGCTGTGCCATTTCTTGTGTAACATAACCCTCACAAGCTTTGCTTAGGTAAGGATAAAAGATTCAGTGCAGTGGTCTGAAACGAAAGCCATTGTGGGTGTTTAGTGAAGTGTTAATTGTGTGGCTGGTGCATGCAAATAGCTCTTCTGGTTTTTCTATTCATTGAAGGTAGCTCTGGCACAGATGAGAGCTAAAGCAAACTCACTCTGCACAAAATGGCAGCCTCTTTGGGGTGAAGTTATAGACATGGATGGCTACAGAATGTTTACATTGCAACAGGTATTTTTCACAGATTATTTTGTTATACAGGGATTTAAAAGAGTTGTTCTTTTTAAAAGAAGTATATATTTAAATATCCAATGTTTGATTAAAAGAAAGACAAATCATGAAAAAAAGTTATGAGGACAATACCTCGAAGTTCAGCTGTGGGTAGTTAAACATATTCCCCAACCAAGACAGTGCTGAATCAATGAAAGCGAGCAAAGCAAGGAAGGCGATCAGGTTCACAGCAATGTTCGCCACCAGTGGGATGGAGGCAGAGGCACCCTGACTAGCAGCTTCCAGCAGGTTTTTTGAGTCTCTTTACCAAGAAAAACAAAAAGAGAATCTGAAAACTAGAGACATTTTCCAGTTCACAGACAAGTCGAGAAACAGTAAAGGTTACACTACAGTTGATTATAAACTAGCTATTTACATTACTGGACACTCGCCTGGTGCTCTCAGGTGTTCTGGAGGGGATGCAGAGGGGCCACCATGTGAATGAAGCCTCTAAGAGAAATTCTGGCAGATTCAGAATTCCTCCCAGGAGATCCTAGGAAGTGACCTTGAGGATGCCCTCAAGCTTTGCCATCCTTGGAAAGAGTGGAACATGCTCCTCATTCTTCCCTGGCTCTTTGGGGCTTTAATCCAAGGCCTACTGCAGTCAGTTGTGGCACTCTTTCTATTGACTTCAGTGAACTTTGGATCAGGCCCGGGCACTGCTCATGCCTGCAGGAATGAAGGTGTAGGCACTATGCTCCCCACAGGGTCAAGGTCAGGCCTTACACAGAGGTGCAAGCTGATGAAGAGAGGCTCTTTGTATTTTCTGCCTCTTTGCACTCCTCCACAGGGATTTTCTTGATCAAAAATTATATGCACTGAATTCTCTGATTTTTGTCTGCAGAATAATCCATCCGCCTTCACTTTTGCTTACAGTCATTTAGTACATGCTTCTGAGTAAAGCAAAGGCAACAATAAACAAATAGAAAAACATCCTGTAGAATTGCATTGGACTTTTGCAGTTCTGTCTCTGTGAAAATGCCAGTGGGACAGCTACACCTCTGTACAGCTCTGTCTGTTTGTTCTTCATCTGAGTTCAGAAACTACTTACTTTTGGTTTCCTTAACGTGTAATTAGTGTAACGTGTGCAAAAGCATTGTACAGCTCTCATCAACATAATATTTGAGGACCTATGTATATTGCTGTTTCTAGGCATAGATCTACTTACCCTTTCTCCATTTTTATACCACTCTTCAGAGTTACTTGGGGTATTTTAGTCTCAGGCCAGAATAGTTTGGAGATAGCCAGTGATGCTGGTGCTGACATCACAGAAGCAGTTAGTAAATGGGAGGCTGAAACCTGGAATTCCAGATGCCAGAAAATAAGCTTTGGTCAATTCATCTCAACAGAACATAGAAACAGAAAAAAATTCCAGAGAAAGGCAATGAAAATCATTAGACACCTGGAGGATATTTCATATAAGAAGAGCTTGAAAGAACCAGCATTGTTTATATGGGAGAAGAGTAAGCAGAGGTATGATACCGGGATACAAAATAGTGAATAGTTTGGAGAAGACCACCTGTTTACCTCTGGTGATAACACCCTCCCCACTCTGGTGGCACTAAGTCCCAAATACCGAGGTAGACTAGGGAGAGGGAGAGTAGCACTCCGGAGAGTGAAGCCAGCTTCCAGGAGCAGTGACTCCCACTGGCAGAAGCTGTGGCAAAAGCAGCAATGGAGGAGTAAGAATCAGACTCCGTAGCCTCAAAGCCCCTGGACAGCAGTGATGTCAGCAGACTGCATTCCTCAGCTGGAACTCTGGACATTCTTTTCTTTTTGATTGTTTGGCCTGACCTCCTCCTGCCTATATTCTTTCCACCCTCTCCCACACAGTCCCCCATGCATCTTTTCATTCCTCACCTCCTGCAGTGTCTTGCATCGCTTCCTTCCTTTTCCTATTCCTTAGTCCTATTAAACAATTCCCCTCTCACTGCCCCTGCCCTTATAATGTATATTTGTAATGGGTTGACAAACATCAAGTTTCAGGGGGTAGCCGTGTTAGTCTGTATCTACAAAAACAACAAGGAGTCTGGTGGCACCTTAAAGACTAACAGACTATCTGTTAGTCTTTAAGGTGCCACCAGACTCCTTGTTGTTTTTGTAAACATCAAGTTAGTTCCGCAGTCATCCTGATCATTCTGCGTGTATGTTGTATCCCTTTCCCTCATCTGTCCATCTTGTCTGTTAGATTGTAAGCTCTTTGGGGTGAGGAGTGTCTTATGTGATTGCCTAGTACAAAGGGGCCCAATCCTGAATGGGAACTTTAGGTGCTTCCATCATATAACTAATAATAATAAATCTCAGAAATATCTTCTTTAGGTCACTGCCAGGATCCTGGAGCAGTTGAACCATGGGTATATTCCATTATGCCAGTTCCTACTGCATGTAAACTATAAATATAACTACACAAATACATCAATTATTCCCTCTGCACTCGAGCTGGATGAATCTCTATATTACCAAGGTAAACATTTCTGCTACTGAATGCTGCACTAAAGGTCAAATCAATGGGCCTAGTTTCCCATACACATATGAAGATTGATAATTCTTTGTAGTCATAATGGGACTTACACATATAAACCTTGGACACATTGATGGAAGCATTAGACCCACTATAGGTCAGGAATCTCAGCTACAGACACCCTTGTGATTCAAAGTGCTGTTTGAATTTGAATCCATAATACCCTGAAGGGAATTAGGACTGCTACAGGGGAATTTGTAAAGGGGATTTGAACACACACTGTATTTTCATGATTTATTTCCCCATCCTTACCCCAAAAGAAATGTATGCTCCTAAGACACTGCCAGCGATGGTTGAGAACCCTGAAGTCATGATCGAGTGGAGTTCAGACTTGGTGACATACGGTAAATAGGGCCTCACTAGAAGAGGAGATTCTGTCTGAAAATGAGAAGCAGCAGTCAAATGAATAATTTCTGTATAAACCCTCATAGAGTGACCAGTTATTTTATGAATTAATGCTAGACACAGTTCAATCACAGTGACTTTGGTGCTATCAGACAGTTAATGTTTGTGCTGATGAGTGCTCTGAATATGCATGGGGCTTTCTCAAGGCTAAATACTGTTTTTCAGGTAGTGCAATTGCGCTTGACACCCACCTTGCTTGGCTGAAGGTAATTTCTTGGTTGCTTTAATGTAGTGGTTCCTAATCTGTTTTTTTTTTTTTTTTTTTTTATTGGAGTCCCCATTATCCTGTATGTCCTTGGGCCATGTCCTCACACAGTTGACCCCTTATCTTATTTTTTTGCCATTCTCTCTCTTGTCCTTTTCTGTTTCTGTTCCCTTTCCCCCGCTTCTTATCCTATTTCCATTTTCTATTAGTTTTTTTTTTTTTGCTTTCTTTCTATTTTTAGACTAGTCTAGTGCTCTCTTGAGAGGGTCTGTCTCCCAGCTTCATGCCAGAGCTTCATGTGTGAACATAGTATAACCTTCAGAATTTACCTGATTGCGTGTCATTGCTGATTTATAAACTGTCGGAATTCTGGCTTCCAAAAAACCAAGCACCTGACCTGGTGCATTAGAGTCCTAACTTCACACAGAAGGGATGTTTATTGGAAACAGAAGCTCATTAAACAGTGGTATTTCACTTTCCACAGTCCAGG
Source organism: Trachemys scripta elegans (assembly GCF_013100865.1). Taxonomy (NCBI): domain Eukaryota; kingdom Metazoa; phylum Chordata; order Testudines; family Emydidae; genus Trachemys; species Trachemys scripta. The sequence continues at coordinate 86,865,646 of NC_048303.1, read as the reverse complement.
ATTTCTGTCTTTTAATAGGTGGGTGATTAAGGGTATTAGCCTGTTTTTCTATTTCATAACTCACCTGTCCCACAAATATGTTGCCAGCTGCTACTAGGGACTCAACAGGAGTTGTCCCCAAGGTAACCTGCATTATCCAACCAACCTAAAAATGATAAATATTAAATTTTAAAAATGCCACAATTTGACTCTATGGTTGCAACAGCTGTGTAATACTTGAATATCTCAAATAAAAAGCATTAACAAAATTCCATGCCATTGTACCTTTTTAATGAGCCATTGCATGAATCCAACATGGTAAAGCATAGACATGACTGTGCTGAAGAAAACCACTATTGGCAGGACCTAATTTGGAAACACAAAATAAAGTAACTTACAATTTTAAAGAGCTTTTCTTTTTTCTCTGTCTGAAAGAAAAGGCCACTGTCTTTGAGATACATTCTGGTTTTGAAATCTTTTAAAGATCTTGCAAGCTCAATCATTCAACCTCAACTATTCAGTTCAGAAATTGTTTTACTCTGGAACGCCTAGAGTTGTTTTCCATGTAGATGTGTTGAGTTTGGATGAATTGCTTTTCATGGATTTGGATGCTTTCTAGATCAAACTGTGATAGTTTTGAAACGGTTTCATAACAATATATTGCAGGTTGGCTGTAAGCCATGTTTAAAGCACCTCAGTAGTCAGCCACTCTGATACCTACTGGACATTAGCATCTGCAAATATCTGGATCAAAATTTTGTAAACTTTGTACGTGTTTCAGATGTGGGGTTTGGTGGACCTGCATTGCAAAGTTCAGAACTGGAACCAAATTTACCCATTGTTATACCAGAACATAAGAATGGCCATATTGGGTCAGATCAATAGCCCATCTAGCCCAATATCCCGTCTCAGATAGTAGCCAGTGACAGAAGCTTCTGGCACTTGGAGGTTTAGGGGAACCCAGAGCATCAAGTTGCGTCCCTGACCATCTTGGCTAATAGCCATTGATAGAACTATCTTCCATGGAGTTACCTAATTCTTTTTATAATCCATTTATACTTTTTAGCCTTCACAAAATCCCCTGGCAATGAGTTCCATAGGCTGACTGCGTTGTGAGAAAAAGTACTTAATTTTGTTTGTTTTAAATCTGCTGCTCATTATTTAATTGGGTGACCCCTCATTCTTGTTTTATGTGAAGGGGTAATTAACACACCCTTATGCACTTTTCCCACACCATTCATGATTTTATAGACCCTCTATGATATCACCCCTTAGTCATTTCTTTTCTAAACTGAAAAGTCCCAGTCATTTTAATCTCTCCTCCTATGGAAGCTATTCCATTCCCCTAATCATTTTCATTGCCCTTCTCTACCCCTTTTCCAATGTTAATATCTTTTTTGAGATGGGGTGACCAGAACTGTGTGTAGTATTCAAGGTTTGGGTGTAACATGGGTTTATATAGTGGCATTATGATATTTTCTGTTTTAATATCTATCCCTTTCTTAATGGTTCCTAACATTCTGTTAGCTTTGTTGACTGCCGCTGCACATTGAGCGGATGATTTCAGAGAACTATCCACAATGATTCCAAGATCTCTTTCTTAAGCAGTATCTGCTAATTTAGACCCCACAACTTTGTATGTATAGTTGTGATTATTTTTTCCAATATTTTTTGCTCTTATCAAAAGTGAATTTCATCTGCCATTTTGTTGCCCAGTCACCCAGTTTTGTGAGATCCCTTTGTAACGCTTCGCAGTCAGCTCTGGACTTAACTATCTTGAGTAATTTTGTATTTTTGGCAAATTTTGCCACCTTACTGTTCACTCCCTTTTCCAGAACATTTATGAATCTGTTGAACAGCACAGGTCCCAGTATAGATCCTTGGGAGACACTGCTATTTACCTCTCTTCTTTGTGAAAACTGACCAGTTATTCCTACCCTTTGTTTCCTATCTTTTAAGCAGTTACTGATCCATGAGAGGACCTTCCCTCTTATTCCATGACTGTTTAGTATACTCAAGAGCCTTTGGTGATGGACCTTGTCTAAGGCTTTCTGAAAGTCCAAGTACACTGTATCAACTGGTTCACTTTTGTCCACATGCTTGTTGGCCTCCTCCAAGAATTCTAATAGACTGGTGAGGCCTTTTCCCTTTACAAAAGCCATGTTGACTCTCTTGTTCTGTATGTATGAATGAAAGGAAAATTTTAATTTGGATCTTTATAGATTTATGGAGCAGACAAAAGGTTCAGGTCTAGAGCTGGATCCAAGTTTCCCAGAAGTCTGAGAGGGTTTGGATCAAAGGTTTTGGTTTGGACCCATGTTGACCTGACATTCACAAGATCAGGGCAACTTGCTTATCACACTCCCATCTAATTTAACTGTAGATTAACAACATATACAGTATTAACAAAGTCCTCTTCTTGTCATTATTGAGGTGATTATTATCTGCTCCCCTTGTAACACCGATTATGTCAGTGTTGGATGTTTGAGCTTTGCAGCAGTGAGCAGAGTCACTAAGTTCCTTAAAAGTAACTCTACGGGGATCTATTCATTGTATGGAAGTGAAATTGAAGGAAAAGAACTTTCTTTAAACATACAGTTTAAAAGAATCACAAATGGAGTATCACATGCATGGTCCACAGTCTGGCAGGTAATTAGTTGCTTTTTGTTTTTCATCCTGAATTAAAATGAGATCATTTGTATATATCTTAAACAAGCAGGAACTCAACATTTCGATGCTAGTATGTAATAGGGAAAAACCTCTCAGTACAGGTTCACGATAAGCCAGAGAGATTAGTAATGTTTAAACCAATACCCCTAACGCCAGAAAGCTTTTTAATTGTACAATTGAAGGAGTCACACATCATAAATAATGAACATAACAGAGTAAAAAAAAAGGATAAAAAAATCAAATGCATCAGTACTAAAGTATTTGTCAATAAATTCAATTCTTAATTCTCCAGAGGAAAGTTACTATCATAACTTATACTGATGAAGTTCAAAAAATACCCTCTCTCAAAATATATTAATATGGCTCATAGCCATAACTGCCTCTGCCCTTCAAAAGAGTTACAATTGGGATACTTCTAGCTTGACCCTGTTCCTCTAATGCATTTAATCATTTAAATTGATACTAGCTGACAGTCAGGGGAACTTTAGCATTAGCTTGTGATGCATTGAGGGTTCAGGAATTAGGGAGAAGTATCACAGAAGTGAGATTAAATAAACCATCAAACGGCCACCACTCTCTTTTTCTAGGCATAATCCTTACAATGGGTCCCAACTTTCTTCTTATCACATATTCTATACTTAAACTTGTATCCCTACAAGAGATGCAGTTAGATGGAAATTCCTCAGATTCTAGGAACATGATTATCCATCAGGAAAGCACTGCAGGGAGAGGAAGAAGCCTGGTGGCCACCAACCTCAAGTAGCTGATGATCAAAATTACAAGCAAATATCTTTCCTTTCTCACAGCCTAATTGGAGGCAGAAGGTTTCAGTGTAGCTGTGGGAGTGTGTGACAAGTTGGAGAGGGAAAGAAAGAACGTGCCATTTAAGATGTGACACTTGCTACTCCTCTGTCATTCTCACTACACATGTCAGTGGCCAATGCTGTTACAGGCTTGTCCCTGATAAAATCACTTTACAAACTGACTTTAAGAAACTGAGTTTTAAAAGGGGGTTCCCATTGTGTACCTGAAGACAATTACAGGTGCAGTTTTTGTTCCCACAAGTCAGGATTTTCCAATTGTGATCATCTGCACCCTTTATTGGGTATGGAACTTAGCGAGTTAGTTTTTAAAAAATCACTCCCTGATTATTTAATATGATAGCAACTTTTGTGGCAATGTCTTCAACAGAAAGTGGCACACAACCAATTAGCATGTATCTAATTACTGAGATGACCTGTCATACCCAGGCTAGCTTTTATCTAGAGCATGGAGGAGTCAATTTGAAAATGTCAGACTTTCCTTCCCTAGCGTGACCCAGAAGAACTGAACTACATGCAGTATGCGATAAACTATTTTTACATGTTGCACCCACCCTGATGTCTCAGTTGTGCTGTGCTCACTGGCCCATATTAGACAAACACAAAGAAAAAGCCCTTATGTTAACGTTAGGGGGGCTGCAAAAGCAGAGCTGTTTTGAATGAAGGAATAACAGCCTTAATTCTCACCAATATGCCTAGGTCTTGCAGGGTTCTCTAAATAGGGGGTAGTCACATACATTGTAGATACAGAAAAATCTATGCACAGCAGGCCAAGTTAAGGGTACAGTATCAGCCTTTCCTTTCCTTTCCTTTGTTGGGTTAGTTAGACCAACAGTGAAATGTATGTGACAATAAAAGGTCAGATGCTCCCCTCTGTTCTTCACCAGGGAGCAAACATGCACTGATTGCATGAAACTGGGCTAGAAAAAGCAGGAGGAGTAGGGCGGACACCAAGCGTCGTGCTTCTCGGGCCCCCAGGTAGTTCTTCTTTCTGTGCACCACTCATTTGTGGTTCTGCAGGTGTATGGCTACCTGAATCAGAGATAAAAGGGAGATTTTTCCTGTATGCCCTCCCCCCTTACTTTCTAGGCTGCAACCATGCACGAAAAATGTCAGCCCAAAGAGAATACATAAGAGAAAGTTATGAGTAAGGCTACGATTTAGTCACAGGTATTTGTAGTAAAAGTCATGGACAGGTCATGGGCAATAACCAAAAAATCACAGCCCATGACCTGTCCATGACTTTTATGGATAACATTAAACATTTTATGCATAAAATTAAATGGCACTCCCATGGATGCTGCTGTTCTGGGGGAGGGGGAGAATTAGGGTGGAAGTTGCTGCTCCGCGGGGGGAGGCACTCCAGGGCCCTGTCACCGCTGCTGTGGGGGAGGCGGCCCGGGGCCCTGCTGCCGCCGCTGCTTCAGGTGGGGAGGCAGTTTGGGGCCCCGCCACCGCTGCTGCTCCCGGACCGCTGCTCTGGGGTAGTGCCTGGGACCAGCTGCCTGGGGTCAGCCGGACTGGCCACTGCAGGAGTCACAGAGGTCCCGGAAAGTCACGGAATCCCTAACTTTCCGGGACCTCTGTGAAAGACTCACAGTCTTAGTTATGAGCAAATGTTAAGAAGGTCAGAATAGAAGCTGGAACTCAGCCTCAATTATGCCATGTTCTACCTGTGCCCACTATGCTATGCTAATGCCCATGAAGGTGAGTAAGGGCTTGTTTATGTGGAAAAGTTTCACCAGTTATACCAGTATAATTATACTGGTGTCGTTAAACTATTATAGTTATACCAGTATAACTCATTGGACACTCATCTACCAGAATACAAGAGTCCTCATAGGGAGTTATGTTAGTATAAACATAGCAGTTTAAATTTACATTCTACCATATACCAGAATAATTTCCTTGTGCAGACAAGTCCTAAACCAGGAATAAATTAAATAAAAGTGAACATCTAAATGGAAAAAGTAAGTCTCAAAAAGCTTTTTACGATTTCATGTCTGTCAGCTACGAATGATACATTAATAGCTATTAGTGTAATAAACCCCCAAAGAAAATAGAACTATCTCGTTGTTATGCCTTTATAATGTGTTTTTGATTAGCCACACTGTTACACATCCACTACTAATTCTGATAAATATGAGAAATCACCTTTGGACCTATAGAAGTGTCATTTGACTGTGTATGTAGCGCATGACCCTGAGATGCTGAGTACTCAGAACTCCTATGGAAGCTGGGCATTGTGGTGCTCAGCATCTTGCACAATAAGATCCCAAATAAGAAGCAGGTGGCAGATGATGTATAGGTGCATTCTAGGTTTGAAACCTTTGGAAGATTCTCCAACCTCAACCATTCAAACTAGCCCCTTATACTTAATGAACCAGAAAGCTCTTGGCATAAATAAAGAGCAAGCAGTCAAAATAACCAAAATCCAATAACATTTCATCTCTAAAGAAGTATAAAAGATTTAATTCTGACAAGTAAGTTTTAGCTGATCTATCTTTACTTATGTCAAGAGGCAATTGGGTGTGATCTTACTTTATGGAGCTGGGAAAAGGGTAGCATCACCTGCCTACAGAGATGATATTTATAACATCTCTGTTTGTGAGAATAAATATTTAAATAATGGGTTTAATCTTGACTATCTGGGCTATATTTTCAAAAATAGGTCTACATTGTGCCTGAAAAATATGCATGTATACACACAAATATGCAATAGTATGCATTTAAAAGTAACCATTTTCTGCATGTATATACATATTTTGTATGGGTAATTACTGCTTTTACCTGTGCCTGCCTATTTTGTGGGCATATCTTGGGTATCTGCTTTTGAAAATGTTGCTCTTTGTGTATTTAGTGAATATGACTGCAGAGGATAAATCCTAGTCCACATTTTCAATTACTCTTGCCCATGTATATAGGGATGTGCTCTTCTGTGTGCACAGGAGGATAGCTATGTACAAAGTTTTATGCATGCACTCACTCTAATTAGCAATCTGATTAGAACTGTGTGCAGCCAAAGTTGGGGTCTGGACATTGAGTCTCATTGCAGGCACTGGGTTATTGCAAAGGGGTAATCCAATTATCCTGCTCATTCCCCCCCTCTCCTGGGCCAACACAGTTTTGGGTGGTACCTCATCATCTCTTTGAAGCTACTGCAAAATACAGTGCCTTAGAGTTCCACTTGCAAAGAATGGAAGATAGTAATATCACTGTTGACCAGCTTGATACCCAAGCACTGGAAAAAATATTGCAAGGGTTGGAATATGCAGGAGGTAAATGGACTGGCTGGGTCTGTCTCCTTAAATGTATCTTTTACTCAAGTTGGAGGAAGTCAAAATCCAAGATAAACCAGATTGATGATCAGCTAGAGGGAGGATAAGAAGCACCAATGTGTCCCAGCTGCTGCTTTTTTTTGGCCTACAGTAGGTGGTCCATAGGCCAATGGAGGGCTGATGGGAGACCCAATCACTTTCAGGCTGGCACCTGCTTGACTCATGATTAACATGCATATTCCTAAACTGAGCCATGTGCAATTCTGAAAATAAGCAGCATACGCACAGTTTTGAGGCCACATCAACCATGCAGCCCATTTTGACTTGTCTGTCCTTCAGTGTGAACATATTCTGCTAGTATCCAATCCCACTTTAAAAATTCTATGTGTGTCCTTCTCCAGTTTATCCCATAGAAAAAGGCACATATGGATGTTTGAACACATACAAACTTTTGAAAATGTAGCCCTAACTAACATATCAGTCCACAACATGCCTTAATCACTGCTGGAGCATTTTTTAAAAAATAGGCTATAGGTCCATGTGAATCAAACTCTTATTTGTGCAATGCACTCATCATGCTTTCACAAAACATACAGTGATGAGCATGGAAATGGTCACTTAGGTGCCTGACGGTGTAAAAGTGAGAGAGAGTTGGAAAACTGAAAAAAAAAAAATATTTGAAAGAAATTTTTTTTCCCTTCTGGTTTTTGTTGAAATTTTGGGGTTCTTTTGATGATTTTTTTTTCTAAATTTTTCTAATTATCCTTAGTAATAACCCACTATAAATGTACAATCGTGGGAATTGTGCATGGAAACAGAGGCGTACAATTTCTCATGAATTGTGTACTATGTGTACCTTGGGCCTTCAAGGTGGCAGAGTGATTCAGCGGGTCAAGTATGAAAACACAGTGTTCCCCTGACTGGATTTTATCACTCAGTGTTTGTGTTCAAAGTGCACTAACTATCGTCTCCAAAAGAAACAAACCAGGTTGGTCTTATATAGCTAGGAAGCTAAATGAGAATAATTCCAGTCTGGGCTATCACCTCAGTCTATGGGAGAGAGAAGGTATAAGAGTTTGGATAGAGAGACATTTCAGCTTCTTATCTCCTGGAACAATGGGATCAGTGATAGCCCATTTCCCAACCTATCTTCTCAGGAAGGGAAAGGAGAAAGATAACTTGCCTAACTGTCAGCTCTTTCAAAGAAAGGAAGTACTGTTGACCTGTGATGAGCTGCAGAGAGAGCCTTGGGTAAAAAAATGCTTAATTCAAAACAGCTTCTCATTTTGTCCTCTAAACAGCTATTTTTATGGAGTTTCTTGCCTTCCTAATGATGGACCTTATTGGCCTGCAACCTCCAACCCTGCCTCCTCTTAATTCTTTCCACCTATCCATGGTATTTATAAGATGCCTATTTCCATGGTATCTCAGTACTGGCATCTTTCCCTGAGTACTTGTGGGAGGGAGGATAAGATAGGCAGAAGTTAACCCTGTGCTTACCACTGACCAGTTAAGACCCTGTATCCTGTCATGCCTCCATTTTGAAAACGTGTCTGCTAATACTGTCATCCTATCAAAAATGTAAATTGCTGCAGCTGGATTAAATAAATTTAGAGCAAACAAATGCATAACATTAAATAGCAAGTTTAATCCCCAGTTCCCCAACTTTTTCATAGTGTGGGTCACATCTTATTGGGGAGATTGTTCCCTGGACACTTCCTCTCCCATTGGTAATTTCATACATGTAAATCATACATGGAATATGTTTTCCAATTAAACTCTTTTTGTGGTCAACTATATGTAAAATACAACATATATAATAGCTGTTTACCTTAAAGGCAAATAAATGATCTGTATATTTTTCACCAAACACAAATTTAGCACCAACATCAGAGTATTCCAGGAAAATCTAAAGAGAAAAAACAAACAAACAAACAAAGCATCTGTTATAAGCAGAGGGTCACTGCTAAATAAGAAGCAAATATTGCACAGATTTAAAAAAAATCATAAAGGGTCAGATTGGCTGTTGGCCCTATTGCAGGTTTTTGTGGGGAGGTGAGGCGCCTTCCTTCTGTTCTGCATCTTGTCCAATGAACAAGTACAATTGTAGTTCAGAATCTGCTCTCTAGGACCCAGTGGTGAACATTGCCTCAAAGGGAGCAGATGAGAGACATAGCCATAAGTCACACTTGCCCATCTGTACCAAACTACTGAGCTGACCAGCTGTGGAAAGGGGAGTAGTGTGCACCATCCTAAACCTTCCCTTGGGGTGGGGCAGAACCACCCAGCCACCTGTTCATTATTGATTATTATTATTATTTAGTATTTGTGTTACAGTAGTGGCTAGTGGTCCCAGCTGAGATTGGGGACCCATTAAGCACAGTTCAACATGTAGTAAGAGACAGTTCCTGCCCCAGGACAGTGGCAAAATGGAAATGTTTATTTTTCACTCCGCACAGATGCCATTGAGGTGCATCTGCACATTCTACATGCTGTTGGCAGAACTTCACAGGGCAACTATGAGCAATAAGTTAACCATTTTCAAATTGAAGCCTGAAGGCAAAAAGAAGGTATTGTCAAAAGAATGGCCATGTGCCAGGTGGGATCAATGTTTGAGCGGCCCAGCCCCATCTGAATCAGAATGGCAAGGAAAGGAAGGCAGGGACTCTTGTTTCCTGGAGATTAGTGACCATACTTTAGCGTTCATTTCTGAATGGGGGTAATTGTATTTTAATAAAATTTTTATGTGGGAATAGTGCCACATTATTTGTCTACATTGGATTATTCACCTGTACCTTTTAAGAACTATCAGAGAGGGACACAGTATCTTTCTGTGCCAAAAGTTTGAATTCTCCTCACTGTATAACACTCTGCCCACCTTTTCCACTGTTACTCTCCAGCAGTGGATAATTTTTTACATCAGTTGTCTTGCAGGTTGGCCACATGTAGGAGCTCACATTGGATGCAGCCTCCATTCCAGCAATACTACAAAGTCACGCTAGTTTCAATGAGCTCCTTGTGCAGAATTCTATCTCCATCTCCACTTGTGTTTCTGCCACCAATGCTTGAATTTTATTCCTTCTGTTTCTTCTATCGCAGGTCATCTGAGAACCATGGGGTCTGTGGGGGCAAGGAGTGTAGGCTTTGGAGCTAGCGTGACAGTGGCTGTGGTGACAGTATTTCATTAGATCTTCTATTATATGGCATTTTAGTGGACAGAGTTTCTTGCAAGGATGTTTCAGAATTGGACCATGAGCTTCTGTGAGTGGACCAGTATGATACTTTTGCTTGGTGATGGGGTGGGTTCTGATTTCAGCCCAAATGAGGTGATGGTCAATCAAGGATGGGGCATGATCTAATTGTTATTTATTAGGCCTGGTCTACATTACAGGGCTGGTCGACATAAGAAGACTTGTGTCAACCTAGCTGTGGAAATGTCTTCACTTAAATTTGGCTCCCAGCAACGGAAGTGCCTCTCTACGCCGATTTAGTAACACCTGTAATAAGGTTGACCAAGTGTCAGTATAGACACTGTGTTGCTTATGTCAACTGTTACTGGCTTTCAGGAGCCATCCCACAATGCCCCACATTGACAAAACAAATGATACAAGTGCTCTTGGTGAGGACATGTACAACCAACACAAGAAGCCAAGTGTGCACACACACAAGTGATTTAATAATGGCAAAAACAACAAAGAGTCTGGTGGCACCTTAAAGACTAACAGATTTATTTGGGCATAAGCTTTCGTGAGTAAAAACCTCACTTCTTCGGATGCAGTGGCTGTCTGACAACTGTAGTGTAGGCATGGCCTTAGGCCTGACAATTTGGCATAAGAATAACATGCTCATTTGAAGGCAGTATGCAGAGAGAAATGAGGTGACTGGATCTTATCACTGGGCAGGTTACCCCACAGAGGACCCTATTTCTCCCAGGAAGTCAAAACAGTAAGGATCTGATTCTGCTCCCTTTGACTTCTATGGCAAAACTCCCATTGACTTTATGGAACACCTGGTGCATTAGCCTAGGAACAAAGCCACATTTCATCCCAAGAGGAAAAGAGGGTGACAGTTGTGTTCAAGAAACAAATGTTTGACTCTAATAATCTGGCTAATTGACTGTTTCTAGTGCCGTATTCGTGTGTAACAGAATGTAGCTCTTCTGAATAATAGGGGACTGCAGACTTATACTGTGTAGAATATATAAAACTTTCTCTTATTAGTGTCTTGTTTACTTTTGCAGTCAACATGCTCCTGTTCTAATATAAATACCCCAATAAAGAAAATGTTAAAAAGAAAATAACTTTTTTTTTTGGCTAATGCCTTACCTGTATCTGTCTACCCAGCCAATTAAATACATCAAATCCTGCTTTAGTTCTCAGAGTAACAAGTCCAAGAATAAACTGCATTCCAATTCCCCAAAATACTGGTCTCCAGGCAACCTAGCCATACAGAAAAATGAAAATACAGAAATCACTTGATATGAAAAGAAATATGTTAGTTTAACATACATATAATTAATGATGATTTAGCTACACTGTAGTGTATTGGGGTTGCCAAAATGGAGCATAAGGAGGTTTCATCTCTTTGGGTTACCACAGCTGCCCTCCTCTTTACTATGGAGTGATGGACTAATGCCAAATCTCTCAATGTGATGCCCCCTTTTGATCCAAGTTAGAACTGCTCAGATAAAGATGGAGCATTGCATGATGAGCCCTGAAGAGCACAAACCATGAACAATAATAAGAAAAGAACAAGAGACATATCCCTTCCTGTATATAGTGCAGAGGTGAAATAATTCTGACTTCCTGGTATCCTGACCCAGCTTGATGCTGACTTTGCTACTTCCTTCCTGCCTGCAAGTGTTCCTGAACCTAACTTTGTAGTATCCTGACCTGGCTTGCCCCTGACCCTACTGCTTGTCTTCTGACTGGACTGGTGTACACAGGCTGCCCACGGCCTGGCCCTGACAGGGCTACATGAGTGTTAAATGTTATGATTACAATAATATACAAGCATTCATTATTGGGTTATTCCAGGGGTCGCCAACCTGAGCCTGAGAAGGAGCCAGAATTTACCAATGTACATTGCCAAAGAGCCACAGTCATACATCAGCAGCCCCCCCATCAGCTCCCACCGCTGCTCCCAGCCCCTCCCACCCACCGGCAATCCCGCCGATCAGTGCCTCCTCTTCCCTCCCAATCAGCTGTTTTGTGGTGTGCAGGAGGCTGGGCGGGTGGGGAGCGGTGGAGGAGTGAGGGCACAGCAGGCTCAGGGGAGGGGGCGGGAAGGGGTGGTGTGGGGGCAGGGCCTGCGGCAGAGCCAGGGGTTGAGCAGTGAGCACTCCCCGGCACATTGGAAAGTTGTCACCTGTAGCTCCAGCCCCGGAGTCGGTGCCTATACAAGGAGCCACATATTAACTTCTGAAGAGCTGTATGTGGCTCCGGAGCCACAGGTTGGCCACTCTGGGTTATTCCATCTGGAAATGTGAATGGATGACTATAACCCTATACTTCAGGCTTTCTGCTCTGTTATCACAGTTTGTATACTGTAAATCTGATCAATTTACAAGGACTGAAGTAAGGTACAGCCTTGCTGATTTGCTCCCACTTTAATAAAATAGGCCAATTAGATGTAATGAAGACCAATGGGAGAACACCAGATCTGGCACTTATGAATTCTCACTTCAGTTGCTGGTAGTAATGCCTTGCAAAGGATTATGGGGTAAAAGCCAAACAGTCATTACTAAGGAAGGGGCTGTCAGGAGGACAGAGTGACAAAATAAGCATCCTCTGGAGTTCTATGTGTTGCACTTTCCCTTGGCTATGAAAAGCTTCAGCATAGATATAGAAGTGTTCCAGGAGGCTTTGTGCAATCTAATGAACCAGACAGTGGATTAACATATGACTCAGATGAAAAACACTAGTGCTATGCATAAAAACAGCAAGTAAAAATTGAACAGGGATTTGTGGCAATAAAAGCACAACCTTTACAAAAATCTCTCCAGTACAGAGTACTGAAGCGGCTATCACAGTTCCTTGGAAAACAAAAGATAAGTAAACCAACAGGCATATGTAGAAAATATAGCGAAGGGGTAAATAGAGTGAATTAGAGCAGAAGCCTTGCCTCTGAGGGCCTTTGAATTAATACTTTGCATCCTACATGCTTCCTCCCCCTTTCCATGGAGTTATACCGTACCTAATGCTATAATAGGCCTGGTCATTGCTACTAGGAAAAACAACATCTCTAAGTACAGATTCATTTTGTATCAGTCCTTAAATAGGCAAAACTCCCATTGTGGCAAATCCTGAAATTAATAGGAGTTCCATCCGATTAAGGATACAACATAAGATGAATAAGGACTGTAGGATCTGGCTCATTGTTTTTTAAAGTTTTAGGAGATACTGAAGTGTACTTCATTCCATTTTTCCATTGATGCTCCCCTTCTCCCTTTTACTGGATACTACTAAAACAGATTCCTGCTGATATCCTTCTAGAAAATGTGTCTTCATTGCCAATAGGATTATTTGAACATATGTAGAAAGGGACTTAGACCACTGATGCCTGAGTGCCAGCCAAACAACAAAGATAATTTTCACTAATTGACCCTGAGCTATTAAATGTAACATGTACTGTGGTTTTTACACAAAGTCAGAGTGAAATGGTTTCTTTTCTTACTATAGAGAAATGGTGGAAATGTTCTGTATAGACTTGTATTTTAATTTTACAGAGCATAGAAAATATTATAGTCAGAGTCTAAATCTAGAGAATCCTGGATTTTCTATTGCTCTTACTGGGCACAATTTTGCAACTCCCTCTCGCATTTTCTTATTCAAATTGAGTAGTGTTGTATGTAAGCAGTTCCACGGACTTCACAAAATAAACATTGATTTCAGTGGAACTCTTAACATGAAGTACCACTCAGTTTTAGTACGGGTTTCAGAGTCAAGCCCATTGTAACTGCTGGTTATCAGAACAATGATTAAGATTTTTGTAAGTGTACAAGTATTTGACCAAATGCATCCATGCACATGACCATATAGGTATCTCTCAATATTACATTAAAAATAAAGTTGCAAAGTCCAGCACTCAAGTTAGGAAATGCCAGAATTCACTGTGCAGTACAGTAAATATAGTAACTACAGTTAGGTTTTTAGAAAATTTATATCATTATGCGTAAATTGCAGTTGGCTGGGGGGAACTGTTCAGTCCCAGTGAGTACATTCTTGAGACTTAGTCAAAATGAAGGAAAAGATCAAGAGTTAGCCAAATACTTACTTTGGTTGGGTATTTGGAAAAGATCAACATCAAGAGAACATACATCACAAGCCCACCAAAGGAGATGAGCTGATTGGTTCCCTGTTTGGCAGTGTCAAAGATGAGCCAGCAAATGATAGCTGCAATTAGAGCTATCCACACCACCCTATCAAAAGGGAAACAAATATAATATCATACACAATATCTTCACAAAAAGAAGAGATATCAATTACTCCAATTTCTATTTATTTTAATTTTTTTAGATCAATACTGCTACATCAAAGACCACCCATCCCAGCCTCTGAGCACCGGTGGCAAATTCTTAAAAATACATCTCTACATAAATAGGCAATTAGCCAGAGATAACATTAACCCAGAAGCAATATGAATATAATACAAATCTGTCAATCACATAGGGTAACCAGATAGTAAGTGTGAAAAATCAGGATGTGGGGGGTGGGTAATAGTAGCCTGTATAAGACAAAGCCACTAATATCAGAACGGTCCTGATAATATTGGGATGTCTGGTCACCCTACAACCAAACCACCACCAGAATCCTTCTCCAATCACTGCCAAAATAGAGGAAAAATATTTTTGCTTTTTTGCACAACTGTTGTTTCCATTTTAAATACTTTTATTTATTTAAATAAAATAAAATAAATTTATTTTTAAATAAATAATAAATTTATTATTTATTATAATAAATAATAACTTTCAGATATTTTTGGACTAGCTCTGTCTTATCTCAGACACAGCTATTCATATTATTTATTACTATCTTAGGTATCTATTTTGGGCCCTTCACAATCTTCAGTGTAGGTATCCTAAAAGCCCTGTGAGAGACAGAAGTGCTGATATCCCCAGTTTATAGATGGGAATTGAAGCACACGGAGCCTAAGGCCCAGATCCTCAAAGGTATTTAGGTTCCTAATGTCCACTGAAATTAATAAAAATTAGGAGCCTGAATAACTTTGAGGATCTGGGTCTAAGTGGCTTGTCCAAATTATACAGGAAGTCTGTGAGAGAGCAGGAAGCTGGACCTGGGTCTCTTAAGATCCAGGCTAGCACCCTAGACATTAGACCATTCTTTCTCTCTTGATAATTGTTTCCCAGGAAAAAATAATATGTCTGCCCAATAATAACATGCCAAAAGCTACACATAAATGAATAAATGTGTGGCACAAACCAATCAAAATTAAGAAAAGTCTGTATTGCAGGTCTTACAATAGGGCAATGATGTGATGGGAATATTTGAACAAGCTACTCTAAAACTTTTCCCATTATCCTGTGTCAAGTCCCAATATCAGAAGTACATGTGCCTGCAGAGGGGGGAGGGATTGCGGAATCTGTTCGTTAGCCCATTTTAACAACAATATCTTCTCATACCTATAACCAAAGAAGGAAGCAACAAACAAGTTGCACTTGGCTGGATATTTGTATAGTTTGTCATGAAAAAACGTGCAGGGATGGAGTCTCAGTTACTGTAAATTAACACAGTATATTGATAATCATTTTATATGGCCCTCACTATTGTATTATTTGAACACCTCACAAACATTCGTAAAACCTGTCTGTGGTAGGGCAGTACTGTTATCCCCATTGTACCAGTGGGGAACTGAAGCATGCAGACCAAATGACTTGTCAATAGTCAAGCTGAAAGTCCCACATCAGGACGGAATTGAACCTAGGTTTGTCAGGTCCAAGCTAGTACCCTAACCACTAGACTAGCCTTCTTCTGTGTTATTAATCAGCATGCTTATTATGCTAGTACCTAAGATGGTCCCTGCCCTGAAGCACTTACAATCTAAACAGACGAGACACAGGGTGGGGGAAGGGGTAGAATGCACAAGCAGAGTGAACTATATGATGGCAGAAAATGGCACGTTAGTGCCACATTTTTTATTAATTTTTGGGGTGGGTTTACTTAGGAGGGGATCAGAAAGGGAAGGGAGGTTAGGGGGTCAGTTCTGGGTCCAGGATACAAGCTGGGCAGAAGGGGTGTTCCCAGCTTGTTCTCATTTTGCCCCCTCCCTCCCAGTGAACACGCCTCTACTCTGACTACTTCTGTTCTTACTGCCCGGAGACAATATAATGTTCAACTTTTATAATTGGATTGAGGTGTGTGTGTGAAGACCACAGGATGGATACACTGGTGTCAGTCAGGATTAATTCCAGCGAAGTACTGGATTTATATCAGTATAGATGAGAGAAGAATCAGGCCCTTTATGAGTACATATGTATGGGGGCATTCTCCCCAGAGAAACACTTGAAAATCCCCGCTATTAAGTGCAAACAGATCCCTCCCAAAGACAAAAAAAAAAAAAGAAAAAAAAATTGCTTTTCAGAAATATTCTTGAGCCCTAGAATAACTGAGAAAGGGGTGTGAACTGCATCAGAGGCAGGAATTTTGGCCAATTTCCTTTCCCTTTTGTGTCAGCATTTTAACAGGATGGGAACCTTTAAGATTCCCCTCCAGCACATCACTCTAATGTGGTATTCCTTTTGCTGCCAGGTTGGGGCCAGGAAGAGTTGATCCTAAGTGCTCCAAATAACCAACCGCTTTGTTAATAACATGTTATTTTGCACAGTAGACATGTTTGTCTCCTGAGGAGTAAAATTATGCTCAGATACCACAGTGATGGGGCCATACAAGTACCTAGACAGATTAGATATAGATATAATACATTTCAGGCTTCAACAATTTGTTCATCTTAGATATGTATAAAGCCCTGAGAATTATGCTTTATAATGGGGAGCCTGATACAACTTGAGTGCTAAGTAATGGTTTGAATACCAGTGATCTAATATTGGAGAAAGATTCATTCAGGGTGCTTATTAACTTGCATTTACATTCACTTCCCAGTGAAAACAGTAAAATGGTTTTTAAAAAATGGTCCCAGTGAAGTCATAAAATTTATAAACAGCTAAAAGGCTAAATAAACGTAATTATATTATGTCCCTTTGCATAAGTAAGAAGCCAGTTTCATTTACCATTTTAGCCAAAACCACTGTTGTTTCAGAAACCTTTCACAAGGGGAAAAGAACTCAGCAATTTTGTCTTCATATCTGGCTATTAAAAAATCCCAGCAGATGAAGAAGATGGCTAGAACAGTGAGTACAAAAAGCGCCAGGGCTCTTTGAAAATTCAGGACACATGCTGTGATGACTATCATCAGGTAAGCTGTCAAGGAAACAAGCATATGTATGTCAGTTACATCCGTCCTGTAAAAAAAGCAAACAAGCAAAACACACAACAGATGGCTATTTACTTACTTGAGCTTTAATTAGGAAATAGGAAAGTAAAGCCCTGATTCAGGAAAGCACTTGAACATGTACTTAAGTTCCACTTGATTTCAATGAGACTTAAGGATGAGCTTGAAGCTAAGCACGTGCTTAAGTGCTGTCCTGAAGGATAGCTTCCTGATTCCTAGCTTAAATGTGGACAGTGCCATTACATATAACATATTCAGTCACTATCAAACCCCATCACTGGGAAGTGGGGAGAGAAAGAGGTTCTGGTGTGTGGCCAAAGCAAAGTCCATTTTTAAGGTAGCAGCAAGGTAATAATAATAAACCAAACTCATGAACAGCACTATTCATCCTTAAATCTCAAAGCAGTTTACAAAGGAGGTAAGTGCCACTAGTAGTGTTACATATGGTAGTATGTAAAAACAAAACCAGTAAATGTTCATTCAGATTACAGGCCTGGTGCCAGAAGTATGGGGTGATGTGATGCAAATAGTTGTCAAAAGTAGACACAGAATTTGGATAATGCCCTGTAGTTGGGTTAAGGGAGTTTTGAAGGCTGAGAGCCAGTAAGAGGGCAGGAAGTATTTCTAGGAGAGAGAGAGAGAGAGAGAGAGAAAGAAAACTAGGCTTTGCTGAAGTAAGAGGCAACAGTAGATACCAAAACTACTACATTGATGTGTGCACTAGAAACATTTCAGGGATAAATAGTTATGAGGAAGGGGAGAGCAATGCAGTTAAATAAGAATGGTTGGAACCTATAGCTAGCAGATGGGCTAGGAGGAGAGATGAAATGAGACCTGGCTCATGAACATGGGGCAGGGATGAGGAATGGATAAGTAAAGAAACCAGCAGAGAAGAATCTAATAGCAACTGATTTAAGGTGTATATTAAACAATAATCCCCAGATTAAACAAGAAATAATTCTGCTCCTGTATTCAAGTAATCCAAATAAAAATTGGCTTTTAGGGGCTTCCATGATATATTTCTGTCTGAATAAAGCCTACCATATATTAGAAGAAGGCAATTTCTTTGATCACTGGGGCAAAGTGAAACATCCACGGAGCAGCATGTGTTCTATGCACAAATGGAGTGATTTAAAAATAATGGTGCCTATTCCATCTTCCACGATATGCATGAAAGTGGAAAATATTAGTGGAAATAAGGAGAAGCATTCAGGGATTTACCTCTGTAAACTGGGCTATGCAACAAGGGCCTGACTCATAGCCTGCTGAAATCAATGGGAGCCTTTCCAATGACTTAGATGGACTTTGGATTAGGCCCCAAATTTGCTGCCTGCAGTAACTAGCTACAAATGGATTTGGCACATGACAGTTTCCTGGATAAAATATGGGGCAACAGAATACTTAATACACATAAATAATTACCTGCTTTTGCATGCCTATAACAATGAAGCAGTAGTTTCTTTTCCTTTTGTAAGGCAAGTTGTATATATTAAACACTGACATGTTCTTGGGAAGTCTCTTTCTTGAGTTATTCTGAGAGTTATTCTAAGAGTTTAGGTCGGAGGACCTCAAAAGAAAGCTCATAAAAGGACAGAATGGAACAATCCAGTTTACTGCACAATCACGGGAGGGACAAACAGGACCATTTGAATGAGTTCTCTATGTATGCTGGAATGCCGAGGCTTTGTGGCATGACCTTTCCATAATGAAACACTTTGGCGTGGGCACTGAATGGCTCAGGTCGGAGAATGTTAATAGGACAAGGAGCCTTTCACTTCTAGAACACTGATTTGAATCCAGTCTAAGTTGGTACTAACTAAAAGTCATTAGTATCTGATTGCTGTTTGGTGGTGTATAGTATAGGAATTTGTAGTCTCAAGCAAGCTCCTAGAAGATATAATTTAAAATAACTGACTCCACTGTCTCAGCAGAGAAGCTGATCACTGAATGGACATGGTAACTGAACTACCCTTTTCATCCCTAAATGTAGTCTGTCCAGGTCAGAGATGAAGCATATTGGTGGCACAGCATAGGGAAGCTTCCACTATTATTGCTCTTGCTGTACTTGTCTGCTGAATAAACGGAGAATTTCAGTCTGAAACCATTGTCCAGGACTAGAATTCACTTTAATCTCCTATATCTTCTCAAAAACATTCAGAAAGATTTGATGGACTCTTATCTGTAGAAATGTCTGATAGTTTTCCAGTATGTTATATCAATTAAATTCCACTTCACACTACTTAATTCAAACATTGAAAGCAAAACATGCATAGCCTGAAATCAAAGTAAAACTGAAAGAGGGTACAGTTATTTCCTATGGTTTTAAAAAAATAAAGTACCTGCTATTAAAATTCCATATATCACATATCGAATTCTGGTTTTGTATTTCTTGCAAAAGTCACAGACTTCCTCATATTTCCTTTCCAGATACCTAGAAGTACACACAAGCAACCAAAGCAAACAGAACAAAGAAATAAATTCCATCAAAGCAGAAAGAAGAGTAATTCATATAGGAACATTGCATTAGATCTATCAAAGCTCCTGGACTGCCAGAGAGTTAATTTTGCATTCCAAAGTGCAAAATAAAACTCCCTTGACAGTCTTGGCTATCTTTTTGGAACTATTTTAGTATTAGTTGTTTGACTTTGGACTAGTAGAATGAACATGGATTTGGGAAACCCTTAGAGGGCCAAAATTTTGAAAGATTAAGATGTGGGTCTGTCCACACAAAATGCACATGTAAATGCACAACTGTACTGTGTCTGCAATTACTGTAACTGTGAGGAAATTAGATAATAGAATTAACATAAACTAGTTAGGCTCTTAACTAGTCATTAGTGTACTCGTTACCAGATTTGTGTGCACATCTGCAATAATCATGAGCTTTATTGCAAAGGTGTAGTTTTTTGTACATGTCAAGGTCCATGCACAAAATCATTGTAGTAACTCTGGATCTCTTGAAAATATAGCCCATCATTACAGGCACTCAACATTCATCAAACTTTTGATTATATGGAAGCTAAAATTATCTAGTGTGTCCAAATACTGTGAGTGTATCTTAGCATCTGCCCTCCCCAGGTGTTAAGTGACCCATTTTTAGTTATTTTTTCATATCTGTAGTGAATGCCATGGGATTTTACCATGGTGCACTAAGATGTAAGGGAAGAACAGTGTAAGGGAATGAATTCACCCCAGATTTTCATGAATATGATATATGGTGGTACAAAGTGTGTGTCTAGACCAGTGGTGCAGCTCTCTGTGTGTTATGTGGGCCACCACAGAATATATATACTACCTATATGGCCCTGAGGATGTCATGGGACTGCAGATGCGTGCTGATTGGTCTGCAAGCAGCCCGTGGGCTGCGGGTTGAGAATCACTGAGCTAGACAATCACCTAAGCTTTGTGTAAGCTTGGAAAGAATTCACAGCTACAGATATGACTCTCTAAGTCAGTTCCTGACAACCATTAGACTAGAAAAGCAAAGATATATTTAAGGATAATAATTATCCAAACTGTATTCACATGGTAAACAGATGCAGCTGGAGTCAAATATGCAGTGAAATTTAGCATGAGCTTTCTCCTTATGCTGTAGTAAATAATGATTAATTTAAAAGAAACAGGAAATGGCGCATGCCACTGTAATGTGATTCATTTTTATTTAGTTCAGATTAGCACTCAAACAACAGATTAGGAACAAGTTTGCTCACCAGGTCAAACAGTAACAGGTCTTTGATAAATGTTTTTTGCTTCTGACATGTCAGTTTTATTACTGGAATTTCTATTGCCATACAAATTATAGCTATTATTTGATAGGACGTTAAGTTATCCACTAAGCCTCTGCAAAGAGATTAGGTAAAGGAAAAGGAAAGAAAGCTGAAGGGAAAGACGCATATATAAAACAGCCTTATCAATTTTAATTGTTGGTGAATAAATTAAAGATTATTAGCGATTACCTGCTATGGTGTATTCTTACAGTGATATAGTAATCGACAGATTTATTTTACAACTTAGTAATAGATAGTTAAGATAGGGTATGGTCATGAAAGGATACAGTCAACCTGTGGAACTCTTTGCCAGATGATGTTGTGAAGGCCAAGACTATAAGCGGGTTCAAAAAAGAACTAGATAAATTCATGGAGGATAGGTCCATCAATGACTAGTAGCCAGGTTGGACAGGGATGGTGTCCCTAGCTTCTGTTTGCCAAAAGTTGAGAATGGGTGACAGGGGATGGATCACTTGGTGATTGCCTGTTCTGTTCATTCCCTCTGGGGCACCTGGCATTAGCCACTGTTGGAAGACAGGATACTGGGCTAGATGGACCTTTGGTCTGACCCAGTATGGCCGTGCTTATGCTTCTTCGTTTATTGTATAGTGGAACACAATCTGCTCTGTTACAGTATATTCTCAAGATATTTTGTATAATTCTACAAATTATCCTTATTGTTGATTCTAACTCAGAGATCATAAAATTGAATTGTATTTTCTTACAATCTCTTTTGCCCCTACATCATTTGCTTAATAGGTTAGGTTTGATTACTTATTTCTTTAAGTGCCTATCATGTTAGCATCCAGGCTCCTTAAAACAATTCAATATTGAATAAACACACAGATAATAAATGGGTAATTTTACTCTGAGATGTTTTTCCTTTGGAAGAATAGCATCTTGGGGTTCTAGTTCATTATCTCTCAAAGAACTGAAAGCCCATCTGGTTGTATGGGTGTAATGTGTAAAGTATAAAAAAGCCAAAATGACTGAGAAATTAAAAATGTAACAGTAATAGACCATGAATCCCACTGATGCCTGAACCTGGTGATATTCTGAACAAAAAGAGCTCTCAATCATGCTAGTAGCTGTTTCCATTGCTTCACATTGACACTCAGAGTGATAATCTTAGAATCCCCTTATCTAAATGATTCCTTATCAAGTCTGCTCACTTCATAAGTACAGATGTCATTTTCTGAATGCTATTCCTGTAAACTTTACCTTAAAAGATAAGCATGTGCTTAAATACTTTACCTATTTGGAACAGGTAGTAAATCTATTGAATAAGAATGGTCATTTTTAAAAAGACACTTTTAGAACATAGAGTTTGTTAAAATTTAGGTTATCAGTAGTGTAGTGGGGCAGCTGTCCCACTCCTGGAAAACAAGGGTTAAAACAGCCAAGCTAGGCTGATTGGAATAGCAGCCACAGCTATGGTCAGCTCAATTAGGGCCCACCTCACCCTTCAAAGAGGGCTGGGGCCCAGGAGCGGGGCGAGTCCCACTCTAGCCCTGCTGGGAGCAAGGTACCTGAAGTGGAGCAGTGCTGGGGAAGGACAAGGGGAGCTGGGGAGCTCCAGCCTGGTAAACGCCCAGGCTGCAGGCCTTGATGAAGGCCTATGAAAAGGTACTGGGGCTGCAGAGGGGCAGCCTGGGGATAGGCAAAGGCAGCAGGTCCTAACCCCTTACCAGTGCTGAGTGGTCTTTACAGACTGCAGTTTTCCCCAGGAAGAGGGGCTAGATGACGACTGGCAGTAGCCACTGAGGCAAGGTGGGTTTAGAGGGTTGGGGGTTCCCCTGAGAGGGAAGACCCAGAGCGTGGTGGGGTACTGCTGGGGCAGAACCTCGAGGTAAAGGGCACCAGGGTCTGAGAGGCATAGGGGGCCAGCGGCAGGCGAGACACTGGTCAGCAGAGGGCATTCCATATGCTGGAGAGCTAATTCCCAGGATGACCATCAGGAGGCACCGTGCCGGTGAGTCGTCGCTTTGCTACAAGTAACTATACAAATCACTATTCTTACTTGCAAAAGCAGCAAAGAGTCCTGTGGCACCTTATAGACTAACAGACGTAACAGACTAATCGTCTGTTAGTCTAAGGTGCCACAGGACTCTTTGCTGCTTTTACAGATCCAGACTAACACGGCTACCCCTTTGATACTATTCTTACTTGTATTCATCTCCTAGAAGATGCACCTCAATACTGTCCTGCTGGTATATAATCCATAAAATGCCTAACTGATGGAGTATACATTATACTGTCTATGCAATCATAGAATCATTTAACTGCTTGATTGTTTGAAAAGTGTGAATTGGGAGTGCTTTGTTCCAGGTGGGGCGCAAGTGGTGTTCTCGTCCATCCTCCCTGTGGAAGGAAAAGGCCTGGGTAGAGACCGTCGAATCGTGGAAGTCAACAAATGGCTACGCAGGTGGTGTCAGAGAGAAGGCTTTGGATTCTTTGACCATGGGATGGTGTCCCAAGAAGGAGGAGTGCTAGGCAGAGACGGGCTCCACCTAACAAAGAGAGGGAAGAGCCTCTTCGCAAGCAGGCTGGCTAACCTAGTGAGGAGGGCTTTAAACTAGGTTCACCAGGGAGACCAAAGCCCTGAGGTAAGTGGGGAAGTGGGATACCGGGAGGAAGCATGAGCAGGAGAGCACAAGAGGGGAGGACTCCTCCCTCATATTGAGAAAGCAGGATGATCAGTGAGTTATCTTAAGTGCTATAAACAAATGCAAGAAGCCTGGGAAACAAGCAGGGGGAACTGGAAGTCCTGTTACAGTCAAGGAATTATGATCTGATTGGAATAACAGAGACTTAGTGGGATAACTCACATGACTGGAGTACTGTCATGGATGGATATAAACTGTTCAGGAAGAACAGGCAGGGCAGAAAAGGTGGGGGAGTTGCATTGTATGTAAGAGGGCAGTATGATTGCTCAGAACTCCGGTATGAAACTGCAGAAAAACCTCTGGATTAAGTTTAGAAGTGTGAGCAACAAGGGTGATGTCGTGGTGAGAGTCTGCTATAGACCACCAGACCAGGGGGATGAGGTGGATGAGGCTTTCTTCTGACAACTAATAGAAGTTACTAGATCGCAGGCCCTGGTTCTCATGGGAGACTTCAATCACCCTGATATCTGCTGGAAGAGCAATACAGCGGTGCACAGAAGTCCAGGAAGTTTTTGGAAAGTGTAGGGGACAATTTCCTGGTGCAAGTGCAAGGAGGAACCAACTAGGGGCAGAGCTCTTCTTGACCTGCTGCTCACAAACAGGGAAGAATTAGTAGGGGAAGCAAAAGTGGATGGGAACCTGGGAGGAAGTGACCATGAGATGGTCAAGTTCAGGATCCTGACACAAGGAAGAAAGGAGAGCAGCAGAATACGGACCCTGGACTTCTGAAAAGCAGACTTTGACTCCCCCAGTGCATCCCAGGGTGCTAAAGGAGTTGGCAGATGTGATTGCAGAGCCATTAGCCATTATCTTTGAAAACTCATGGCGATCGGGGGAGGTCCCGGATGACTGGAAAAAGGCTAATGTAGTGCTCATCTTTAAAAAAGGGAAGGAGGAGGATCTGGGGAACTACAGGCTAGTCAGCCTCACCTCAGTCCCTGGAAAAATCATGGGGCAGGTCCTCAAGGAATCAATTCTGAAGCACTTAGGAGAGAGGAAAGTGATCAGGAACAGTCAACATGGATTCATCAACGGCAAGTCATGCCTGACTAACCTAATTGCCTTCTATGACGAGATAACTGGCTCTGTGGATGAGGGGAAAGCAGTGGACGTGTTATTCCTTGACTTTAGCAAAGCTTTTGATACGGTCTCCCACAATATTCTTGCCAGCAAGTTAAAGAAGTATGGGCTGGATGAATGGATTATAAGGTGTATAGAAAGCTGGCTAGATCGTAGGGCTCAACAGGTAGTGATCAATGGCTCCATCTCTAGTTGGCAGCCGGTATCAAGCTGAGTGCCCCAAGGGTCGGTCCTGGGGCTGGTTTTGTTCAATATCTTCATTAATGATCTGGAGGATGGCATGGACTGCACCCTCAGCAAGTTTGCAGATGACACTAAACTGGAAGGAGTGGTAGATACGCTGGAGAGTAGAGATAGGATACAGAGGGACCTAGACAAATTAGAGGATTGGGCCAAAAGAAATCTGATGAGGTTCAACAAGGACAAGTGCAGAATCCCATGCACTGCTACAGACTAGGGACCGAATGGCTAGGCAGCAGTTCTGCAGAAAAGGACCTAGGGGTTACAGTGGACGAGAAGCTGGATATGAGTTGACAGTGTGCCAAGAAGGCTAACGGCATTTTGGGCTGTATAAGTAGGGGCATTGTCAGCAGATTCAGGGACGTGATCATTCCCCTCTATTCGACATTGGTAAGGCCTCATCTTGAGTACTGTGTCCAGTTTTGGGCCCCACACTACAAGAAGGATGTGGAAAAATTAGAAAGAGTCCAGTAGAGGGCAACAAAAATGATTAGAAGGCTGGAGCACATGACTTATGAGAAGAGGCTGAGGGAACTGGGATTGTTTAGTCTGCAGAAGAGAAGAATGAGGAGGGATTTGATAGCTGCTTTCAATTACCTGAAAGGGGGCTCCAAAGAGGATGGATCTAGACTCTTCTCAGTGGTAGCAGATGACAGAACAAGGAGTAATGGTCTCAAGTTGGTGTGAGGGAGGTTTAGGTTGGATATTAGGAAAAACTTTTTGACTAGGAGGGTGGTGAAGCACTGGAATGGATTACCTAGGGAGGTGGTGGAATCTCCTTCCTTAGAGGTTTTTAAGCTCAGGCTTAATAAAGCCCTGGCTGGGATGATTTAGTTGGGGATTGGTCTTGCTTTGAGCAGGGAGTTGGACTAGATGACCTCCTGAGGTCCCTTCCAACCCTGATATTCTATGATCTCGAGTGGGCATCGAGTCCAGTCCCCTGCATTCATGGCAGGACTAATTATCTAGACCATTTCTGACGGGTATATATCTAACCTGCTCTTAAAAATCTCCAATGACGGAGATTCATAACCTCCCTAAGCAATTTATTCCAGTACTTAACCACCCTGACAGTTAGGAAGTTTTTCCTAATGTCCAACCTAAACCGCCATTGCTTCAATTTAAGCCCATTGCTTCTTGTCCTATCCTCAGAGGTTAAGAAAAGCAATTTTTCTTCCTCCTCCTTGTATATGTTGTTGTTAATGGATTGATTTGTTTCAAGGCTTGCGACACAGGAATGCTTGGCTATTGGCAGTGATTTTTTTTTTTAAATAAATCAGTGAGGCATTGGCCTTCAAAATAAAGGACACATAATGAATGGACTTTTCAAGAACACAGGAAAAAATCAGGCTAAATGTTAGGTCCATCTTGAAGTTTTAATTCACGAATAACAATTTTATAGACATACCACTACCCCCACCGAATGCCTGATATTCTACTCCCACTCTATGTTCAGTGACATCAAAAGCTAGCTTCAGAGTAATTCAAGTGAAGCAAAGTGCTCTTTGGATTACTGTGTAAATAGAGATTTCTTTACTGCAAGTAATTATATTGAGCTGCGGATGGAAGAACAAAATGACCTGGGGAACAATAATAAAGCACTGTGGATAAAACTTAATTATTCTGGAACTTTCAATGGTATTATAAATAAATCAGAATTAATAACTTCCTAAACATGTGCCCTTCATCTTCTTTGCCCTTACTCATCTTTCCACTCCTACCTATTATAAATTCATTACTAGTCTTTGTTCGGGTTTTCACCAAGAAGGTTGGTGGTGATTGGACGTCTAACGTAGTGAATGCCAGTGAAAAAAAGGTAGGATCAGAAGAGGCTAAAATAGGGAAAGAACAAATTAAAAATTACTTGGACAAATTAGATGTCTTCAAGTCACCAGGGCCTGATGAAATGCATCTTAGAATACTCAAGGAGCTGACTGAGGAGATATATGAGCCATTAGCGATTATCTTTGAGAAGTATTGAAGACAGGAGAGATTCCAAAAGACTGGAAAAGGGCAAATATAGTGCTCATATATAAAAAGGGAAAAAGGACAACCCAGAGAATTACAGACAAGTCAGCTTAACTTCTGTACCCGGAAAGATAATGGAGCAAATAATTAAGCAATCAATTTGCAAACATTTAGAAGATAATAAGGTGATAAGTAACAGTAGGAATGGATTTGTCAAAAACAAATCATGTCAAACCAACCTGATAGCTTTCTTTGACAGGGTAACAAGCCTTGTGGATGGGGGGAAGAGGTAGACGTGGTATATCTTGACTTTAGTAAAGCTTTTGATACTGTCTCGCGTGACCTTCTCATAAACAAACTAGGGAAATGCAATGGAGCTACTATAAGGTGGGTGCAAAACTGGTTGGAAAACCGTTCCCAGAGAGTAATCAGTGGTTCATAGTCATGCTGGAAGGCATAATGAGTGGGGCCCCGCAGGGATCAGGGATCAGTTCTGGGTCTGGTTCTGATCAATATCTTCATCAATGATTTAGATAATGAAATAGAGAGTACACTTATAACATTTGCGGACGATACCAGGCTGGGAGAGGTTGCAAGTGCTTTGGAGGATAGGATTAAAATTCAAAATGATCTAGATGAGAAATGGTCTCGAGTAAATACTGTAGGATGAAATTCAATAAGGACAAATGCAAAGTACTCCATTTAGGAAGGAACAATCAGTTGCACACATAAAAAATAGGAAGGAGTACTGCAGAAAGGGATCTGGGGGGTCATAGTGGACCACAAGCTAAATATGAGTCAAGAGTGTAACGCTGTTGCAAAAAAATTGAACATCATTCTGGGATGTATTAGCAGGAGTGTTGTAAGCAAGACATGAGAAGTAATTCTTCCACTCTAATCCACTCTGATTAGGTCTCAACTGGAGTATTGTGTCCAGTTCTGGGCACCACATTTCAGGAAGGATGTGGACAAATTGGAGAGAGTTCAGAGAAGAGCAACAAAAATGATTAAAGGTCTAGAAAACATGACCTATGAGGGAAGATTGAAAAAATTGGGTTTGTTTAGTCTGGAAAAGAGAAGACTGAGAGGGGACATAATAGTTTTCAAGTACATAAAAGGTTCTTACAAAGAGGAGGAAGAAAAATTACTCTTCGTAACCTCTGAGGATAGGACAAGAAGCAATGGGCTTGAATTGCAGCAAGGGACGTTTAGGTTGGACATTAGGAAAAACTTCCTACTGTCAGGATGGTTAAGCACTGGAATAAATTGCCAAGGGAGGTTGTGGAATCTCCATCATTGGAGATTTTTAAGAGCCTGTTAGACAAACACCTGTCAGGGATGGTCTAGATAATTAGTCTTGCCACAAGTGCAAGGGAGTGGATTAGATGACCTCTCAGAGTCCCTTCCAGTTCTATGATTCTAACATTCTAAACTTTAAGGGCCTGATTCTGAGAATGGGAGTCTCTGCTCAAAAATGTGCACACAACTGCATGTTTGCAGATGCTTCGTTTGTATATACAACTATGGTAACTGCAAATGGTTATTTAGACACTCAAATGCTTAATTTGCACTCACAATTACAGCGATTTCCACCCTTTTTTTTAACATGGCCCTAAAAGTTTAAAATGGGCAATAGTTTCATAAATGCTAGTAAAACCACAAATTTCCAAAGAGCAGGGAGGAGTGACCAGAGAAGAATAGTTCATTTGATTATGTAAAAATAGTTAATTACTTTACAAATTGTGTGGCATAAAAACTAATGCTAACTGCTTAAGATAAATATTTTAATGTTATGACTGCTTGTGAAAGTGACCAAATTATGGGCCTGGTTTTCTAAGTTAAGTGTGTAATGCATATTTTATGCATATACTTAATTTATGGATCCAAATTCCCAACTTGTGCATATAAATTAGGTAATTTTACATGCACATGGCCAGGTCAAGTAACCCAGTTTGAATGAGATAAATTCAAAATACCTGGCTACCTAGCAGCTGAGTGTCTAGAGCTTGCTGAATTATAAAACAGGAAGACTGAGATTCAAAACTGAAAGCTGTGAAGACAATACGTAACAAAGCCGTGATAGAAATTGAAGGAAAGAGTAAAGCAGAGCACAATGTGCTTATATGAAAACTTCTCCCATCCCAATATGGCAGAAGCATGTTAATTCAAAAGTCAGTATTTTATCTCAAGCTCAGGAACCTCTTTTATGGAGATTGGATGTACACACACACAGGGACTATCAGCTCAATTCATTGTGTAATCATTGACACCTGTGCAAAGTAGTGTAAAACACTACCGAATCCGGATGGTAGTGGTTTATATCTACTTTGCACTGGTGTGAATTACTATATAGTATGCATGGCAATGATGAATCTTGAACTTTCAGTTGGAATCCATTAACAGGCTCAACTATTATATAAGCTACTATGCAAAAGTGGTGCTGTTGGATCAAACGGGCAAATCTAGTTTATGTAAAAATATTAGTTTCTCTAATTTGCAAAGATTCCTGATTATAATCACATGCTCAGTTCCATGATCATATACGTCAGTTGCAAGGCATAATAATTTTAAATATAATGTAGTTTTTTCAATACACAAATTACTAGGAGATACAAAGGACTGCCTGGCTTAGTAATGTGGTAGCTGAATTTTGGCCTGTCATGCAGGAGGCTGAGACATTGGCAAATTTTTGCTTGGAGTTGGGGTGAAATGGGTGGAAAACCTGCTCATTAAAAAAAAATAATTACCCTTTTAAGAATGTTCTCTCAGCTACTGAATCTTGTTTGTTTTTATGCTGATCACTCTCGATATTGATGTGTGTATCCTCCTGGAAAACAGATACATAAAAATATAGTGAGTCTGACATATTTCTTGAGTAATCTTCAAAAGAGGAGATTCTCTTAAAGACAGCTGGGTGTGGTGGTTTCACAGGGCAAAATTTGGTTTCATTCTGTAGCTGAATCACAATCGGCATGCAGTCTCAACAGGAACTCTCAAGAGTAACATCTCATTCCACTTGCTCTATTCATGACACACATTCTCTCTCATTTTGCATACACAGCTCTGATTCTGCTGTGTGGTACCAACACTGTTATTAACATCAAGCAAACCCAGTAGTTATATAGCATAGCTGTTAAGTGATGAGCTTTTTGAATTTTGAACCTTCTCAAAGCCCACAAAATGTAAAAGGGGGAGGTAAAGAAGGAGATTAGCCTGTCCCCTCTGTCACTAGATGAGGAAAAGAGCCAAGAACAGAATAGTTTTGTATAGATGATCAAAAGTGAATCTTATATTCTAGGTGGATCTTGTAGCACTGCTTATTAAGGTTACCTGACACTTCTCATTATAAGACCCTGTTTTCAGTTAATTATAACTTTGCCAAACTTTAACCACTTGGGCTGAAATCTGCCGTGTCAGGTGTCTGCCCAAGGCTCAATGTTTTTTGGCTAGTTTCAGTCAAAGTGGTCCAGCTGCTTCCAAGAAGGTGGCTAGGAAAGACTATGTTGTTTTGCCCATGTTTAAAAAATACTGGAAACGTTTTATTTGAAAATCTCTAGCACCCCCATGCTTTAGAACAGGGACTTGAAGTTTGGCAGGGAGGTAGCCTTTTTGTCAGGGATATCCTTTTAAGCCGATTTTCATAGAAACAACTACATCTGGCCAAGTTATAAGCCTTTGAAATTTTGTAGTTTACATATGACAGCTTTTGATTTTAACAGCTAAAAACTCTACAGATTTTATCCACCCTGACCATGCTTGAGCCTCTCACAGCTCCCAGTGCTGACCAGACTGCATGTCCACATTGAGCAACTGAGCATGCTCCATCCCCTCACAACTTCTACAGGTAAACAAACTGGACATGCCCAATCCCCAAAGAGTGACTGAGCATGCTCCAGACCAGTGATATGGAGGCTCAGAAGGACTTTCCCTGTAATAGCAGTTCCCAACAGCTCAAGACTGGGGTGGGGCCAGGTACTGGAACTGAGAGCAAGGAGCCTGTCTCTCCTGTGCTCTCTGTGACCCTCCCCCCTGCTGGCACCCAGACAGTGGGAAGGAGGAAACCACCTGATTTGAATGCAGAGGGGACAAAAGGCAGTGTTGGGGGAGGGAAAGAAGTAGATTGAGACAGTTACTTGGGGGAAGACAAACTGACTAGAAATTGGCGGGGACATGCTCCTTCATAAACCATATTTCTCTGAGGTATAAAGTATGCATCCAACATAGGCAGAACACTTTCACAGTCATCTTTGTGTCTGACTTCAGTAAAGTCAAAGAATTTAAAGATATGATCGGCTTGCTTCCCCATAGCATAAATTAAAGAAGATACCTATATATCTCCAGTTTCTTTGTGGTGCTTGGTAGCAATGCAAAAATCTTTCAAAATACTGTTTCTAGTTTGTCCATTCTGAAGGTTTGTCACAGCCGAAATTTGCTGGGGGCATTGAAGAGTGGCATGTTCACGAGATCCTGCCAGCTTTGTTACGACTTTCCTTCTGTTTCTGTTCTTAGTTTATTCCTGACACCATGTCATGTACTTCTGTCCTAGATATGGACTGGTCACAGAGCATGCTTATACACAGCGGATATGTCCATTATAAGATCCTTTAATGCTCTGCCAGGTATGGCTAAGGTTTGCTTTAAATAAGGTATTTTACACACAGTGCCAATTAGTAGCTGAACAGTAGAATACAGTTTAGTTTACATTACAATGGGATTTCCTCCAAAACACCACTTATATCTGGGACTGGTTCCTCTCTACCAATATCAACTCGGTACCTTCCAGTCATTTATGTTCTTTTTGCCCTTTCTAGTCAAAGTTCCTAATGTCACCTGCTTTCATATTCTATATATCTATATCTATTATTCATTCTCTCTCTCTCTCTCTCTCTCTCTAGATATGAAACATAGATTCTTTTCAGTACATCACAACATAAAGTGTTGTTCTTTGTCCTTCATAAATTAAAATGTTAAAAATAGAAATTAATCAAAATAAATCTGTACAAACAATATCACAATTTTGTCTTAATATATCAATGCCAAATTTATTTCTGAAGTTCAGCTACAATTCTTGAGCCTGATTTACATTTATACTACTGTCCTTTAAACCATTCTGGAAGAGTATTACACTTACACTCCCTGTAAGATCCTTTTACACTGCCAGAATGGTGAAAAGAGGCCTTTGTGTAAATTCTGTTCTCACTTTACAGTTTTCAGCTGACAAAGAAACTGAAGGTTTTCACATATTTAACTGAATTTTCTGTAATACAAGGGAAGTAGTGCTCATATGTTGTCTTTATTCTTTTCCCCTTTCAATGTGTTATTTTAGTATGTGAAGAAGAGATTGTGATAATCAATTGTACACTACTTGGTATGGGGCTGGAAATATTACAGAGTGCAATTATATTGTGAAGCAGGACAATGTTTTCTTAAAAATATGTACTGATGCAACCATACTATGGACTATACTCTAGTCTCCAAAGAAGTTTTTTTCAGGTTGGCTGGTAGTTTGGAGCAATTGTGTGTTGAGTAATTTTAGTCTTTGAATGCCATAAATATTTATGCTACTTACATTCACAAAACTAGTTTATAAATCAAGACCTATCACTGTTTTTTCTCCCCTTCAATCTATTTTTTTTCTGCTGCATATTATACACTCTGTTGAAAGCTCTGAAATGCCCTAAGTTAGTTTCCAGGGAGACCATATGAAGCAAAACAGCTCAATGGGAAAACTAACAAAATAATTAAAGTGGCATATAGGGAAAAAAAAATTTGCTCAGAAGCTGCCACTCATTTTCCTATGTGATAGTCCAAAACTACATGGATAGAGGTCTGTTTTTAGCCTTTGTGATTCAGATTTCCATGAGAGGGCCTTGAAAGCCTTTCAGCTCTGTGGAGCTAGACTATTGTATATTATCTGCCCTATTCTACTTAACTTTGATTACTCTGTTTTTTATATTCACTGGGAAATAAAATGAAGATCAAACGTGAATCAAGCCACTCGTACTGTAGGTAGTATTTGCCAACCAAGGGGTTCTTTTCCACTGTACATCTGTAGCAGGGTTCTATCCTGATGGATCTAAAGGGATGAGGCTATCAGAGTGCCATTTTCTCTATAATTAAAATAGGGTTATACTGCATCTGTTCATTTTGGATAGGTGGAATCAAGACACTCAAACCTAAATTACAGCTGATCACATAGAGCGAAGTAAATGTGCCCATTTTTCATTCCATCTTCCCAAATCAGACCTCCTAACTCTCAATTTTGCCATGATACAGTCATGCTTGAGCCACACTACCCAAAACAGTGGGGGCTAAAATATGATTCTGAGTGTCCTGGGAAGGGAGCATTCTTGGGAGTCATAATTAAGGCTACAGTTTTGTCATGGAGCTTTCGGAAGTCACGGAATCCGTGATTTCAAAAGACCTCCATGACTTCAGCCTCGGCAACTGGGAGCTGTAGGGTCCCACCACCTCCCGCAGTGGCAGGGAGCTATAAGGTACCACCGCCACCTGAGGCAGCAGGCTCCCAAGCTCTCAGTCGCCGTGGACAGCAGAGGTACTCTGCAGCTCCCCGGCTGCCACCGCAGGGCAGAGGAACCCCTGCAGTTCCCTAGCTGCTGCCATGGGGCAGGGCGACCCCCGCAGCTACCCGCCGCTGCAGTGGGGCAGTGAGACCCCCCCCAGCTCCCTGCTACCATGGTGGCGGCAGGGGGGTCCCCACAGCTCCCATTGACCAGGAATGGTGAACCGTGGCCACTGGGAGCTGCGGGGGGCCGTGCCTGTGGATGGTCAACGTCAGCAAAATGTCTTGCAGCCCGCAATCAGATTACCCTGATGGGCTGCATGCGGCGCACGGGCCACAGGTTGCCCACCACTGTACTAGAAACTTACAGGATGTTCATTCTCATGCTACTCTGCTGGCATTTGCTGGTGCTATATAATGGTCAATTGTCTTGTGATGTCAGAGATCCACCAAGGGCCTGGTTCTACAAAAACTTATGGATGAGAGTAACTTTACTCACACAAGCAGTGTCCTAGAAATCAACAGGGCCCTAAATGCAGTGAAACCTGGGTTTTCAGCCATTTGTTTGTGATAGATCATAAAAGGCAGATCTCTTGCTAATAGTTCTAGAACTAAATGCAATTCATTTCACAGCGGTTAAGGGCTTGTCTTCACCGCACCGCAATCCAGAGTACAGGGTCTGATCTGTAAAGCGCTTTGAAGCGTTGTGCTCTAATTGCCTCATGTAGACCCTGCTGGCACAAACTAAAAGGTACCTAATTTGAATAAAAGTAGTTTGTCCAAGCAGGGTCTCCCTGGGACAGGTAGAGCACAACACTTAGTGTGCTCTACAAATCACGCTCCCATACTCCAGACTGTGGTGCAATGTAGACAAGCCTTAAGTAAAATAGATGTACTTAGCTCTTCCTAGAGTCTGAAGCCCCTATTGTGAAAGATGCATAAAAAATTGAGAGGTATTTCCAGAACACACGTACAATTCTAAACACATCTAAAAACATAATGTGGTAACTGCATAGATGGTGCAATAAATAGGATAATACTTTACACAGAACATCCAAGGCTATGATGTTCCAGGCATAACTTCCCTGCCCTTTGAACTGGTATAATACATTGAAAGGCTAATATACTCAGGAACTGAGGGGGGAAAAATTAATTCAAATGGTTATATATCAGGGATTTTTCCAAATAACTTTTTTCTTTTGGATTTTCAAAATAACAAAGAGTACCTATTTGCACCGTTGAAAATGTTTAAAATACAATATTATGATACTAATTTATGATACCTTTGTCAATATGCCTTCCTAGAACAGCAAGAAAAACAGAGCTAAAAGAAACAGAAGTTAAAAGCTATGCTGTGTCTGGCCCGCGCAGGTCTAAAAGCATCTGAGGGAAGAGGGTGTAAGAAACTTCCTTTCTTTCCCGTGACAAGGCCAGTCACAATCCCAGAGCTGGGACTGAGAGATTGTCTAGCATGGGCTGGGTCTTAAGGTCCCAATCTTACCTCACCAGTACTCTTTCTAACCTGAAGAATTTCACTGATGGCTCTTTAGATTAATTTGTAGTTCCACTTTAAAAAAAAGATTTTTATTTATCTCTAATACATAACATCCTTATAAAGGAAGGGCTGTTTGTAAAGTGGGATTCTTTTGTCCCCCTCTCCTATTTAAAGTAGACTATAACAAAGGTACTGAATAGTTAAGATTTTGAAAATAATTACAATTTGCCTCAGAAGCAGTTGGAAATTGTCTCATGTGACACCAGCTCTCTTGGCTGACACACCAGGGACTGAATGTGTTGGGTGACCTCCAGAATTAAAAGCATGAACTACTGCAGCTTGAGCTATAGCTCTGTAGCTGTGGTTTGTAACAACTCATATCTTCAGGGGATCGGCACAGAGGCGGAATGGTAACACCCTTCCCCACCCCCACTGGGTTCTACAATGTTAGCAATTTCTTTAAATATCCCTGAATCTACGTCTGTAGAGTTAAAATGTTTAAAAAATATGAACTTGGAATAGAATTTGATTTTTTTGGCTTTCAGACTCATTGTGTCTGAAAGCATTTGTTAGGGGTCCCACACTGCTGTGCCCTTTTAAGTATACAATATTTTAACCTGAGGACCCTGTCCGCTAATCCCCCAGCACTGCTGGAAATTACTCTAGTCTAGCGTATGAGTTGCTGGAGTGTGGTACAGACTGATGGAGTTCTGCTAGTGAGCATTTACCCCATATTTCTCCAAGTGATTGGATTTACTTCCAAAAAACAGTATTGTTGGGCCCACCACAAACACAGTCGGCCAGATTCTGATCTCATCTTGACCCATGTATTTTCGATCAGAATCTGGCGTAACATGTCACCAGTGGAAGAGCAGAGCCATTTTAGGCAATCAGAGTAGCTAGTGGATGAAGTCAAAAAAATGTTGGCCTTGCACACTCACACCTTACTCCTTGCATTTAAGGGCAGCAAATGAAAAACTTGTTACCAGTGCTTATAGGCCTCTTGCCACCAAACTCAGTCACTGGACAAGACTTCAATATAGGCAAATGTATTAACTAAAGCATCTAATGGAGCTGCTTGAAATATGAAGATATTTTTGTGAAAATATTGATGAAATCTTTGCTGTGCACTAACTTCACCATGCAGACAAGCCCTAAGTTCAAGTTCCGGAATTGTCTGACCTTTTGAAGGTAAAGGAAGGAAAGAAAAGTTTTGAATTTCAACATTTTTTGACTAACTCTAGTATATCTAAGTGATTAGTGACTCACCACATGGGCCAAGTCATACAGCCAAAGGAAATGAAATAGAAACATTTGATGTAAAACCATCTGTATAGCATTTTTGTCACCCTTTGACCATTGGATGTTGCCGCTTATTTACTGTTGCCCTGGGATTTGGGCCATCTAGTGGATGGGTAATTACAACGCAAAACCAAATATGTGCTCAATTCAGGGAGAAAGGGTCTAAGTTTATGTCCTGTCTGAAAAATAGCCTCACTAAAAGTGTTGGCGAGCCAGACCAACATTTTCACTGTGGTTTTCCAAAAACCAGACAAACCTAAGAGGAAGAAAATACTTCTTTCAGTGGATTCTGGAAAGTGGAATTCCATTTGCTTATAGTCAAAAATGTTTACAGTGTAGAATCTGCTCATGAGGTTTTAGATTAATAAGTTAAATAAAACCCATAAAAACTCTTTTGATAAAGACAGAGAAAAAAAATCAGGGGCCTCAGAGTAACAAAGAATTTACCATAAAGGACCACATTCTACTCTGTTACATAGATTTGAATCTGGAAGAGCTCCATTGAATTAAAAACTTTAGACTATTTATAATACTTTCTATGGAAAACTGTCACCACCCCCTTTACAGGTATATCAGCAAATTGAGCTGGAGGTGTAATTTCCAGATTTAAAAGGTATACCCTTACTAGATCTGATCGAGCTAGGAAGCTAAAAACGGCAGTGGAGCCACAGAGGTGCGAAAGCAGCAGAAGGGGCTAGCCACCTGAGTATGTACCCATCCAAGAAGCTAGACATATTCTTGACATGGCTAGCCTGTCCCACTGCTATGGTTACACTGCTGTTTTTAGCTACCTAGCTCATTCAGAGCTAGCAATGTCTCCTCAAGCTGGAAATTTCATTTACAACTCAAAGTGCAGACATACCATATGTCAGCTCTCTGCCTTTAGTACTCATCATGACCAGCATTGCTATGCCCCATGTATGTTTTGGGTAGAGCTGTTATGAAATTATAAAACATTTTCAGGAATCCCGGTAGTGATGTCAATGTCTCCATGTATTTTTGATGGATTTCTGAGAACAGGATTGGCTCACTGACTTCAGTTCTAATTCAGTTATTCATTTTATTCCTGGATATACTATCACAAGTGTATATTTATTTTCTGCCTTGACAGTATTACTAACCCTACTATGTTTCTGGTTCGTTCTGAGTGTAAACATGGTTACTCCAGTGACTGGATATTATTTTAATCTGAAGATAAACAAAAACTTACCGGGTTACTATGCACAGCATCCCTATTTTGTGAATTCCTGCTTCTTAACCCCTCCTCATTTATAACCTCATCTTCAGAGTCATTCTGAAAAATATCAAAATTGTAAACAAGACGTTAGTTCAAAACCAAAATCAAACATCTTTCTTTAATGTAGGAATAGTTGACTCCAGTTGTGACAATCATGCTTCTGCGCTTTACTTTAGCAAGACAGCAAAAGTAGAGAGTTGCTCTGTGCTCAGATACTGATCTGCATGCAAAACTCAAGGGGAGAATGGAGGAGAAAGGAGTGCTGTTCTCTAGATAGATTAAGACCAAAGTATATTATTCCCCCTATCAGTAGTGAGTCCAATCTAAGTGTATGAGAGATAATAAAAACAGTTTATAGATGGGTGAGGGAATTTCATTTAAGGGTTGGTGAATCATGGATGGACAGAGGTAAATTGTCTTAACTAAGGCCTTGTCTACACTACAGGGAAAAGTCAGTCTAAGCTATGAAATTTGAGTTATGTGAATAGCGTAACTCAAGTTGATGTAGCTTCGATCTACAGTAACTCCCGGCTTAACATTGTAGTTACGTTCCTGAAAAATTCTGCTTTAACCAAAATGATGTTAAGCGAATCCAATTTCCCCATAAGAATTAATGTAAATGGGGGATTAGGTTCCAAGAGAAAAAATATATATTTGTATACTGTGTGCACACAGTATAAGTTTTAAACAAACAATTTAATACTGTACACAGCAATAATGATTGTGAAGCTTGGTTGAGGTGGTGGAGTCAGGAGGATGGAAGAGGGTAGGATATTTCCCAGAGAATGCCTTGTGCTAAATGATGAACTAGCATTTGGCTGAGCCCTCAAGGGTTAACATGTTGTTAATGTAGCTTCACACTCTACAAGGCAGCACAAATGGAGAGAGGAGACACAATAGATGCATGGCAGTGGCTGCAAACATTCCGTGCGGAAACTGAACGTGATGATGAACCCACGCTATTCCACTGGCGCGCACCACTCCCTCCACTTTCCAAAGTGCCGGTGAGTGTACGCGTGTGTGTGAGTGAGAGAGAGAGAGAGAGAGAGACGCGCATTGCCCCTTTAAGTGCACTGACCCCACTCTAAGTCCACTGCCTTTTTAAGTAGATCAGCAAGTTGAGACAGCTGCTGCTGCCAGCAAGCTCCCTCCATTCTTAGCCCTGTAGTGTCCCCCCCTGCTCTGTCGAGATGGGGTACAGGAGCAGGGGAGGGGGATACCCTGATATCAGCACCCCTCTGTCTTCTCCCCCCCCACCTCCCTGTGCACAGCAGGCAGGAGGCTCCCGGGAGCACTCCATGGCAGAGGGCAGGAGCAGCACATGGCAGTGGGGGGAGGGACACCTGAACTGCCCAGCAATTGATAGCCTGCTGGGTGGCTGCCGCACAGGGAACTTAGGGGAGCAGGGAGCTGATAGGGGGGCTGCCGGTCCACCCTCGTTCCAAGCTCCCACCAGCTAGCTGCAACAGGCTGCTCTTTCTGCAAGCAGTGGACAAAGCAGGCAGCTGCCAAACAACGTTATAAGGGAGTATTGCGGAACTTTAAACGAGCCTCCTGACCCCCTGGTGGAGGGGATCTTGAGGTGGGGGGTGGTCACCCGCTCCTGCTTTAAAGGTTGAAATCAGCCCTGGGAGAGGGCTGTGGCAGGGGGCAAGCAGCCCAGGCTGAGTGGGGAAGCAGTCTCAGCTGTGGCCACGTCCCAATCAGGGCTCAGCTGGCCCTTATAAGAGGGCAGTGGGCCAGGAGCAAAGACAGTCTCCTCTAGCTATAGAGGGAGATGGGCCTGGCTGCTGGGAAGCTAGAGAAGGTACCTGGAGTGGAGCAGGGCTTGGGGAAGGCTACGGGAGCTGGGGAGCTCTGGCCTGGAAACCCCCTAGGCTGTGGCCTAGTATAAGGCCAAACAGATACTGGGGTTGCAGAGGGCAGCCCAAGGCTAGGCAGAGGCAGCAGATCCAAACCCAACCTTGCCTGTGATGAGTGACTTATACTGCAGTCAGCCACAGTGAGCGGGGGCTAGTTGGTGACTGGCAGAAGCCTACGACTGAGGTGAGGTGGGAAAGTGGGTGGGGGTTCTCCTGGAATGGGAAGACCCTGAGATGGTGGGGTTACTGCCAGGGGGCAGCACCCCAGTGGAAAGGGGCAGTTGGGTCCGGGAGGGACCCGGGGGCCCAGCGGTAGCAAGACACTGGCCTGCAGAGGGCGCTCTGACAGCTGGAGAGCTAATTCCCAGGATGACCAGCAGGAGGTGCCGCAGGGGTGAGTCACGCACCATTACACTCGTCAACTCCCTTTACTCTTCTCAATTCGGTGGAGTACAGGAGTTGACAGGAAAGCGATCTGCGGTCGATTTAGTGGGTCTTCACTAGACCTGCTAAATTGACTGCCGATGCATCGATCATCATGTGTGGATTCCCCGGTAAGTATAGACAAGCCCTAAGTCCCATGACCTGAAGTAAATATTTCACTCGGTTACTTAAAAGAAGCCATTTAAGAGTTACTCAACTGAAATAGCAATATTTCTTATGAACTCATCCAATCGCTTTAAGGATCTTGACACAGGCAAATATATGAATGCTAAGAATCTTAAATTCAAATAAGTCCCAATATTTCTCTCTTTTCCCTGAGGTTACTTTATATCTCTTCTTCAGGAGTACATAGTCTAAACAATCTGGTGTTTAACAGAAGTTGTTGGTACCTTAAATTACAATAGCATTTCAATATGAAAATTATTACAGGAATTATTTAAGTCTAGTCTATTGGCAGTGCTTTTGAAACATTAAGTCATCAACGATGTTGAAGTCATCACATTGCAGAAGTAGTGCTGGACTGGAAGGTTGCTTCTTAACAATGCTGTGTTGTGGCTTGTTTGTTCTTTGTCAGCTTGATTCTGTTTACTTGCATGGCTGAGATGAGATGAACAGCCTGAAATGAGAGTGCTGAGTGGTATCTCAGTTCAGACAGATTTATACCCTTCTCTTTCCATAGTCTCACTAAAGGTGGCAACCACACTGTGCTACAGAGTAAGTCTTCTAGAAAACATAGAGATGTCACACCGTGTGTACTCTAGATGCAGTATTGGGTTTCCTGGGATGCACTTCCTGTTGGGACAGAAACAAAAGCAGCCCAGTTGCAGGCTGCAGTTACACAAAGCAGTAGGAAGTTTGTTTCCTCATTGCTGTTCATGGTTCTGCCAAAAAAAGGATTTATCTTGAGGCGTCAGTAAGATACTATATACACACCTCTTTCAGAGGCTTCGCTGGATGCAAATACCTGTTGCTTGTTCACCTCTTCACAGGCTCCTTTATGGGATAGTCAGCTCCTGAATATGTAATCTGCTAAAGCATATGCGGCAAAGTTGTAAATTTTTTTCTTCACCTCACATTACTTTTGTCTTTGTGGTATGACATTTTTAGAACATCTTTACAGATGGAGTTTAACTCTTTCTTTTATTCAACTCATTTTCGTTAATGCCCCTTTAGTTCCATCAAGATTTAATACACATTGAAATTCCCTTTCAAATGAGTCCAAAAGCTTCTTTTTACCATATAGAAGTCTCTGAGCTTTCAAAATATGTCCTTTTAAATTTAAATGATTCTTAGAGAGTCTTTAAACTTATGTGATCATCAAAGAAGGCATTACCTCTTCTTAACAATCTTTGGAAAGGTGGTTCTCGTCTGAGCATCAGAGTCCACAGGTCTCAACTGCCAGCCCAGGACTCTCTAGGAGTCCGTATGTTCTGACCCGCCTCCCAGTGATCTGTTAACAGTTGCTAGAACTCAAAGTTCAGCTCAGCAGAGGATGCCAGCCCTGGGATCTGACTGGCAAAGCTCGAAGGATCCTGACTGGTTCCCTGCTTCTATTTAAATCAAGCAGAGGAACAGGAAATCATTTGTGAACTGGAGTGTTCCCTGCTTAGGACTGCCTCCCCTGCACTACCTGATCCTGCTGCCTGACTGTGACCTCCTGATATCCTGATCCAGCCTGCCACTAGACCCTGACTTCCAGTCTGCCCTCTGTCTTGTCTCAGACTCTGATCACCTGGTAACCTGACTCTGCCTGGCTCCTGACACCCAGGGTGAAAGTAAAGCTGAAGACCTACCAGTATGGGGGCCGGCTCCACACTCCATCCCTTCCCCGCTGCCTGGCCCATGCCGCCTGGGGTTCCAGCGGCGATTTAAAGGGCCCAGGACTCTGGCCGCTGCAATGGCAGTAGCAGCAGCGGCTGGCGGCCAGAGCCCCGGGTCCTTTTAAATCGCTGGCCCCAGGGCAGTTGCTCCTTCCCCCCACCCTGGGCAGCCGGGGGGAGGAGGGGGGGGCAAAAGGGACAATGACATTAAAGCACTGCCGCAGGGTCCTTTGCCGCAGCAGAGGTTTAAAGTCAGCTGGGCACGGGCCAGTACTGGCGGCCACTTTTTATTGGTATGCCGTACCAGCCTGTACCGGCTTTCACCCCTGCTGGCACCCGACTCCTTGTCTGGCCTTTGGCCTGTTTCAGATTCTTGTCTCCTGGTATCCAAACCCAACCTGGCTCCTGACTTCTCTGACCACTAAGTCAGATTGCCCACATCCCAGTCGTGAAACTGAGTTTGGTCAGGAAGTTGCTTAACCATTGCCTGAAAACTAACTAATTTCCCAAATAATATAAATATTTGATACTCAAGTGGCTTCTTATATTAGTAACCATTTATAAGATTACTTTATTCCATATCAGTACATAAAAGATATTACTACTCACAGCATTGATATCAGTAAATTGTCTTACATGGTTGAATTTAAATACAAACCATTTGCAAGTGAACATCACAAAAGAAGGTTATAGCATCTTAAGCATTTAAGGAATAAACAATCTAAGGTTTCCACCTTTTAAGTGGAAATGTGACCTTAGATATAACTAAAATATTTCCCAACTATACATATTTTCCTTAAAGTTAAACAAAGGAATACTTTAGGCTATATAAAAATCAGTGTCCCTAAGACGGTTGGTCACCTGAGGGCAGGGCAGTAGAGTTCAAACCAATGACCAGAGAGGTGAGAACAGGCATTGTGGTATACCTCCCAGAGGCCAATCACAGCACTGTAATCGCAACGGTGTCTATACTGGCACTCCAGCGTTGTAGCCCCGGCGCAGAAAGCTGTACCCCTATCGGCGGGTGTGTGTTTTTTTTTTTTTAAGAGCACTACAGCTGTGCAGTTTCTGCGCACTAAGTAGCTTGGCAGTGTGTACACCTCAGGAGTTACAGCGCAGAAAGCTGCTTTACTATGCAGAAACTTGCCAGTGTAGACGAGGCCTAAATGACATCCTCTTAGTCTCAGAAGACAGGTCTATTTGCCATAGCCTTTCTACATAACCACATCCTTTGAATTTGGAACCATTTGGTTCACTTCTTTTGCACTTCCTCCACTTCTATCATACCAGTTTTGAATAAGAATATTCTAGATGTGACTCCACAGCAATCTGTTAAACAAAGCCAGCATAGTTTCCATTGTCAGTGTTTAGTATTCTGTCTAGACACAGTACACACCCAAGAA
This sequence comes from Trachemys scripta elegans, assembly GCF_013100865.1. Lineage (NCBI taxonomy): Eukaryota > Metazoa > Chordata > Testudines > Emydidae > Trachemys > Trachemys scripta. The sequence goes on along the minus strand of NC_048303.1, from coordinate 86,822,624 downwards.
TTTTTCCAGATGATGATTAAAGATGGGCTGACAGAGCACAGCGGTAACTACTTAGAGGTTACAGCTTATTTAGGAAGGATTTGTAATATTGTTGTTAGAGATTAGTCAGGATAATTTTGAACCCCAGTGCATATCTGGTGTCTACTGATGCAAATGATGCTTAGTTGCTTTTAGTGTGTGGAAATATTTGATTTGTTTGCACAATCAGAATAGTTGCATGTTCAAATATAAGTACATAATTGCTCATGGTTTTTTCTGAGTGGACATCCAGATCCTTCGGTTTTTAATTGACCTGTAAAGTCCATCTCCTCAAAATTTCAGACATTCATTCATTCAGCCAGTTGCAAATGAAGATGTCTTATGTGATTCACCAAATTCCATTTCCCGCCCCCAGCACATTGTTCATCCTGGCTTCATATTTCATCCTGCCTTCTCTGTTAACTAGCATGTCATTTATAAAGGCATCAATCTGCATGTTCTATCCTGAGACACAATTTTCCAGATCAGTAATGCTGAGGTCCAGGAATAGTGAGTTAGGGATTTTTAAATCAATTGTTGCCAGCATATGCTGAAAGAGTTCAAAGTTACTGAACAAGAGAGAAACATTGATGATTTTTGTATTTAATTCAAGCAAATGGCCCTCCCGTGTACAGCACAGAGAGATGGATGATGAGCCAGCAGATTTAAATTCAGTGGGCCCAAAGTGAAGGTGCACAAATAGTGTAAAGATATCAAATGGACACAAGTGGGCTTAATTTAAAGGTTTAAATCAGCTGTGCAGAACAAGGCAGCTGTAAATCCATGATACAGTGGGTGGACAAGTAAGAATGATGTGACAGACAGGGTAAGTGTGTTGCATTACCTGGCTTATAGAAACCACTAGAGAGCTGCTCACTGTCACAGCAGACAACACTTTAGACAGGCAGAGAAGTAAAACCAGAGGAACTGAAGCGGAAAGAGAAGCAGCAACTCTTGAAGCTGCTCATTTAAAAAAAAAAGTCAGTCATAAATATGATCCTGACTCCCTGGTCTGTCCTCTGGCTTGTCTCAGGCTCTCATCTCCTGGCAGTCTGACTCTGCCTACCTCCTGACGTCCCCATTGCTGTGTTTAACTCAATTTATACTTTATGTTTTGCTGATTACTTTAAAAGTCAGGTGGTTTTGAGTGTATTGGATTCCTTCTCACAACTCCTCAGTATGTACCACCTCCCATAGGTCTGGGGAGGAGGAGTTGAAACTTCTTGATTATCAGTATTTTAATGAGAGCCCAGAGTCTTAGCACTGACTTAGAGCAATCTTCAGACAACCCAATTAGGGTGTTTGAATGATGAGCCAAGTTAGCCCCATGGCTATACAGTGGGAACTGAATTTTGTTACTGAATAGATTGTGGCTCTAATGCCACAGCCTTGAGTAGGCGACAGCATGGCACAGATGTCCAGAAATTAAATCCGTGAGGTGTTCACAAGTGTGACATTAACAGTATTCAAAGTTAGATGACACAATATTGCATAACCTCTGTACCACACTACTAATGTATATTGTAGATAGATATATAGAGAGACAGATGGGTGAGACACAGATATTTCAACATCTAACACTGACGTTCTGTTCAATAAATACATAGCAGCTATCTATGCTTAAACATACACCATAACGATATATATTCCTTAAATTATGTGACGTTTTCCAATGAATACATCTGTTAAAAGCCTGAAGACAATGACAAAAATTACTTGTTCATGAGTTCTAGCTACAAGGTATCTATTGAAACAAGGAATTTAGCATGTAGGTTTTATAGTTGCAGTGGGGCCATCTTGTGTTATACTGCAGGGGTAAAAGTGTGCTATGGGGGATGGATAAGACTCAGTGCAGGAGGAACTACATATGTTGTAAGCCATACATGTAAGCAGCTGACACTTATGAATCTCCATCACTCCTTTTTGCTACTTCAAAATGATTTTTATACACTAAACAGTGCCAGTTCCCTGATATGGTTTTAACTGTAGTAGGATTTGTAATGGGTGCAGTGGCTGCTGTACAAATTGCAGGCATTCCTCTTGTTCTTTAGACACACTTATTGGAAGCTGAAGCTGCAAATGATGAGGTGAAAGTGCTTATATGACAAAGACTGCAGTTTCTTAGACATATGTATCATCACAAAGCAGTTGGGAGGGGAGGTGCACTGGGGCCATTACTACAACTAGCTCCAGTGGGATCCATGTAACACAAATGAGAAGAAGTTGATCCTAAGAAGGGCTGAAAGCAGGAACAGCTAAAGACATCAAATGTACTATAGAAAAGGTTATACTCATGTGGGACAGTGAGAATGCTGTTATATTATCTAGGGCTATGTGAATTGTTTAAGTATCTGTAGCCAAATGGAAACTGAAAAAAGCTCAAATATTTATACAAATAATAAAAATAAGTAAGAAATAATAAGTAAAATAAATTGTTCTCTTTACTGTGTTCTAGCTTGTCTGTCAAAGTACACTCTCTCCACATTGCGAGGCAAATAGTCTTTCATGCCTGATGAAGGGAAATGCAGATATGACCCTTTGACCACAAACCAGTTACCAGTCAAGGCCACTAAGCACCATTGAAAGCTGTCTTATTTACTTTCTAAAACAAACTTACTGCAGCAGATTTACTTTGTCCCTGTCTTTATTTTCTGTTATTTTGTGATTTAATCATTAGACAGTTCATACACATCTGAGAGTTTATGTTTATAGCGAGGTACAACAGATTCAAAGGGGTTTAAATTAATCACTTTCCTCAATGCCATTATATTTATGGCCCGGAGAATTGCTGACTACTTTGACCTTTTTATTGTATAGCAGCAAAAACTTCACTACTGGTCAAATTCAGATATGATAATCTGGAGTATTGCACCACTGAAGTCACTTGGATCAGGTCCTAAGTGCATTTCACTTCATTGACTTCCTAGAATTTGAACCCTCTTATACCAAGTCTGAATTTGTTCTGTGATTTAGCTGTAGCACCAGAATTGCAATGTGCACTTTGTGTGTTGAGGTAATTTCACTTCACTATGACTGGGGTTTCTCTCTGTCTGAGCTCACTGTAAGACACTGCACTAGTAATAACTATATACCGTTGCTGGGTTTAGTTCAGTCAGCAATGATTTATCTGTATACAGATGAAATACACAAGTTGCTTAAGTACCTTTTTAACTTTTTCAAACAAAAGAGTTGTAACCATGTTTATTTGGGGAAAAAAACTCTACAGATGATATCTGGTTGGTGTGAATGTTCCCATTAGCATGCAGAGTATAAAAGGAGTCACATGTTATTCTGGATGCTCTGTAATATCAGCTTGATGCCCTATGTGAACTGTGACTGGCTTATGTGCATGGCCCGCAACAGTAAAAGCCAAATACTGTCCTTCCTGCTGATCCCTCCCACTGAACTTGGAACAAGGTGGGTTTGGGGGTTGTGGGAGGAGAGGAAGGAGTCTGTCCAGCACAGAGCAGCTTCAGGACCATAGTCTGTCCCCTCCCACACGTATGCCCCAGTACTTTAGGTGACAATGCTGCCTGATGGTGGATCCATTGGCCTCTCTGCTCCTTCTTCTCCTGTCCCTGCCCTGCTACTCATGTCTTGCTGTGCATGGATATGCAGGGAACCTTTGCTAAGCTGGGCTCCATGTTGTGCACAGCACGTGGGCCCTCTGAGCCGGTTCTCTACATCCTACCTGCTCCTTGTCCCTTGCTGTAGCAGAATGTGCTCTTGCAGCAACTGCATTTAGTGGAGGAGCAAGATTTGCCCTGAGTGATTATGTGTGTGACTGTTTCTCTTAAGGCAAGGGCAGCTCTTTGATTAGAAGTTAAGGTTTGGGGGGGTCTAATGCTTTCCTCCTATTAATTTTCCTTGTTTTGATGGGGCAGTTGTTTGCACCACAGTGATGACTTATTCCAATGCCCTCAGCTGCAATCAAAGTGGGCACTGTAAATTAACAATCCTAATAACAACTGAATACAATTTTAGTCTGAGATGCTCTGCACAGAGAAGATAGTGGGAAAAGTCAGTGGTGAGATCTGGGAGCACAGGTGACACACTGAATGCAGGAGGCTGAATGTGAACAAGAGACTTCTCAGCTATCCCAGCACACTGGGTAACAAAGGAAGGCAGTAAATGGAGCCTCTGAAAGTGTGCCAGTTCTGGTCAGTCCCTTTATTTAAGAGCCTGGCACACTGGCAGGATAGGTCTGCAAGTGTGCTGTAAAATATTTGTAGGTGCAGAGCAGAAATTGTTCTCTCCGCGCAGATTCCAAAAGCCTAGTAATTACTTTCCAACCCCCTTCAAAAATCAGGCTTACCTGAAATGAAGAATTATAGAATCCATCTGCCCCAGAAAGAGCACTGCTATTTTCTTTCAGCTCCATGTGTGTAACTTGGACAGGGATTTCTACCTCTCTGTTGAAAAAGGCAGGCTGGCAGCAGCACTTAGTTTATCTAGTATTCTGTTTTCTATTACTTAAAGTTTACCTGTAACCACTCCCATCCTGTTACTTCATGGCCCCACCTTCTAGCTCTTTTGAAACATCCCCCTGCACAGAAAGGCAGGGTGAAGCAGAATTCCAAGCCTATTAAAATGACAGAAGGATTCATGCATGCAACAAAAGAAAAATGCCTTCCTGAGTGATCCAAAAGCAAACCATGTATTTTTACATAGCCTTCATTCACTCACACACACAAAGCATGTAGTGCACAGAAAATCCTCCTCATCCAGATCTTTGAGAGGGAGCACCTCATTTAATCTTTTGTGATGCTTGTCTTAAAATGCCAATCAAAATATATGAAATATCCGTTGGCAGCTTGTGACGGGTTGGATCACAGAAACCCCCTTGGGAGCTGCCACCCGATGTGCAAAGACTACCCCTGCTTCTGTTTTCCCTGCCAGTTTAGGTCTCCAGCACCCTGTCATGCTGAGCCAGACACTCCCATCAGGCTCCAGACACAGACCCAGGGTCTGAATCACTTGTCCCAAAGCTGCAAGTTTACCTGAAAACAGCTCACAGAAGTGTGCTTGTCTTTAGCACTCAGATGCCCAACTCCCAATGGGGTCTAAACCCAAATAAATCCGTTTTACCCTGCATAAAGCTTATGCAGGGCAAACCCAGAAATTGTTCGCCCTCTATAACACTGATAGAGAGATATGCACAGTTGTTTGCTCCCCCAGGTATTAATACATACTCTGAGTAAATTACTAAATAAAAAGTGATTTTATTAAATACAGAAAATAGGATTTAAGTGGTTCCAAGTAGTAACAGACAGAACAAAGTAAGTCACCAAGCAAAATAAAATAAAATGCATATATCTATGCCTAATCAAGCTGAATATAGATAATCTCACCCTCAGAGATGCTTCAGTAAGTTTTTTCTCAGACTGGACACCTTCCAGGCCTGGGCACAATTCTTTCCCCTGGTACAGCTCTTGTTGCAGTTCAGGTGATAGCTAGGCGATTCTTCATGATGGCTCCTCCTCCCCTTGTTCTCTTCCACCCTTTTATATATCTTTTGCATAAGGTGGGAACCCTTTGTCCCTCTGGGTTTCCACCCCCCTTACTGGAAAAGCACCAGGTTAAAGATGGATTCCAGTTCAGGTGACATGATCACATGTCACTGCAAGACTTCATTACTCACTTGCCAGCACACACATATACAGGAAGACTCACAGGTAAACACAGCCATCTGCAGACAATGGTAGTCATCAAGATTCCAAACCATCCTTAATGGCCCACACTTTACATAATTACAATAGGCCCTCAGAGTTATGTTTTATAGTTCTAGTTTTAGATACAAGAGTGGTACATTTCTACAAATAGGATGATCACACTCAATAGATTATGAGCTTTGTAATGATACCTTACAAGAGACCTTTTGCATGAAGCATATCCCAGTTACATTATATTCACTTATATTTTTATAAAACCATATAGACTGCACAGCGTCACACAGCTATTGAAACAAATGACTAATAAAAATAGTCAAAATAGCCAGAGACCTGGGATATTAAAAGGCTTGCTTTTTAAAAGATCAGGCCCTGAGATAATGTACAAGTGTGTGCAATTGCACATTTAAGTGGCATGCACTGTGAATGTAGTTGTACCTGCAAATTGATATGACAACTTACACCAGCCAAGTCTCTGCCTTGTGTAGTGTAAAGGGGCCTTTGTGTACATAAGAATAGATCCCAGGTGTTTCTACAGTCAAAGCACGCAACCAGCCTCCACCCCCACCAGCCCCTTCAGCTCTTCTTTATCCAGTATAGAGACACTAAAAGTTAAAAACATTCTTTTCTTCTATGCAGATCAACTTTAAATGGGACTGTCTCAAAAACAATTATTGGTTTCCTAGTCATTTTGGGAACTGGAAGGATTACTGAACTGAAGGGCCCAGTGTCTCTTCCATATACACAAGTAACTTCCATTAGTGTTCCTGTGAGTTAGCCTATTTATACCCATTGTGGAGAGAATTGATTACAGAATCAAAGAATTTTACCTTTACAAAGATTGATACATAATTAGATCCAATGAATAGAAAACAATATCAAAAAGAGAACCTACAGTTTTTTTATTTGTAGTGTTTCCTTATCAAGCTTTGTACAGGAATGGAGATAAATTTTAAAATACCAAAGTTATTTGGGAAATACATACTCCTTGCATAGTCATCTTTCTTATGTCTGGGGAAATCTGAATTCAGTGGAGTTACATGGATGTAAAACTGCTAACAATGAGTTCAGATTCAGACCTATGGTCCAGGAATTTCAGACGAGGATTGTCAATTTGCATGCCTCCCTTTCTCCTTGAGAAAAACTGCACCACTGAGCTCCGTTCCATTCCCTTCCCTTGTTCAGCCCAGTACTTTCATACCACATGGGTGTAGCTAACATTCCATCATCTCCTTTGATTAAACAAAATCAGCAAATGAAATCCTGTATGTGTTTACAGTCTTGCAGGGTGTCAGATGCTGTTACACAATGGATAGCCATCACTTCACAGCAGTTACAAGAGAAAACAAGAGATTAATGCTCTAGAGAAGACAACAATTGTTGAAAAGCATGCATTTGACATCTTTCCCTTGTAGCCAGTCCCCAAAACAGATGGGAGTTTTTTTCAGTGCTCTCTGAGAAAGATATCAAGCTATTTGAAAAGACTGTCTGCAAAAAACTTTCTTTGTGAATCCCGATAGACATATAGACAATTGTAAAGAAAAACACAAGTCCTGCTAAATGGATATACCTTCTGCCTGAGCTTTGTACTTATATAGAAATTTACCTTTCAATAGGAGAAAAGGATGGCAGTTGATATAAATGAGCAACCTACAGCTATTGGAAGTGGAACTGATAGTCATCTTCAATGCTTCTTGGGCAACAGATACAGAAATGTAAGTAGTAAAATATGGAGAATTCTGGCAAGCAAATAAAGGTCCCAATCTTCAGAACAAGGCGGCCGCCACAATGTGACTAAACTGCAATAACCACAAAACTCTAACCACAAGGAACAGCAAACAAAACACTGTAGGACTCTGGAGTGTTGAGTAATGGGACAACATTCAATTTGCTTTGAAAATCAGTCATTCAGGCTTGTTAGACCATATTATGCAAATCAAATTGTTTCCGTACATTTCCAGTAGCTGAGCAGATTAGAATTTTTACAGAACCCAAAGGCCTCAGTCCACATCAGGGCCTCATTGGTGTAGGCACTGTGCCAACACATAGACCTTGTCTACACTGGCAAGCTTCTGGGTAATAAAGCAGCTTTCTGCACTGTAACTCCCGAGATGTACACATTGCCAAACCACTTAGTGCGCAGAAACTGCGCAATTGTAGTGTTCTAAAAAAACACCCTGCCGAGAGGCATACAGCTTTCTGTGCCAGGGCTACAATGCTGCAGTGCCAGTGTAGACATCATGGCAATTACAGGGCTGCGATTGGCCTCTGAGAGTTGTCCCACAATGCCTGTTCTCACCTCTCTGGTCATTGGTTTGAACTCTACTGCCCTGCCCTCAGGTGACCAACTGTCATCCCCACCCCATAAATTCCTTTGCAAATTTAAAGTCCTCTTCCTGTTTGCTCAGTGACCGTGTGCAGTAGTCTCAGCGCATCTTTCTAGGTGGCCACGCAGGTGCCACGTGCTAGGCAATCCCCTGCTTGGAGCAATGCCGAGCTGCTGAACCTCATCAGCATTTGGGGAGAGGAGGCTGTCCAGTCCCAGCTGCGCTCCAGCTGTAGGAATTATGATACCTACGGACAGATTTCACAATGCATGACAGAAAGGGGCAATGACTGGGACACACTGCAGTGCAGGGTCAAAGTGAAGGAGCTGCGGAACGCCTACCACAAGGTGCAGGAGGCAAACCACCACTCTGGTGCTGCGCCCATGAGCTGCCGGTTCTACAAAGAGCTGGACGCGATACTCGGTGGCAAACCCACCTCCACTGCGAAGGTCCCTGTGGATACTTCATTGGCTTGCGTGCCAGTCAAGATTGGACCGAACCAGGAGGAGGAAATCTTGGATGAAGAGGGGGAGGGGGACCCAGAGGCAGAGGATGGCTTGGAGGCCAGAGATGCATGCAGCCAGGAGATCTTTTCTATCCCAGAGGAGCCTAGCCGGTCACAGCAGTCGGATCTTGGCGAAGCGCAAACAGGAGAGGAGTCCTCTGGTAAGTGGATCTGATTTTGGGAATTGCTGAAGTGATTTGTTGGGGGCAGGAAGGTTGCAGAAAGCAGGCTTGTCTCCTGGGGAATGACTCACCAGGTCATTCTCTTCTTTAAGTTTTGTCTAATGGAGAGTCAGTCCTGCCTAGACTATGAGGGAAGCCTACTAAAGAACCAGGGAGGCAAACGGCCGCTCCTGGTCAGAGCCCCAGACATCCCGCAGAAATGATGAGCTGCATGCCATTCTAGGAGGTGTCCCTACAACAACCCCACCCGTTGCTTCCCTCCTCCCCCACCCATCCCGGGCTACCTTGGCAGTTATCCCCCCATTTGTGTGATGAAGTAATAAAGAATGCATGAATTTGAAACAACACTGACTTTATTGCCTCTGCAAGCAGAGATCAAAGGGGGGAGGGGAGGGCGGTTGGTTTACAGCGAAGTCGAGTGAATCACCGTTCTGCACTTGCTCAGCCTATAGTTGAAAATGGGAATCTGTGATAAGCACTAGGATAGAAGCACATGCAGGACTGAATCTCCATTTGTGTGTGGGTCTTTGGTTCACACTGGTAAAATGCAAAATGTCCCAGGATATGTATGTTGGGGGGACAGTTCTAAACGGCAGCTTTATTTTTTTATTTGCAGCAAAAGGTAGAGGTCTAAGTATCTGATTGTGAGCCCTGGGAGCAAGGGGTAGGCTGGGGTAGGTGCGACCACGCGGTGGTGCCGACTGGGAGAGCAGCCTGAGGCAGAAGCCTCCAGGTAGCATGATATTCCAGGCAGGACTGAATCTCCATTACACAAAACTTAAAGAAAAGAATGACCTGGAGTCATTCCCTTTTTTGTCCAGGCGCCCCTGACCGACCTCACCAAGGCCAGCCAGGAGCACCCATGTCTGCCCAGGCGCCCCTGACCGACTTCACCGAGGCCAGCCAGGAGCACCCATGGGACGACGATGATGGTTATCAGTCACACTGCACCGTCTGCCGTCTGCAAGGCAAGGCAAGGCAAGGCAAGGGGATGCTGCTGTGTAGCGCTGCAGCACCGCGTCTGCCAGCAGCATCCAGTAGACATACGGTGACAGTGAAAAAAGGCGAGAAACGATTTTTTTCCCTTTGCTTTCACGGGGGGGGAGGCCCTGACGACATATACCCTGAACCACCTGCGACAATGTTTTTGACCCTTCAGGCATTGGGAGCTCAACCCAGAATTCAAATGGTTTTCGGAGAGTGTGGGAACTGTGGGATAGCTACAGTCATCAGTCACCCCTCCCTCCATGAGTGTCCATTTGATTCTTTGGCTTTCTGGTACGCTTGTCTCAGCTCCTTAAGTTTCACGCAGCACTGTGTTGAGTCCCTGTTGTGGCCTCTGTCCATCATCGCCTTGGAGATTTTTTCAAATGTTTTGGCATTTCGTCTTTTGAAACGGAGTTCTGATAGAACAGATTCATCTCCCCATACAGAGATCAGATCCAGTATCTCCCGTATGGTTCATGCTGGAGCTCTTTTTTGATTCTGGCTGTGCTGATGAGCTCTGCATGGTCACCTTTGCTGATCAGCGCTCCACGCTGGGCAAACAGGAAATGAAATTCAAAAGTTCATGGAGTTTTTCCTGTCTACCTGGCCAGTGCATCAGAGTTCAGATTGCTGTCCAGAGCGGTCACAACGGTGCACTGTGGGATAGTTCCCGGAGGCCAATACCATCGAATTGCAGCCACACTAACCCTAACTCGAAATGGCAATGTCGATTTTGGCACTACTCCCCTCATCGGGGAGGAGTACAGAAATCGATTTTAAGAGCCCTTTATGTTGAAATAAATGGCTTCATTGTGTGGATGCGTGCAGGGTTAATTCGATTTAACGCTGCTAAATTCGAACTAAACTCGTAGTGTAGACCAGGCCTTCAAATGTCATTGTAATGCGCCAGCTTCATACTGTTGTTTGATAGAGTTTCTCTGCAAAGGAAACTCAAAGCTTGAGGTGGATTGCTATTTGTAGATGTGAATCCAAAAGCAATATATTTTTGCACAACTGACTATGGTTTTTTTTCCCCACTCATTTTCAATTCCTTACAAATTTCACTGTCACCACTATCGCCGCTTTCAGCTCCTCATTTTAAAAATCTATTTTTACATTGCAACCTCATATACACCATGACGACTTCAACTTCATTAACGTGCTTTCATGCATCAGGAAATGACATAAAATGCATGTCTAATACAGTGCATATATGCACATTATGTTACCTTATAATATATAGAGTGCAATATAAAAAAGTAATTGTATGAAATTTTAGTTTGTATTGATTTCACTAGTATTTTTTATGTAGCCTGTTGTAAAATTAGGCAAATATCTAGCGGGGTTGATGTGCCCCCTGCAAGACCTCTGCATAGTCTCCAAATTTACCAGCTAAAATTTTATTTTCTAGAATATTTGGGTAAAATTTGCAAAAATAGCTAATCCATTAACTTCCTGTGAGACCTAGGTTTTTCATTTTTGAAAATGGGACTTGGCACTTTTGAAAAAATGTACTCATTCTGAATAAAATATTTGTTATCTTTGTTATAGAAAGCCATTATAGTATAGTCTGTCAAAGGATAAGAATTAACTCAAAAAATTCTTGGGAATCTATTTTTGAGCCACATATGTTGCCTTAACTTGTTATGATCTCTGTACCACCCAGCACACCTAAGGCAGTTGCTAAAAATATGACTGATTAGGTTTAGGAGAGAGAAGAATATTGACCAAATTGCTCTGTGCATCTGTCTCATGTCTTTCACTGGAAACATTTCTTTCTTTTATCTTACTCCACTAAACTGTAACTTGTCTGTTCCGTATAACTGAAACAGATCAGGAGCCATTACCCTCTCTGAGATTTAGATTCTTTAGAAAAAGTGGAATTTTTACTCCAAAGACTAATTATTCCTAGGGAGTTGGCCATCATATCCATTCTTAAAAGACTGAATCACTGTTGCCCTGCCCATAAGCAGTTATCTACATCAGTGCCAAATGGGTGTAAAATAATACCATTCTGAATTGGAAGCATTTTATACCCAATTTGTACCAATTTTGAATAAAAATTGGGTAGAAAATGTAAATTGGCGCAGTTTGCAGGTCACAGACCTGGTAGACTAATTATTATGACACAATTACAGCTGCTGACACTCTGCTGTACTAATACAGGCTTGTGTGCTAGAATGTTTGAGGGCACCTTCACTTAAAAAAATAAAAGTAAGAGATGCCTGGGCAGAAAGTCCTTTATTGGGTTTGAACCACTTCGTGTGACTGATCCATAAAGTTTTTAAGGCATCTTCTAGGGGCTGGTATATGCTATAGACTATGTTTGAACATGGTTGTGAAGATACAGAGTTAACTGGGATGGTGCTGAATGTGAGTTAGTGATCAATATGGCCCAGAAAAGGTATGTACAGCATCTTGTCTGCTGGGTGTAAACATGATTGGCTGACATAATTCTGAACAAAAGTTGTCTTAGCCCACTCTATTATTCCTAAGAAACCTCCCAAACTGACTCAAGTCTGTTGCATCCCTTGGAATAAAACAATAAAAATGGTATTCCACCACAACAGGAATACAGAAACCTTGACTTCAAACCAAAGGAGCCGAAGGTTAGGCCATGACATAGATAGATCATCTCCAAACCCAATCCAATACTCCTGTGCTCTGAGCGCTCCTGGGTTGTTAGAATTATAGAATCAGTAGAAAATCAGTGCCCACTATTTTCTGTCTGAGTCCCTTCTGGTCAGGGTTTTTGTCAGTGCAGCTGATAACTCCACAGCAATGGCCAATAGCAAACAAGTGAGCTTTTGAAAAAGCCAGGGAAGAACTGTACCTGGACAAACATATTTACTGTTGTGTGTTATAATTTAGCATTCATCTCAAAGGAAAGGTGAGAAACAAAACTTGGCCACTGTTTTCAAAGTAAAATTTCCTCATTTTGCTAAGGAAAATATTTGCTCGGAAAACTAAGCACCTGATCCTGCACACATTGTCTTTACCGACAGTTTTTCATAACTACTTTCTCCGGTGGAAAATTTTTACACGGTCATGAAAATGGTAAGGGTGACGGGAAGGATTGAAGCTACTTCTCAATACAGGGGAATATACAAAATAATTCCAGGTAGGTAAGTAGTAATTTGGTCACTTTTCTTGGCAAAAGCCCAACGTTTGGGCTAAAGGAGAACATTTTTGTGGGTGTATTTCTCTGCTATTGTTCTTGAAGTATGGGTCTTTCAGCAGCAATACAGACAATTAGGTTAAGATGAGATACTTTGTATTTTCCAAGAATATTTACAACACTGATTACAGAACGAGCCACATCTCATGGGAGAGATCAGGGTAACTGCCCTATAAAGAGCAGCGAGAGGCTGCAATAAAGTGAGGAAATCAGGACATGGTAGGGAGACCGCAGAGAGTGTGAAAGGCTCCCGCAGGGAAGACTTAAGGCACGTGTATATTGCAAAACACAGAAAACAAAACACCCTACCCATTCAAACCCCCGTGGCACTGAGTCTCAGAGCCTGGATCTATAGACTTAGGCTCATGCTATAGCGCTAAAAATAACTGTGTAAACATTCTTGCTTGGGCTCTGACAAACATTCCCATTGAAATGGTTTCAGAGTCCGAGCATGAGCCCTGAGTCTGTAGACCCAGGTTCTGAGACTCGCTGCCATAAGCATGTGTTTTTTTCTCCCCCCTCAGCATAGACATAACTTCTGAGGTCCAGGGAGCTGTGAGAGAGGAGCTGAAGTGAGCAGGAGGCTTCTGCTAGAGACCCTGACTGGCAGAAGGATTCAGGCCTTGAAGCCAGAACCACAGGGCTGAAAAAGGCTGAGCTTTTTCAACCAGGTCAAGTCTGAGAATACTGGAAGAGTCCCTGACTGGGAGAAGGGCTTGGGGGCCTGGAAGCCATAGGGCTGAGCTCCAGCCATGTAAAGCCTGAGGGCTGACGTATACTAGAAAGTTAGGTTGGCTTAACTACTCCACTCAGGGCTGTGAAAAATGTTACACCCTGTGCAATGTAAATAAGCTGACCTAAATCTCACTGTAGACAACGCTATGTGGACAGAAGAATTTTTCCATTGACTTAGCTACTGCCCCTTGCACAGGAGGATTTACTACAGGGCTGGAAGGGATTCCAACCCTTCCACCGCTGTAATAAGTGTCTATACTACAGTGCTAGAGCAGCACAGCTGGGCCGCTGTAGTGTTTCTAGTGTAGACGTACCCAAAGAGACTTAGAATTGGGACCTAGCTCTGGGAAGAAGGGAGAGTGGCTGAAGTGGGGTTGGGGCCTGGAGGGCTAGTATGTAAAGACTCAATAAATGGAACCCCAGTAGGGGAATGCTTTAATTACCTGTGGACTGTGAGTTAAGGGACCCAGAAGAGGGGAGAGATTGGTAACAGGGCACTGCAGAGGCTCCTCTGGCCATGAAGGGGTGTTCAGGAGATGACCTGAACTTTGTATGGTCATTTACATTCATACAAAGTGGTGGTAAAATGCTACCAAATTAGAATGTCAAATGACCATACGAGGTGCAAAGTAGTGAAGAAATTGTAATTCTAACGGGCAAAGTTGAAGAATAAGCCAAAGAAACCTGTTGCTTCAGGAAACAAACACACAAAAGGGATTCTTGTGGAATTAACACTTTCTGGAAAACAACATACATCTGTTAGCCACAAGATAAGGGATAGGCTGTCTAGGTCAGAACAGTCCAGAACATCTGAATTCAGGGGCCTGAGCAGTTGACCACTCTTTACTTGAAATTCTTCCATGGGAAGATCTCAGAGAAGATGTTTGCTTTGTAAGTACTTGGGGGATCATCAATGGTCCCAGAATAACTTTGCCATCCCAAGATCAACTTGCTGAACATCACTTTTGTGGTTTTACTATCATACAGCTTCACCCTGTGAAGCCATAAAATGTACAGCCCACAATGCTTTGGGAAGGAACAAAGTGGATGCAGGAAGCAATCCCATGAAGGAAATTGGAAATATAAAATATATTTTCTTCCTGTAATTCTGAAGATGTTTCAAAACCTCTTTAGTGAGTTAATTCCACCTACATAGTCTCTGAGAAATGGAGCACAAAGGGATGGACACACAAGAAGAGAACCTGGTTACATTCCAGTGGAACAATGCCACAAATGGTGAATCAAAGGTAAAGGACAGTGGTTCACATATGATCATCTTTATCTGACAACTGATCACCCCCAGTTGTCATAAAAAATAAAGATAAGATCAAAAGGTCATTTGTTAGGGTAACACTTTGAATGGGCATATGTTTCTCTTCTCCTTTCACTGGCTAAGATAAGTCTCAAGTATCTTGGTGGGAATCCCTGGTCAAAATCAAAGTAACAAAACATTGAGACACAAATATCTCAACGTGCTTCATGAAAGCTATGTGTAGGGCTAGGCATATATGCAGGCTGGCGGTTACTTGATGTTTGGTTGATAATGGAATTCCTGCTCAATAAAAGTGAAACTCATACCTCTGCAGAGGGACAGCACAACATCCAAGTATAACTGAAGTACCACATGGTGTGCAAACTACAGCCCGCGGGCCACATCCACATCCAGCCCGTGGGACCCTTCTGCCCGGCCCCTGAGCTCCTAGCCCAGGAGGCTAGCCCCTGACCCCTCCCCCGCTGTTCCCTCTCCCTTGCAGCCTCAGCTCGCCCCGCCGCCGGCGCAATGCTCTGGGCAGCAGGGCTGTGAGCTCCTGGGGCAGCTCCAGGGCCTGACCCAGTGCTCTGTGCTGTGCGGTGCGTGGCTATCTCCAGCTGGGCGGCCCCCAGCCACTGGTGCTCCAGGCAGCGTGGTAAGTGGGTGGGGCGGGTGGGGGTTGGATAGAGGGCAGGGGAGTTCAGGGTGGTGGTCAGGGAGCAGAGGTGTGGATAGGGGTTGGGGAGGTCAGAGTGCGGGGAACAAGGGGGTTGAATGGGGGCAAGGGTCCCGGGGGGGCAGTCAGGGGCAGGGGTTCCAGAGGCGGTCAGGGAACAGGGAAAAGGGGTGTTTGATGGGGCAGGAGTTCCGGGGGGGGGGGCGGCGGGGAGGGGGGGGGGGGGGTGGGGGGGGGGGCGGGGGCAGTCAGGGGCAGGGATTCCAGGGGCAGTCAGGGAACAGGGAAAAGGGGTTGTTGGATGGGGTAGGGCTCCTGGGGGGGCAGTCACGAAGGAGGGGGGGGTGGATGGGGGGGGGGGGGGCAGTCAGGGGCAGGGGTTCCAGAGGCGGTCAGGGGATAGGGAGACGGGGTGGTTGGATGGTTGGATGGGGAAGGGGTTCCGGGGGGGGGAGGCACAAAGGAGGGGGGGGGGGGGGGCGGGCAGGGGGGGGGAGGGCAGGGAACATGTGTGTGTGGCTAGGGCAGGCGTCCTGGGGGGGGGGTGCAGATAGGGGGTGGGGGCTGGTCCATGCCTGCCTGTTTGGGGAGGCACAGCCTCCCCTAACCTGCCCTCCATACAATTTCCGAAACCCGATGCACCCTCAGGCCAAAAAGTTTGCCCGCCCCTGACTTAAATTCTCAAGACAGACCTGAAATGGTACTTCAGTGGTGCCTGGGTCTAGTGCTGGCCCTCTGCAGATGTGTGAGTTTCTCCCTAAGACAATAGCTTCTGTTATAAATGATACAAATTCATTAATATTGCTTCAGTGGGAGGTGCAGGATATGACCTGTATTAAAAATCTCAATTTCCTGGTATGAGTTACTAGCACTCAATCTTGATTTGAATAAATCAACAATTTTTGTTTTTTTAAAAAAGTCTTTTAAAATAGTAGGCGTAGACATCAGTGGGCAATTCAGTCATCAGTGCAATACAATCTCACACAAAACCAGGAATTGGGTAATATTGATCCTCTGGGTCTGGCAGCATAAAGAGTAAACGTTTCTCTTAAGATTAAGTATTTGCAAGGAGAGCTATTGCTTTAGCACAAAAGCAGAGCCTTTGTGTAAGGAAACTTGAAGAACTGGAAAGTCCTGAGAGCAATTAAATGCCAAATGTACCAGGAAGAGAGGTACAAGTACAGTACTTTGCAGGTAAATCTCCTTCTTTATGATTATCATTTCCTTGACATGTTTAACAATAATTCTCAGCGAGGGACAAATACATTAGGAACTGCTGGATCTAAGTTACAAGAAAATCCTAAAATAATCTAATCTTTCAATAGTTCATGTTTACATTAGCTCTCATTAGTCAACTCAGTTTCTGATAGGCAACACTATGCGGATTCTTTTGAATGCCATACATTCTGGCCTGTATTAAATTCCTCGGCATAATGATGGAGGACTACTGGACAATAAGGGAGATGGACCTTTTGGAGGGTCAGAGAAGAAATAGGGTGTTAAAAGGAAGTTGAAAGGGAAACCCTTGAGAAACTCATTCTGAACCTGAATGTTAGGCTCCAAGTACATTTTGATAAAGTGGTACATGAGCAGCTGGTAGTAGCAAGACATCATTTAGAACAAGCATCTATTTAAACTGAATAATTCCAGGAAGGCTGAATAAAAACAAAACAAAAAAATCAGTGAAAGGCAGGATTGGATAACCACATTAATGAACAGGATGTTCTTATAAAGATAGACCCTGGTGCAGAACATAATGTAATGACAGATGCAATATACTAGCAAATGCTGCAGAGCATAATTCAAAAACTAGACAATTTCATGTGTGGGTCACCAAGTAAATAAACTAACTTTTTTTTTTTTTTACTAGGCCTGGCAAGGCTACGTGCTCCTGAATTCCTTGTCCAATCTTATTGTTATGGCCTCTCCTGTCATGATCAAAGTCTTTGTTCACACATCTTAGAGCTACTGACTGCAATTCATGCAGGACTCATCTAACTGGGGAAGTTTACTCTTCCTGTCATATACAAACACACACAAACAGTTAGCTAAATGCATCTTTGTTTCTGACTTACTATCTAAGAGTATGTCTACACTGGCAGATTTACAGCACTGGGAGTTACAGCGCCACTCAGAGAGCTCTGAAGGGAAACCGCTGTTGTACATTCACATTGTCAGCTGCCTGCGCGCTAGCATGTTCACACTTGTGGCACTTGCAATGGTATTTGGAGCGGTGCACTCTGGGCATCTATCCCACAGAGCATCTCTTCCTCTTTTGTTGCTAAGACTTGTGGTAAGATGGAGGGGGTCGCAGGGCATCCTGGGTCCTGTCCCAATGCCCCATGATGCATTGTTTCGCATCCCAGCAATTTCTGTGCTTCTGTCCGCATTTGGCGCCATCTTTCAATGGTTTGTGTACCGTGCGCCCTACCTCTTCGGTCTGCAGGAATGGATCCCGAACTGTTGACCAGTATGCTGCTCACTCTGACCAACACGTCACGAGTGGCAGTGGAGTTATTCCTTAAACTACAAAGGCAAGAGGAGTGCAACACTGATCTCGCCACATGTACTAGCTACAACACGAGATTGTTTGTGGCATTCATGGAGGTGCTGACCACAGTGGAACGGCGTTTTGGGCTCAGGAAACAAGTACTGAGTGGTGGGATCACATTGTGATGCACGTCTGGGATGACGAGCAGTGGCTGCAGAACTTTCGGATGAGGAAAGCCACATTCATGGGACTGTGTGATGAGCTCACGCCAGCCCTACAGCACGAGAATGAGAGCTGCCCTGTCACTGGAGAAGCACATGGCGATTGCACTGTGGAAGCTGGCTCCTCCAGACTACTACCTATTGGTCGCTAACCAGTTCGGAGTGGGAAAGTCGACCACTGGAGTCGTGTTGGTGGAAGTGTGCAGGGCCATTAATCGCATCCTACTCCAAGAGACTGTGACTCTGGGCAACGTGTATGACATTGTGGATGGCTTTGCACAGATGGGTTTCCCTAACTGCAGAGGGGCGATAGATGGCACGCATATTCCAATTCTGGCACCAGACCACCTAGCCACCAAGTACATTAATTGGAAGGGGTATTTCTGAATGGTTTTCCAGGTGCTTGTGGATCACCATGGGCGTTTCACAGACATTAACGCAGGCTGGTCCAGAAAGGTGCATGACGCACTCATCTTTCGGAACATTGGCCTGTTCGAGAAGCTGCAAGCAGGGACTTTCTTCCTGGACCAGAAGATCATCATAGGAGAAATTGAAATGCCCATTGTGATCCTGGGAGACCCATGCCTACCCCTTAATGCCGTGGCTTATGAAGCCATACACGAGGCAACTTGACAGCAGCAAGGAGCGGTTCAACAACCAGTTCAGCAAGTGCTGAATGACTGTTGAGTGTGCTTTTGGCTGTTTAAAGTCCCGCTGCCTATATGGGAAGCTGGACCTGGCCAATGACAATATTCCTATGCTCATAGCTGCTTGCTGTACGCTCCATAATATTTGTGAAGGGAAGGGTGAAAGCTTCACTCAGTGCCAGACCGCTGAGGCTCAGCGCCTGGAGGCTGAGTTTGAACAGCCAGAGACCAGGGCTGTTAGAGGGGCGCAGTGCAGGGCCATAAGGATCAGGGATGCTGTGAGGCAGCAATTTGAAGCTGAAAGCCACTAATATTTGTTACTATGCTCTGGAGTGCAGTGCTTGTACTGCTAGGAGGTGATTGTGATTTTGGTGCAGACGATGCAATGTAAAGGTTTAACATAATTGTCTGTTGCTTTGCAGGGATCTGTTTGCTTTCAATTAGTAGAATAAAGATTGCTTTCAAACCAACACAATTCTTTTATTAAAAAACAACAACCAGAGGAGAGAGTCAAACAAAAAACCACATCAGCACTGAGGGGGATGGGGGAAAGGGAAGGTCCGAGGAGGAGGCGGGGTCCTGGGATGGCTACAGATTTGTGTATGTCGAGGGATCATATCCAACATTCTTCTTTGAAGTACAATGCAGTGGGTGCTGTACTTCAGCAGGGCCAAACTGCTGACGGATGGGTGTTGAGTGCAGTGGGTAGTGGGAGTCCACAGTGCTGGCCTGTGAAGGGGGAGGAGTGGAATGCTGCGGGTACAGACTGGAGCTAGGAGGTTGATAACAGTGTGTTGGCGGTGTCTGGAGGGGTGCACGGGAAAGAGTTTTGCAACAGTGGCTACAGGGGAGGGCAGGAGCAGAGCTGCTTGGTTTGCAGAGCTAGTATCGCCTGGAGCGTGTCCACTTGGCACTCCACAACGTTTATGAGCCGCTCCGTGGCTTCTTTCTGGTTTGCCGCATTCTCCTTTCAGTCCCTCTTCTCGCTGTCCCACCACTCCTTCAATTCCTGTTTCTCAGCCATGTAGTGCATCATAACGTCATGCAGAAAGTATCAGAGGGGTAGCCGTGTTAGTCTGGATCTCTAAAAAGCGACAGAGTCCTGTGGCACCTTATTGTAACCCTTCTGCCAGGCCGAGTTGATAGCAGCAAGGGCCGGGTTCAGTACATAGGGGTCCCCTCCCAACAGCGTAACACAAAACCAGCTCAAGCCCCCACCCAGTGACCTGGGAAAATCTTACACATGCCCCTGGGCGCCTCGAAGAGGCAATACTTCCCCTCTTGCAAGCACAGTCTTGGTGTAGCAGAAAATGTTTAATAACATGAGGTAAATGACATAGCATTAAATTGGGAAAACACCACAACTAGAGTTCATAGACCAAACCATGAGCGAAGACTCACCCCAGCAAATTGGGCCATGTCCTTTCCCGTTGGTTCCTGAAACCAGCAACCCCAAAATCACCCAAAGTCCCAAAAGTCCAACACCCCCAAAGTCTCTTGGGTCCAGCAACCCAAGAATCACCAAACCCCCAAAAGTCTGGGGCTGCACTGACCAGGGACAGAGTTCAAAGGGGGGGCACGCAGGCTGTTAAGGGGTACCTTACGTGATCCGAGGCCGACCGGCTGCCTCTCCGTGGAGTTCCGCCGCAGCCTTCACCACGAGCTGCTCTACTCCACCAGCTGTCCCGTGAGCCGCTCCTGCCATCCCACGAACTGCTCTGCTCTACCAGCTGCTCCACTCCGCTCACCGATCCGTGAGCCACTCCAGCCGTCCCCGCAAGGCTCCGCTCTGCTAGCTGCTCCGCCAGCCGCTTAGCAATATAGCTTCAGGCTCCCACATTAGTTAACACAGCACTCAGTGATCTCAGCTCTTAGTAACTTTAACTCTTTTAGTAGGGGATCCCCAGTGCTGGTGCATTATTGGCCCAAAGTGAATTCAACTCAGCAGCCTGTAACTAGATTCCTAATGGAATCAAAGTTAGCTCTGACATTCAACAGTGGAGAGAGGAGGAGGTGTAATTGGTGTTTCAGGCTCACAAAAGGGGCCTACACCACCAGGTACAAATACCTGCCCCCAACCTCTCTCCATTCACTAGGTTTTGTAACCCATGCCCCTTGTCAAGCGAGTGCTACTTAGTTAATGGTGAGTCCTTCTGTCATACAACAGTTCCACTGGCCTTGATTCACAGAATCAGGGTAACAAAACTTTATTCTTCCTGCCCAAATAACAGAGAAACTGGGGATCCCACACCAGCCAAAGTAACCACTTTCAGTTGCTGTTGTCTCATGCCAGGCGGGTGGGTGTGCCTATGCAAACAGGATCAGCCCCTGGAGTTCTTTTCCACACTCGCCATAATTCACCACCAGATGTCAGGGTAGAGCTCATCCTGACTCTGCTTACATCATAGACTAACAGATGTATGGAGCATAAGCTTTCATGGGTGAATACTCACTTTGTCAGACGCATGTGGTGGAAATTTCCAGAGGCAGGTATAAATATTCAGGCAAGAATCAGTCTAGAGATAATGAGGTTAGTTCAAAAAGTCATACAGAAAGTCCTCCTTAGGTCGTCGTGGCCGCTTTCTAATTCTGAGTAGCCATTCAGCTGCCAATAACAAAGAGGGAGGCTGGGCTCCCAAGGTCATCTCTGTGAAGTTTAAACACAACATTTTACAGAAGCAGTATTTTTTCCAACACACAGAACAGTGATTCAGTGATTTAAAGCACAGCTAGTACTCACACACCTGACACTAATTGGCTGACCCCAGGCAAGCACACATGAGGCACAAGTCCCCCAAAATGGTGAGCAGCTGCAGGGGCAGGGGAAATCAGTGTTCTGGACCCTGCTGTACACTGGGCACATGGCTCTTGGGGAGAGCCAGCAGTGTAGGGGGGGCCTGATAATCATTCCTGTCTCCACATTTTCCACAGGATGTGATAGTTATGGAAGATATCTCACTGCTGAGGGTGATCAGGGAATCAAGGGAGGGTCTTCTCCAAGACTGCAGCTTCTGCCCTGGCCCTTATGTGGCTTGCCTGTGTGCAGCAATGTTCCCCCCTTACTGACAGCACAGTGGCATGGGAAAGTCAATGTTACTGGGGCAAGAAACAAAGCAGCTCTGCCAAAGAACCTGCGGCAGTGGATTGCCCAGTATCTCCATGAGAGTTTCCTGGAGATCTCTGAGGCAGATTCCCGTGAAGTGAGGGAGTTCCGCTGCTCAGACTAGGCATGTGGTGGTACGTGCATCATACAGAGACAAGCCTGCTTTCTGCAACCCTCCTGACCCCAACAACTAGCCTCAGCGATTCCCAAAATAAAATCCACTTACCAGGGGCCTCCTCTCCTGTTTGCGCTTCACCAACATCCGACTGCTGTGACTTGCTAGCCTCCTCCGGGGTAGAAAAGAGCTCCTGGCTGCATGCATCTCCGACCTCCTGTGACGGGTTCAATCACAGAGACCCCCTTGGGACTGTCACCTGGTGTGCCGAGACTACCTCTGAGCCCATTTTCTCTGCCAGTTTGGGCCTCCAGAACCCTGCCTTGTTGAGCCAGACATGCCAGTCTGCTCCAACACATACCCAGGGTCTGAGCTACGTGCCCCAAAGCTGCAGACTTAGCTGAAAACAGCTTAAGAAGTGCTCTTGTCTCCAGCACCCAGACAGGATCCAATGGGATCCAAAACCCAAACAAATCCATTTTACTCTGTATAAAGCTTATACAGGGTAAAGTCATAAATTGTCCACCCTCTATAACACTGATAGAGGGATATGCACAGCTGTTTGCTCCCCCAGGTATTAATTACTTGCTCTGGGTTAATTAATAAGCAAAAAGTGATTTTATTAAGTATAAAAAGTAGGATTTAAGTGGTTCCAAGTAATAACAGACAAAACAAAGTAAGTTACTAAGTAAAATAAAGCAAAACATGCAAGTCTAAGCCTAATACATTTAAGAAACTGATTACAGATGAAATCTCACCTCCAGAGATGTTCCAATAAGCTTCTTTCACAGACTGGACTCCTTCCTAATCTGGGTCCAGCAATCATTAAGACACCCCCATAGTTACCGTCCTTTGTTCCAGTTTCTTACAGGCATTTCTTTGGGGTGGAGAAGCCATCTCTTAAGCCAGCTGAAGACCAAATGGAGAGGCTTCCAGGGCCTTCTATATTCTCTCTCTTGTGGGTGGAACCCCCTCTGTTCTTTTGTGCAAAGTCACAGCAACAAGATAGAGTTTGTAGCCACCAGGCAAGTCACATGTCCATGAATGATTCAGCTTTTTGTGGGCCGACGCCATTGTTTACATGTTACTTTGAATGTTCCCAGGAAAGCTCAGATATGGATTGGCGTCTCCCAAATTCCATGGTCAGTTAAGTGTTTCTTGATTGGGCACTTACTGAGAACAGTCCTTTCTCAAGAAGCTGACCAAATGCTTCACTGAGGCTCCTTAGAATCAAACACATTGGGATACAAGTACATAGCCAATATTCATAACCTCAAATACAAAAATGATACACACATACAGACAGCATAATATAACCAGCAAACTACAACCTTTCCATAGACACCCCACTTGACCTCCTCTGTACAAGACCTGGTGCAACCATAGGTCACAGTTTATGTCAATAACGTCACACCCTCCTCCTGAACTTACTGCCAGAGTCTTGGACACTGTCCATGGCGGAGGCAGTACATGTAAAATCCCTGTTTGTCTCTGGTCACACACCCTCCCAGTACCTTTAAACCCTATGATGTCATTCATAGGTGTCCTAGCAAGGTTCTGGGTTCCTGGTCTCTGGGTGCCTGAAAACATGTTGGGGTGCAATATTGCTAACCATGTGCAGATAGCAATATCTGTTAAAGTGTAGGTGTCTTGGCATTTAGCCACCAATGCCATGAGGTGGTGTGCCTCAGTTTCCTCTTCCACACAGCAGTATAGGCCTGTTATGCTTTTGCTGCTGTGCAAGCGTACAGCCTGTTTACAGGTATAAGCTGAAAAGCAGCATGCTTGTGGGACTGTTTTGTCACCATCCTGAGCATGTACAAAAGTTTTTTCCACAAATCAGGTATGTCATACATCTTTAAAGGGTTTACCATTAGTATTAACTTTTTTGTCTTGACCCATAGATGAAGTAGCAAAAGACACAGGGTCAACAGCCAACTTACGACAGACAGATTCCATTCACACAGCCTGGCTTGCCCAGTGTTTAGTGCATTTCCCAATCCCTTTTTGTACCATGGTAGGTGCTCAGATACAGATTCTTCTGCCTTTCTGGAGAAGGCTCTTAATTCAGGTATGTGTTTGAGGTTTTGGCAAGGAAAGGGTGCACTGCAACCATGCCTGCCCTCGGCCCCTCCCTCTGGAATTTCTTTGGGTTGAGCCTTGTGAAGCTTCCCAAATGCAAAGTTTTTCTTCCCCCAGCCTTGAAGAGACAGTGTTATCTTTTACAAGGGTAGCAGGAATAACATTCTTTAATGGAGTGCTTTGGATCGGTAAGATCCCCTCAGTTACCCCACTCTCTGTTCCCAACAGGTCAGGTGGGTGGACTTCCCCATCCAGGAAATCTGACCCCATCTTCCCTTACAACCTGATCCACAAGTGAAGGGTCTGGCATTTTAGATGCAGATTCTTCACCCTCCTTCTGGGGAAAAGCCTCCCTACAAAAGGTGGGCAGACCCTCCTGTCACCCCTCATGTTCCATCTGGACTTTCCTCTCTGGACTCCCCTCTGGATCAGATACTCCTGGGTCCCCCAAAAGGGAAAGTGACCCTGGTCCAGCTGTGGACTCACAGCTACCAGCTATGACAGACCGTTCACTGGCCAGCAAAATCCCCCGCCGCCCCTTCACTCAGGTTGGGCTTGCTTCCAGCTACAGAGTCCTTGGGGTCTGTTCCCACCACAGTGGTCACCAGGACCCCAACTTCCATCTTTGGAATACATGTCTCTGTGCACCCCAGGGCAGGACCTGTCCCCTGCTGACCTGCAACTTCCTGACAGTCAGCAGCTGGGACAGCCTCCCTGTTACAAGGTGGAACATTCTCCTCCCCCAGGGAGATAACAGGACAGGAGCTGGTTCTATTCAGCCCCTCCCGCAGAGACTTGTCTTGAGCCCTGGGGCTACAGGAACTGCTTTCAGCTGCCCCTTCCCCCAAAGCTGCATTTTGCACGGTTACAGAGGAATTAAAGAGATACTCTCATTTCCCCAGCAGAACACATAACCACCTTCCCCTCTGGAGCTTTCAGCACAAGATTCCTTCTTGCTGCTAACAAACCCTGGGACAGATTCTGCCACATCAAAGGCCTGGTCTACACTATGAGTTAATTTGAATTTTAGCAGCGTTAAATCGAATTAACCCTGCATCCGTCCACACAACGAAGCCATTTCTTTCTAAATAAAGGGCTCTTAAAATCGATTTCTGTACTCCTCCCCGATGAGCGGAGTAGCGCCGAAATCGATATTGCCATTTCGAATTAAGGTTAGTGTGGCTGTAATTCGATGGTATTGACCTCCGGGAGATATCTCACCATGCACCATTGTGACCACTCTGGACAGCAATCTGAACTCGGATGCACTGGCCAGGTAGACAGGAAAAGCCCCGCGAACATTTGAATTTTATTTCCTGTTTGCCCAGCGTGGAGAGCACAGGTGACCACAGAGAGCTCATCAGCACAGGTAACCATGCAGGCCGATAATCGAAAAAGAGCACCAGCATGGACCGTACGGGAGGTACTGGATCTGATCACTATATGGGGAGAGGATTCAGTGCTAGCAGAACTTCATTCGAAAAGACGAAATGCCAAAACTTTTGAAAAAATCTCCAAGGGCATGATGGAGAGAGGCCACAATAGGACTCAGATCAGTGCCGCGTGAAAGTCAAGGAGCTCAGACAAGCCTATCAAAAAACAAAGGAGGCAAACGGTCGCTCCGGGTCAGAGCTGCGGACATGCCGCTTCTACGCCGAGCTGCATGCAATTCTAGGGGGGGCCGCCGCCACTACCCCACCTCTGACCATGGATTCCGAGGCGGGGGTAATCTCATCAGCCACACCTGAGGATTCTGCGGATGGGGAAGAGGAGGGGGAGGAGGACGACGAGCTTGCGGAGAGCACACAGCACTCCGTTCTCCCCAACAGCCAGAATCTTTTTCTCAGCCTGACTGAAGTACCCTCCCAAGCCAGTATTCAAGACCATGACCCCATGGAAGGGACCTCAGGTGAGTTTACCTTTTAAAATATAAAACTTGTTTTAAAAGCAAGCGTTTTTTAATGATTACTTTGCCCTGAGGACTTGGGATGCATTCGCAGCCAGTACAGCTACTGGAAAAGTCTGTTAACATGTCTGAGGATGGAGCGGAAATCCTCCAGGGACATCTTCATGAAGCTCTCCTGGAGGTACTCCAAAAGCCTTGCCACAAGGTTTCTGGGCAGTGCAGCCTTATTCCGTCCTCCATGGTAGGACACTTGACCACGCCATGCTAGTAGCACGTAATCTGGTATCATTGCATGACAAAGCCTGGCAGCGTATGGTCCCGGTGTTTGCTGGCATTCAAGCAACATCCGTTCTTTATCTCGCTGTGTAATCCTCAGGAGAGTGATATCGCTCATGGTAACCTGGTTGAAATATGGGAATTTAATTAAGGGGACAGAGGTGGCCATTCCTACTGGGCTGTTTGCCTGTGGCTAAAAAGAAATCCTTCCTTGCAGTTAGCCAAGCGCAGGGGAGGGGGGGGGGGGGAAATTGGCCCTGAGCTTTTCGCGTTTGGCTATCAGGGATCTTCCCTGATACCAGCCACGCAGTTGGGGGAGGGATAAAGTGAACATCCAGAGAATTGGATGGGGGCGGGGGTTAGTTTGTTTTCTGCTGCTGAAGGTTAACAGGAAACCACAGCACTCAATGGGCTTTGCTTGGTATGTGGGAAAAGAGGGGGCAGAAGCCGAAAGACAATGGCTTACCATGGCCGCATGCAAGCCGAATTCTGTTGCCCGGACCTGCATCTGTGATCTCTAGCAGCAAAGCCACAGGCACTCAATATTAAGAGGCAAAATGCGACCTTGCACAGAAATCACATGTGCTATGTAATGTGAATAGTGTTTTTTTACCGTGAAAGAGTATAAGCATTGTTCTGTAAAATGTATCTTTTTAAAAAATTCTCTCCTTTTTCCCCTCCCTCCAGCAGCTGCAAATTTTTCAAGCCTCCCTCCTCCGTCCCGAAGGCTATCTCAGATAAGGCATCAGAAAAAGAGGACGCGAGACGAGATGTTTGCGGAAATCATGGAATCCACCCGCAGTGAAAGAGCTCATCTGAATGAGTGGAAGGACACCGTTTCAAAGTATAGGAAAGATGCCAGTGAACGTGAGGACAGGAGGGACCAACGTGAGGAGAGGAGAGACGCTTGAGATGAGAGGTGGCGGCAGGAAGATCAGAGGAGGCAGGATGCAATGCTGGGGCTGCTGCGTGAGCAAACAGACATGCTCCAGCATCTGGTGGAGCTTCAGGAACGGCATCAGGATCACAGACTGGCGCAATGGTCCCTGTATAACCCCCCTCCCCATGTTCCATAGCCTCCTCACCCAGACTTGTAAGAACGCGGGGGGGAGGAGGGGAAGCTCCGTGCACCCTCCCATTCCACCCCAGGGGAGAGCCCAAGCAAAAGGCTGTCATTTTTTTAACCTTTTTTTAGTGGCCTTTTCCTTCCTGCCGATCCTCCTCCCAAACCCCACGTGGGTTCTCTCCCTCTTTTTATAATCAATCAATAAAGAAGAAATGATTTTTAAACGATAGTGACTTTATTTCCTTTGAAAGCAAGCTGTGATCGAAGGGGGAGGGTGGGTTTCTTACAGAGAATGAGTCAATAAAGGGGGCGGGTTTTCATGAAGGAGAAACAAACAGAAATTTCACACTGTAGCCTGGCCAGTCATGAAACTGGTTTTCAAAGCTTCTCTGATGTGCAGCACTTCCTGATGTGCTCTTCTAATTGCCCTGGTGTCTGGCTGCACGTAATCAGCAGCTAGGCGATTTGCCTCAGCCTCCCACCCTGCCATAAAGGTCTCCCCCTTACTTTCACAGAGATTGTGGAGCACACAGCAAGCAGCAATAACAATGGGGATATTGGTTTGGCTGAGGTCTGACCGAGTCAGTAATGATCGCCAGCAACCTTTTAAATGTCCAAATGCACATTCTACCACCATTCTGCACTTGCTCAGCCTGTAGTTGAACAGCTACTGACTCCTGTCCAGGCTGCCTGTGTATGGCTTCATGAGCCATGGCATAAAGGGGTAGGCCTGGTCCCCAAGGATAACTATTGGCATTTCATCATTCCCAACGGTTATTTTCTGGTCCGGGAAGTAAGTCCCTTGCTGCAGCTGTTTAAACAGAGTAGTGTTCCTGAAGACATGAGCAGCATGAACCCTTCCCGGCCAGCCCATGTTGATGTTGGTGAAACGTCCCTTGTGATCCACCAGTGCTTGCAGCACCATTGAAAAGTACCCCTTGTGGTTTATGTACTGGGTACCCTGGTGCTCCGGTGCCAAGATAGGGATATGGGTTCCATCTATCGCCCCACCACAGTTAGGGAATCCCATTGCAGCAAAGCCATCCGCTATGACCTGCACATTTCCCAGAGTCACTACCTTTCATAGCAGCAGCTCAGCGATTGCTTTGGCTACTTGCATCACAGCAGCCCCCACAGTAGATTTGCCCACTCCAAATTGATTCCTGACTGACCGGTAGCTTTCTGGTGTTGCAAGCTTCCACAGGGCTATCGCCACTCACTTCTCAACTGTGAGGGCTGCTTTCATCTTGGTATTCTGGCGCTTCAGGGCAGGGGACTGCAAGTCACAAAGTTCCATGAAAGTGCCGTTACGCATACAAAAGTTTCGCAGCCACTGGGAATCGTCCCACACCTGCAACACTATGCGGTCCCACCAGTCTGTGCTTGTTTCCCGGGCCCAGAATCGGTGTTCCACGGATAGAACCTGCCCCATTAACAACATGATCTCCAAAGCACCGGGGCCTGCGGTTTGAGAGAATTCTGTGTCCATGTCCATGTCCTCATCACTCTCATCGCTGCGCTGCTGTTGCCGCCTCCTCCTCGCCTTGTTTTTCTGGTCCTGGTTCAGCATAAACTGCACGAGAACGCGCGAGGTGTTTACAATGTTCATGACTGCTGTCTTGAGCTAAGCGGGCTCCATGCTTGCTGTGGTATGGAGTCTGCAGTGTTCACCCAGGAAAAAAGGTGCGAAACGGTTGTCTGCCGTTGCTTTCATGGAGGGAGGGATGAGGCTGTACCCAGAACCACCTGCGACAATGTTTTTTGCCCCATCAGGCACTGGGATCTCAACCCAGAATTCCAATGGGCAGGGGAGACTGCGGGAACTATGGGATAACTACCCACAGTGCAGCGCTCCGGAAATTGACGCTAGCCCCGGTACATGGATGCACACTGCTGAATTAATGTGCTTAGTGTGGCCGCATACATTCAACTTTATACAATCTGTTTCCAAAATTCGAATTCTGTAAATTCGGATTAGTCCCGTAGTGTAGACATAGCCAAAGAAATCATTCCCCAGTAGAAACGGTGCAAAATTGTGTGTCACTGCTGCAACAGTCAGTTCAGCCTGCAAATCACCAGTTTCCACGTGTACCTTAGCTAAAGGTGCAAGGACTTTGTAACCTCCCATCAGTTCCATAGGCATGCTCAGCCCATTTCATTAGGGTGTGCACCCAGGAAGCACCGCCCTAGCACGGTCCCTATCCACTCCCTCCCACCCCCTGACTTCCCCCCTCAGAACCCCCAACCCTCCCTGCTCCTTGTCCCCTGCCTACCCCCTCCTGGGACCCCTGCCTCTAACTGCCTCCCTAGGACTCCACCCCCTACCTAAACCTCCCTGCTCCTTGTCCCCTGACTGCTCCCCTAGGACCCTACTCCCTACCTGTCCCCTGACTGCCCTGACCCTTATCGACACCCTTGCCCCCAGACAGACCCCCAGGACTCCCACGCCTATCCAACTGCTCCCCACCCCCAGACAGGACCCCCAGAACTCCCAACCCATACAACCCCCCCCGCTCCCTGCCTCTCTCAACCCCTCTCCACACCCCTGCCTCCTGACAGCCCCCCCAGAACTCCTGACTCATCCAATCCCCCCAGCTCCTTGTCCCCTGACCACTCCCTCCAGAGACCCCCCCCGGACCCTCCAGAGACCCCCCGGGATTCCACCCCCTATCCAACCCACCCTGTCCCCTGACTGCCCCCACCCCTTATCCAACCACCCTGGCCCCGGATCCCTTATCATGAGATGAGGCTCGTAGCCTCCCCACGGAGCCAAACACTGCCCCATGGGAGCACGCAGCCCCCAGAGCGCTGCACACGTGGCGGCATGGTTCATAGGGAGGGGGGGAGCGTGTCTGACTCCCTGCGGAGCCCTGGCCCCCAGAGCGCTGCACGCTGCGGCATGGCTCCAGGGGAGCGGGGAGTATGTCTGCCTCACCACGGAGCCAAACGCTGCCCCGCAGGAGTGCGCAGCCCCGGCCCCCAGAGTGCTGCATGTGCGGCGGTATGGCTCCAGGAGAGGGAGGAAGGCAGGGGAGAGTCCGGCGGCTTGCTGCGTTCGGCCGGGCGCTCTGGCCCGGGAGCGCGGACCCCGCAGTTTGCCGCGCCGGGGAGTGGAGCCATTTGCCCACCCCTGCATTAGGGTGTGCCTGGGCATACCCAGTGCGCACGCCTATGACCAGTTCTAATTCTGCCATTTTCCCTGGTAACAAATCCTTCTCCTGGATCAGATCCCTCTTGACCACAGAAATTAACAGCATGCATATGCTCACTGCTTGGTTGGGTAGAAGCAACGTTTACAAATCCTGTGTGAAAAGAGGCAGCACTCTGGGATACCCCTGTGCTCTGAGAAACAGCAGCTTTATGTGTTACCTGCTGCCTGTTCCCACTCAGCCAAGGACATTTATTCCTAAGGTGCTCAGCATACTTACAATGATAGCACTTCTTGGGCTCCTCCGTTTGTACAGGAGATTTGTGACGAGTAACAGGGAAATGGGGAGGTGAACGCCCAGCCTCCTTTTTCCCCAGGGGTAAAACAGTGATTCTGCTTTCCACAAACCCTGTACTCCTCTGCCAGTGGTTTATGTTTAATTGCAGCTTGTGACTGCTTGAAAGAGTCTGCAAACCCAGCAAACCCTGCTTTCCATCAACCCTGTGTAGTAAGATGAGGGCCTGAAACATAAACTCTTATATCAGAGGCCTGGTATGAGACCTAAGGCCTGAATTAAAGTAATGGTCAAGACTTTGCTAACATAAAGCAAAGTTAAGCTGTGAGCCAGAGGCAGGCCCTGCTCACAGAAGCTGGCAAGGAAAGGGCTGATGTTGCAAAAATATACATACCTAAAAGGTCCTGGACACTAGAGATATAAACATATGCTAGGATGGTACCAGAATACTCCGATACTTGCACATTCCACACAGATAACAAGGAACAGGTTGACCCATTCTAAAGACAGGGGCAAAGGGTAATATGATGGATAGAGTTGTTTTGTTCGAACCAAAACGTACAAGGTGAGAGGCAGCACCTTACTGCTAGAGGGGTTGTACCTTGCTACGTAGAGGGGTTGTACCTCAATGCGTCAGGAGTGATGTGTAACTTGTTTGTATCTGTGTATAAGAATGCATCCCTGAGTGGATGTCTTTGTCCAGCCTAGGGGGCAGTGGAGAGTCCCGCCACTGACCGAACTGCATCCATTGTCAGGGGGCACATATTCGTAGTATGTCCTGTAGAGTCTGCGGGAAAATATTACTGTGCTTCGTTTGACAATAAGAAAGAGTTAAAAGAATCAAAAGAAGCTACACAGCTCTGGAATGCTCCCACCTCCCTTGCAGGGTGGCAAACAGCCGAGAGACAACCAGCACAGGAACAGAATAAAACATTGAAAACAGCTGTAAGAAACCTACAAAAAAGAGATGTGCCATCCCCTGTTATAAATAGTTGTGGTCAACAGCAGGCTTCATGTAACTACCCTGAGCCTGAAGAATGGGGACAGAAATGGAAAAAGGTGGCCCTAGCAAAATTAAAAGATTAAATGGAGTCCACTGCATTGCAACAACCACCTTATAATAAAAGTCAGGTTCTGGTAAAACCTAAACCAGGACCTAGCCTGGTGCCAGTCAGAACGGGACAAGTAAGTGCACAGATGGAAAAAGTAGCACACAATACTTTCACTGAATTGGTAAATCAAATGAAGGAAAAAATGGAACAGTTCACAGAGCACATTACAAGACAGGAGCTGCGACTCAATCGCACGGGAGTGAATAAAAAGGAATTTCAAAGTCAAAAACTAAAATTGAGCAGGTTAACACCTAAAATTGATGCATTAACATGGAGTTGCCCAAAAACAGTTACCTGCAGGAAAAAAAGGGCACTCCTGCAATCTGTTTGGCATGCAGACAAAAACAAGACACTGGGGGAACAAATTCAGGTTTTACAAGAGCCAATAATTACCCCCACTCTCATCTCAGAGCCAGGATAAAAACCCAGGGTGCAGTTTCCCAACTGCTTTTACCCATGGAACCACACTCCGCACTCAGCTAAAAATATAACCTTCTTTCTCAAATATTTTTACATACCAGTATGTTTTCTTTTATATCCTTTATCAGTTTGCTAAACTTGCTGCTGCTGCCTGTACCTTAAGAGTTAATCTCTCTTGGCTCAAGTTTCTATCTTCCTAGGTAGCTCTTCACCCACCTTGCCTCTCCTCACTTCAACTCTTTCTCTGTTTTAAAAGTTAAATGTTAGAGCAGGGGTCGGCAACCTTTCAGAAGTGGTGTGCCGAGTCTTCATTTATTCACTCTAATTTAAAATTTTGTGTGCCAGTCATACATTTTAACATTTATAGAAGGTCTCTTTCTATAAGTCTATAATATATAACTAAACTATTGTTGTACGTAAAGTAAATAAGGTTTTTAAAATGTTTAAGAAGCTTCATTTCAAATTAAATTAAAATGCAGAGCCCCCCCGGACTGGTGGCCAGTACCCGGGCAGTGTGAGTGCCACTGAAAATCAGCTCGCATGCCGCCTTCGGCACGTGTGCCATAGGTTGCCTACCCCTGTGTTATAGTTTTTACAGAAACCTCCAAAAGATAAAGCAATTGAAAACAGAACAAAACAAGAAACAAAAAGAAAACAAGGTAAAAACTTTACTTTAAATAAATCCAGTTAGTTAATTATTTTAACCCTTCAGGAATGCAACAGCTGGAATTATTACTAACTTTCTTGAAGATATGGTTGCCAAGCAACAGAAATGCAGACTCTGCTTCTAATCCGAACCACTGACTAAGATTTGAAACATGGGTTTTCCTTATTTCCAGATAGCAGAGTTTTAAAATAAAGATTGATATAAAGTAATAAAAACACCTTAAGTTACTAAATTCATACAAGAAATGTGGCAAATAACTTGATATCAATTTTTATTAAAAGTTTTAAATAACAAGGTAATAACTTGCTTATTTAAATGTTTAACGCTTTTGTTTATTTTGTATTTTTGTTTGCCTTATTTTGTATAGTTATAAATGGAATTCTGGCACCACTTGTTTTTAATTGTAAGTTAGTCCTGTGTGTCATATGTATGTTGTCCTGTGTTGTGTATGTCATGTGACTATTTTTTACTATTTTTATTTTGTTGCAACAAAAGTCTCTCTCTCTCTCTCTCTCTCTCTTTCTAAAAATATAAAGAGGGTATAAGTGGTACCACACTATTTTAATATTATGGTTGGGGTATAACCCTCATAATATTATTACCACCATTTGTTTTTTCAAAGTTCAACATGGTCTTAGTTATAAATATATGTACATATATTCCTGCCTCAACAAATAATGCAATTGGAAGCAAAAAGAATTCTCTTTTATTAATCACAGTTTTGGTTTGTTTTTTAAGCTTTTTTTATTTGTTATTCAAAGAAAAAATGTAAGGGGAAACCCTCAACATTAAGGTAAAGATAATATTAACAAAATGTCAATTTCTTGTTTGGGCTTTTATAAAACTTGTTTGAACTTTTAAATATAGTTATAAGAATGTGATAGCAAAAATGTTTAAAAATAACAATTTATGCATAAAACTAACCAAACAAATTCAACAGGTTTCCACGTTTCCAACAGGTTTCCTCCTTTGGCTCCCAAACACCACAAAGCATCATGAAAGTTTAATACCCTCAAAGTATTTGCATGGACCTGTATTTAAAATTTATTTTGGTTTAACTTTATAGTTGGTTTAATTTTATACGCTTTTCTTTTGTTATGTTATGTTAATGGGAAGCAGTGGTTGTTAAAGTTTGTGCTTCTAAACAGTTAACAAGAGTGAAATAGGTATCATAAGAAATTAACTCTAAAAAGCTTAATGGTAAACATTATGTTATTGACTCTTTTGCTAACACAGAATGTTCAGTGGAGGGGGGGAAGCAATACACCAGCTCACAGAATATTGTGAACATTTATTTTAGCAGTTAAGCATTACATTTAGTATAAAATATTAATAATACACCTCAAATGAAAATGAATGTCTATACAACAATTGCAAAAGTATAGCTTGTGTTATAAAAGACTCGGTCCCTATTACATTATCCCCATTACATTGTAAACAAACAAAGTTAAACTTTGTATTAAGTTTGGGTTACTGAAAACAAAAACAACAAACAAAAAACTTTACTATGTTAACTAACAAAAACTGTTTAAGTTGCATCCCACAGACCAAAGACACCAGAAGATATTGCACCACAAAAACTCCAGATCGTATCAGTAACTATGAAGAAACCTCCCAAGCATCAAGAAAAGAAAAATGAAGTGCTTTATAAATAAGAGACTGGTCAAATACATTTCAATCTACCATATATGAACAATTAAGTTGGCAATCAGCTAGAAATTACCGTCAGTTAATTTGAATTTGGCAACGGTGTAAAAGCAACTATTATTGCTGTATTACTGCTGTAGTGTTGTGTTATTGTTGTATTACTGTATTATTGCTCTGTATCATTTACAATGTGCATAATATTGCTAAATTGTTTAACCAACACACAGGTAAAAATTAACAAATGAATGGCAGCAAACAACATGAAGGCACGGAAAAAACAAATTGGTAAAGAAATTAAGTTACACAGTAACTACAAATTGGGGAAACAAATTCCCTATTAGTACCAGTCATAATTTGGGTTACTGACACTGCATCCTAACTAAGGCACATGTTATTCAAAACAATCTTGTTCAGTGTCTGGGTACCAATACTACATCCTGACACAGCAATATTTGATAAATTGGTTACTGTCCATTCAGTAGATTATCTGGTAGACAGCATCCCTAAGAAACAACTGGATCTACGTCAACTACTGGTGTATCACAGAGCAGTTCAACCAATGGAACAGAGAAACTTGCCACTTCTGTTTCCTGCCCAGTGAAGATTACCAGAGGGTGACAACCAGCAGTAAGGGTAATTTATAACATGAATGGACAGTACTGTGTAGTAACTAATTACAATATACAGGCGAGTCTCATCTTATGCGCATTTAACATGCACGAATTCAGCTTTTCCACGGTCGGCAAAAAAAAAAAGAAAAAACAAAAAAGAGAAAAATAGCAATTTAAATACTGTACCTGTAGTGCGGGCGATTCCGCCCACCATTACACTCAATGTAATTTTGACTATACACGATTTTCGCTTTGCGCGCTGACAGCGGAACATAACCCCAGCGTAAGATGAGATTCACCTGTATTTATATATAAAGGCCTCAGTGGTAGTATCACTACTCCAAATTTCTGTTTTACTTCTCATTTACATAGCACTGTGGGACACATTATCACAATCCCTATCCCAGTATTTCAAAACACTCAGCCTACTACTAATAATGATACAGATAGTAACTGTAATTGCCCTAATAAAAGTGGGTTGCTATCTGCAATACCACATGCTGTTATATGTACACATACATACTATATATATGCCTGTATACACTACAAATATATACACCATATCCGTATTACTTATATATATATATATATATATATATATATTAATTATTTGGGAATGCCTCTAAGACTCAATTATAAAACTACGTTCCTCAGTCGAGGTCCCGGGCCTAACATTCCCAGGCCCACCATAGGGGACTAAAAATAATTGGATAATAAAATCTATCAGTCAAACGAGGGAATGTGCAGACTAAGGGACTTCATAGATTCATAGATTCATAGATTATAGGACTGGAAGGGACCTCGAGAGGTCATCGAGTCCAGTCCCCTGCCCGCATGGCAGGACCAAATACTGTCTAGACCATCCCTGATAGACATTTATCTAACCTACTCTTAAATATCTCCAGAGACGGAGATTCCACAATGTCCCTAGGCAATTTATTCCAGTGTTTAACCACCCTGACAGTTAGGAACTTTTTCCTAATGTCCAACCTAGACCTCCCTTGCTGCAGTTTAAACCCATTGTTTCTGGTTCTATCCTTAGAGGCTAAGGTGAACAAGTTTTCTCCCTCCTCCTTATGACACCCTTTTAGATACCTGAAAACTGCTATCATGTCCCCTCTCAGTCTTCTCTTTTCCAAACTAAACAAACCCAATTCTTTCAGACTTCCTTCATAGGTCATGTTCTCAAGACCTTTAATCATTCTTGTTGCTCTTCTTTGGACCCTTTCCAATTTCTCCACATCTTTTTTAAAATGCGGCGCCCAGAACTGGACACAATACTCCAGCTGAGGCCTAACCAGAGCAGAGTAGAGCGGAAGAATGACTTCTCGTGTCTTGCTCACAACACACCTGTTAATACATCCCAGAATCATGTTTGCTTTTTTTGCAACAGCATCACACTGTTGACTCATATTTAGCTTGTGGTCCACTATAACCCCTAAATCCCTTTCTGCCGTACTCCTTCCTAGACAGTCTTTTCCCATTCTGTACGTGTGAAATTGATTTTTCCTTCCTAAGTGGAGCACTTTGCATTTGTCTTTGTTAAACTTCATCCTGTTTAACTCAGACCATTTCTCCAATTTGTCCAGATCATTTTGAATTATGACCCTGTCCTCCAAAGTAGTTGCAATCCCTCCCAGTTTGGTATCATCCGCAAACTTAATAAGCGTACTTTCTATGCCAATATCTAAGTCGTTGATGAAGATATTGAACAGAGCCGGTCCCAAAACAGACCCCTGCGGTACCCCACTCGTTACGCCTTTCCAGCAGGATTGGGAACCATTAATAACAACTCTCTGAGTATGGTTATCCAGCCAGTTATGCACCCACCTTATAGTAGCCCCATCTAAATTGTATTTGCCTAGTTTATCGTTAAGAATATCATGCGAGACCGTATCAAATGCCTTACTAAAGTCTAGGTATACCACATCCACCGCTTCACCCTTATCCACAAGGCTCGTTATCCTATCAAAGTAAGCTATCAGATTGGTTTGACATGATTTGTTCTTCACAAATCCATGCTGGCTGTTCCCTATCACCTTACCACCTTCCAAGTGTTTGCAGATGATTTCCTTAATTACTTGCTCCATTATCTTCCCTGGCACAGAAGTTAAACTAACTGGTCTGTAGTTCCCTGGGTTGTTTTTATTTCCCTTTTTATAGATGGGCACTATATTTGCCCTTTTCCAGTCTTCTGGAATCTCTCCCGTCTCCCATGACTTTCCAAAGATAATAGCTAGAGGCTCAGATACCTCCTCTATTAGCTCCTTGAGTATTCTAGGATGCATTTCATCAGGCCCGGGTGACTTGCAGGCATCTAACTTTTCTAAGTGATTTTTAACTTGTTCTTTTTTTATTTTATCTGCTAAACCTACCCCCTTCCCATTAGCATTCACTATGTTAGGCATTCCTTCAGACTTCTCGGTGAAGACCGAAACAAAGAAGTCATTAAGCATCTCTGCCATTTCCAAGTTTCCTGTTACTGATGGGGCATGAGTGTATGGATGGTAAAATAAGGTAACCACATAACAGTGTTTAACCCATTTGGTTATCTTTAGTCCATGCATTATGCTTTTCCGTGATGATGGGTAAACATCCTCCCCATAAAAAGATAAAAAGTGGGGGAATATAGTAAGATAAGGCCCTGAAACATAAACCCGTATATCAGAGGCACGGTATGAGGCCTAAGACCTGAACTAAAGTAATGGTCAAGACTTTGCTAACATAAAGCAAAGTTAAGCTGTGAACCAGAGGCAGGCCCTGCTCACAGAAGCTGGCAAGAAAAGGGCTGATGTTGCAAAAATATACATACCTAAAAGGTACTAGACACTAGAGATATAAACATATGCTAGGATGGTACCAGAACACTCCGATACTTGCACATTCCACAC
Organism: Trachemys scripta elegans; assembly: GCF_013100865.1. Classification (NCBI taxonomy): domain Eukaryota; kingdom Metazoa; phylum Chordata; order Testudines; family Emydidae; genus Trachemys; species Trachemys scripta. Next base: position 86,784,397 of record NC_048303.1, on the reverse strand, counting down.
AGATAACAGGGAACATCCTAAAGACAGGGGCAAAGGGTAATATGATGGATTGAGTTGTTTTGCTCGAACCAACACGTATAAGGTGAGAGGCAGCACCTTATTGCTAGAGGGGTTGTACCTTGCTACATAGAGGGGTTGTACCTCAATGCGTCAGGAGTGATGTGTAACTTGTTTGTACCTGTGTATAAGAATGCATCCCTGAGTGGATGTCTTTGTCCAGCCTAGGGGCCAGTGGAGAGTCCTGCCACTGACTGAGCTGCGTCCCTTGTCAGGGGGCACATATTCGTAGTATGTCCTGTAGAGTCTGCGGGAAACTATTACTGTGCTTCGTTTGACAATAAACTTGGATGGGTGCCTTTGTACCTTATCGGAGTCTGTGGTCATTGGGGGTTCTCTCGGGATCTGCTGTGTTAGCTATCTGCGCAGAGCTGGGGCAGCACACAGAGGGAACACATGCATGCAGCTGACTGTTATCAACATTGAACAGAGCAGAGCACCACACCAGTGATGTCTCACGACACCCTGTACCCTTCTGCCAGTGGTTTATGTTTAATTGCAGCTTGTGACTGCTCATAAGAGTCTGCAAACTCAGCCAATCCACCCACCGCATCCACCTTTTTGTCCCATAAATATTGTTTTACATCATCACTGCACATATTAAGGAATTGTTCCTGAGTAACCAAATCACACATTCCTTCAAAGCTTGTAATGCTTTCCCCTCTCACCCACTTGTCTAACAAATCTTTCATTTCATTTACATAAGCCACATTACTCAATCCAGATCCCCTCTTAAGACTGCTGAATTTAACCCTGTAGGTTTCAGGTGTAATCTGAAACGGTTTTAAAACCAGTTCCTTAAATTTACCATAGTTTGAAGCATTATCAATTGGCATCTTATTGAATATGTCCAGAGCTCTTCCAGTCAATTTTGCTACCAATGTGGTCATCTTTTGATCTTCAGGAATTGCATGGAGGATGCACAGTCTCTCAAAGGTGATGAAATATTCAGCAATATCACTGGATTCTTCATACTGTGGACATAACTGTTCCCATTTGTGGATTTTTGGGGAAGTGGAGCTAGCTGCTGAAGGGTTTTGTCTTTTCCACTCCATAACAGTCAGTTCATGCTTCTGGGCCTCAATCTGGGCCTGTATTTCTCTGTCTTTTAATGCCTCTCTCTTTCCTTCTCCTGCTGAGCATCTTGCTGTGCTAGCCTCTGGGCTCTTTTGTGAGCAGCTTCCTCCCTGGCTGCCTCTGCTTCTTTGAGCTTCATTTGAAACTCGTGGTCCTTTGCCTTCTCTTGTGCTTCCAGTATGACCAGCTCTAGTTTTGTAGCTGCCTCACTGGAAGTCATTTTCCTGCTTTGTTGTGCTATTTTCCCTCACCCAAAATAAACAAACAGAAAATAACAAACCAGTAACCATTTTGTCTGTTCTCCAGCCACCACGCTTAAAACTCACTTAAAATCACTACCAGTGTCTCAAAGCACTCAGCTGTGCACAGTGGTTCCAAGTAATAACAGACAGAAGTTACCAAGTAAAATAAAGCAAAACACGCAAGTCTAAGCCTAATACATTTAAGAAACTGATTACAGATGAAATCTCACCCCCAGAGATGTTCCAATAAGCTTCTTTCACAGACTGGACTCCTTCCTAGTCTGGGTCCAGCAATCACTAAGACACCCCCATAGTTACCATCCTTTGTTCCAGTTTCTTACAGGCATTTCTTTGGGGTGAAGAGGCCATCTCTTAAGCCAGCTGAAGACCAAATGGAGAGGCTTCCAGGGCCTTCTATATTTTCTCTCTTGTGGGTGGAACCCCCTCTGTTCTTTTGTGCAAAGTCACAGCAACAAGATAGAGTTTGTAGCCACCGGGCAAGTCACATGTCCATGAATGATTCAGCTCTTTGTGGGCCGACGCCATTGTTTACATGTTACTTTGACGTTCCCAGGAAAGCTCAGATGTGGATTGGCTTCTCCCAAATTCCATGGTCAGTTAAGTGTTTCTTGATTGGGCACTTACTGAGAATAGTCCTTTCAAGAAGCTAACCAAATGCTACTTAGAATCAAACACATTGGGGTACAAGTACATAGCCAATATTCATAACCTCAAATACAAAAATGATACACACATACAGACAGCATAATCATAACCAGCAAACTACAACCTTTCCATAGACACCCCACTTCACCTCCTCTGTACAAGACCTGGTGCAACCATAGGACTCTGGTTGCAACAATGATCTATATAGTCAGAGTTTATGTCAATAACGTCACACCTCCAAGTCATCCTCTGCCTCTGGGTCCCCCTCTCCCTCCACATCCTCGTCCAACATTTCCTCCTCTTGGTCTGGTCCACTCTTGACTGGTATGCGAGCCACCGAAGTATGCACAGTGGTCTTTGCAGTGGAGGTGGGGTTACCACCGAGTATCACGTCCAGCTCTTTGTAAAACCGGCAGCTTGTGGGTGCAGCACTGGAGCGGCGGTTTGCCTCCTGCGCCTTGTAGTAGGAATTTTGCAGCTCCTTCACTGTTGCCTGGTGTGTGGAGCAGGCATGGCCACCTGGAAAGATGTGCTGAGACCACTGCATGCATCACCGAGCAAACAGGATGGGGACTTTCAAAATTCCAAAGGAATTTATGGGATGGGGATGACAGTTGGTCACCTGAAGGCAGGGCAGTAGAGTTCAAACTGATGACCAGAGAGGTGAGAACAGGCATTATGGGACACCTCCCAGAGGCCAATCGCAGTGCTGTAATTGACCACGGTGTCTACACTGGCACCGCAGGACTGTAGCCCCGGCGCAGAAAGCTCTGTGCCTCTCATTGGGGTTATTTTTTTACAGCGCTGCAACTGCGCAGTTTCTGCGCACTAAGTGGCTTGGCAGTGTGTACACCTTGGGAGTTACAGTGCAGAAAGCTGCTTTACTGCACAAAAACTTGCCAGTGTAGACAGGGTCTAATACTATCTAACTCCTCTAGGGGCAGCTTCAATTATTTGTGACAGATTATTTATTTTACACAGTTTAACACTTAATTACTTTAAAGTTCCATTGGAAAAAAATTTACTTCCATATCTACCTAAACCAGCTGCAGAAAAGATAGTCAGAATCAAACCATAATGGATTGGATTCACGCTATAGCTGTAGCAGTGACTGGGGGTTGGGGGTAGTTAATGCAAACAGAGGAATTACTTGGTTCTATTGCATTGGAGTATGTTCTAGAGGCTGAGGGCCAAATTCTGCTCTCAGTTCTTCCAGCGTAAACCTGGAGTAACTCCACTGAAACAATAAACTTACTTTGTATTTACTCTAGTGTAAACAGGAGAAGAATTTGGCCATTGTGTGTAGTCTATTGCTGCTGGGACTTGAACCAAGGGCTATCAAAGTGAAAAGCAGTAGATCTACTGCTTGAACTAAAAACATATTACCAGCAGCTGTTTGTCTTTTTGTTGACTTGGAGGCTTGCAAAATGGATATAAACACTACTATGTCTATTATTCTATGTGGACTGTAGCTGGCTTCTGGCTGAATGTGGCTGCTCTTGACCAAGAGTCATAGGCACTCATAGCTGGTGGGTTAGCGGCAATATGGTCTGGCCAAGAAAGACGAAATAATGGGACAAACATTTGAGTAGGGAGTATGGATGGATACACTTGTTTAACATAAATTTGAATTCACTCTGCCATTGTGAGTTCAAAGGTTTGACTTGAATTCAAACATTATTGGGCTCATCTTCTGCTTAGGAGTTCTTTTTGATATCTGGGCTCCTGCTAAATCTCATGTTGTCTTCCTCTTTATCAACACCAAAATTCAGCCTTTCTTCACTGTCCCAATTACTATAACCAGGGCATGGAAAAAGGGTATCTCTTACCTTGATTTACAGTAACCTCTTTTCTGGCACGCTTGTCATATTTTTCCCTCTAGTCTTTTGGATTCCTTGCCCTGAAGGATTTGCATTTTGTCTTTCCGAGAGTGCACAGCACACAACACAACAGCCCTCTAATGCCAGTCGGTATATAAATATTTAGTTAAAAACACAAACAATAGTTTATCCCAGTCCCTGATGATAAAAATCAACTTCCTGTTCCATCACTCTGATCACATCATTTGGAAAGCTTTATTGGTTTCCTTTCTCTTGCCACATCATATTCTGGCTCTTAGTCCTCAGCTAGAGACCCTACACAATCTTTCTCCTGCCTATATTAGGGTCTCACTTTATTTTGTCCTCACCAACAAGGCTCTATATAATCTTGCTCTTGCTTTAATCTCCAATTTCATTTTCTCCTATTCCACTCAGTTCCTATGCTTCTCCCAATCTCTCAGCTTTCCTGTTCCCTTTCTCTCCTTCTCAGCTTCCCATTTTATACCATGCTGCTTCCTGGACTTGGAACAATCACACATTTTCTGTCCATAAAGACTCCTCTCTCTCTGCCTTTTGAAACCACTCCATCCAAGAATCTCTTCTCCCATCTCCTTCTCACTAATAGTCTCTCTGTGCACTCTGTTCCCTGCTATATTGTCCCGTCTTTTGTTTTGTTCATCTCTTTTGCACTATAAGCTCTGAGGCAGAGAACTTGGTTTATTCAGTGATTATAAAGCACCCTGTACTTATGTGTGTTTGGTACTATAAGTGCTTTTAAATAAATAAAAAAATAATAATATAAAGAGAAAATAATGTTTAATGTTCTAAAGAGATGATATGGACACTGGACTAATGTTTAGCCTTACTTTGTGCAAGCTGGGAATGAGGATGATCATAAAGCCAGAAAGAAAAATGTTAAGGGATTGATATCTCCCTGATGGGATAGGTTGCATCTCCTTTTGCAGCGGGGGCAGCTATGCCTAGGGAGATTCATATCTTGTGGAGTGTAGGTGATGTTTCTACCTCCACCCTTTGCAGGGGTTCTGCTAGGGAGAGCTGATTTAATTTGTGATCAGAGCTTCATAGGAGCCCTACTAGTAGGTGCTGCTTAGGGGATGCTCTGAATTAGTACAGCTCTTTGTGGGGGCCTTGCAATGGGACAACCCCATTGGGAAGGAATTTTCCTCCAGAGCAGATTGGCAGAGGCCCTGAAGGTTTTTTGCCTTCCTCTGCAGCGTGGGGCATGGGTCACTTGCTGGAGGATTCTCTGCACCTCAAACCACGATTTGAGGACTTCAATAACTCAGACATAGGTTAGTTACAGGAGTGGGTAGGTGAGATTCTGTGGCCTGCATTGTGCAGGAGGTCAGACTAGATGATCATAAGGGTCCCTTCTGACCTTAAAGCCTATGAATGAACTTTCCTCTGCCACAGGTTGCAGCCTTGGGTTAGGTATTCTAGGTCTCAATCAAGCCCGTGGATTTGAAATCTTTTTTTAGGACATCAAGAAAAGGAATAGACTTTATATGTACACAGGCACATATATAGTACCAGTTACACCTGTATAAATCATCGCTCTGATTGCAGTGGTGTCACTGGGTTAACATTGTGTAAATGAGATCAGAATCTGGTCCATACACTAACTATTTTATGTCTTGCTCTGAATAGATGTGTGTGTTATCAGAGTTGCCATGCTTCTACGCTTGTTTGCATACAGACAATAAGTATTCTTAGGCTGGTGCTGCTGCTGAAGCAATTTGTTCTGTGATGATGTAAAATGGGCACTTGATGGCAGTATTTCACTTGGATTTGCCTTAACTCTAGTAGTTCTATTAGATCACTGGTTTCTATCAGAGCCTCAGGAGAACTCTAGCCATTTCTGGGGGAGCTAGGAAGTAAATATAATTTACACTCAATTCTTGTTTAGCCCACATCATATAATCAAACAATATTTATTCTTCATACATTTCATTTTCTTGGCTATTAGTATTATCCTTCTGTCTTGATCTTTTATTAAACATATCTGCTCAATCACAGGACATTAGTGACTGTGTGCTTGGATAATCTCAATATATGAACTATCCCAGCACAGCTGATAACATTTGTCTGTGTTAAATTTATTATGACTGGGGTTAGGCTTATTATGTCAGCACTAGCCTTAAGTAATCATTGCACTCAAGGGGCCAGATCTTTGGCTCTGATACAGCCACTTTGCACTACTCTGGTGGTGCAAAGAGATATCCCCATGTGGTGCAGCAGAGCTGATATTGCTGGCTCTGTGCCACCATCTCTATCAGATCCCAGCATAGGGCAGGGGAGGGGCTAAAGCACTGTTGTCTCTTGTGATCCCTCTGGGGTTAATACCAGCTAGTATAAGTTAGAGCAGCCCTGAGGCTGCTTTAACTTGTAGTGGGGACTGAACCAACTCCCAGTAGACCCCAGGAAAAGGAGTGTGTGTGGAGAGTATAAAGGTGGCATACAGCCACCTTTGCTTTCCTATTTTGGGTACTCCACCAAATGCATCTCAACCAGACCCAACTATTGGAAGTTCAAGGAATATGCCCCCACCCCCAGAGGGGTAGAAGAAAGGGGGATGCTCCTTTCCTCTTTCTACCCCTTCTACAGTTGGACAGGACTATTCTAAGCCTATTCTATAAGTAAATTTCCATATTACATTCTGAAACTGGTGTGGGGTGGAGAGGAGGCAGATATTTTCAGTCCTCTATTAGCAGCAAACTTGATCCATGGAAAAATTTGGCAAGTGCTACCTGTAATGTGCAGACATAAATCACAAAGAGCTATGCTTTAAGCACCAACTAGAGAACTCTCTAACCGGGAAGTTCCTACATTCATAGATTCAAGGACTGGAAGGGACCTCAAGAGGTCATCGAGTCCAATCCCCCGCCCTTATGGCAGGACCAAATACTGTCTAGACCATCCCTGGTAGACATTTATCTAACCTATATTTATTAAGCTCCCTGCTGCAACACATCCTAGTCCTCCCCTCTGGTAACTGTGGAGAACCAGGAACTTTATAACCACACCACTTCTTCTTTTCTTTATAATAAAATATTAAAACTTAAATTATAAACCAATGTAACCCCGCCTCCCCCTTTAAAATAAACTTCAAATTACTTAAAATTGTTTATACTACTATGTCCCCTTACCAATTGAATTTAAATAGTCCTGAGCAGTATTCTAAAAGATCAAATCTGGGGGTCTGATCACTCTTCCAGACCATTATTCTCACTTCAGCTAAGTTTGTGCATAGATTTCGCTGTGGAGAGGGTTAATTTCTGACAGAATACCTGAAGGTCTCAGATTTCTCTTTATTGTGTCGGCAAATACTGAAAATGAACCTGATTTCCTCTGGGGCAGCCTTTTGGAGTCTCCACTAGGTAGGATCTGGGAATTTCTGCCAACTTCCAAACAATTCCAGCTTTTGAGCCAAACACTGTCCCCTGGTCTCAGCTCAGGTAATGTTTTAGTTCTGTGTCAAACACTGAAGTTTTGTTGCTGCCAAACTTTTACTTCAGCATCCCATTTTTTAATTTCCTTCGGGTAAGGCCACTTAGGTTTTAGCTATTTTGGTGCCATAGGTTAAGGCATTCTTGGTCATCTTCCCATCAGAAGTTCTGGTGGAGACAGGCCAGATAAGTGCTGTTGACTGATATATCAGGAGTGCTTTATGTGGGTCCACTGATTTTTGTAGAAGTCATCTTAAAGTCAGCACTATTTTCTTCACTTCCCATAGTTCTGGGTGTAATGTGGACTACTAGTGAGATGTTCAAAATCAAAGTCTTGTGCAAATGTTAGGAATTGGAGGTAAATTGAGACCTATTATCAAATAGGAGCACTTCAGGAACTCCATGCCCTGGAAATACTGACTTTAGTTTCTGGATGACCTGTGCCGAGAAAGTCTGTAAGTACAGCCAAGTCAATATATTTAGGGAAGTAATTGACTCCAGTAATGTACGTGTCCTTTCCAGAAAAATAAATCTGTGGCTAGCCGCTGCCAAGTCTGTCAGGTAACTTATCAGAGAGTAACGGTTTTGGTGGGTTCCCTCCCCTCCCCCATTACTTATCTTATAGCCTTTTAATAAGGTCTGACTTTGCTTATCCAGACTGGGCCACCATACAGATTGTTGTGCTCATGCCTTCACTTGTTTATACCTGATGGATTTTGGAGAGCATTTGTTTCTGGAGTACCATGGGGATAAGAATGCACCATCTTTCAGAAGATGGTTGTCTTAAAGGTGCCACAGGACTCTGTTGCTTTTTACAGATCCAGACTAACACGGCTATCCCTCTGATACTTGACATCTTTCAGAAGCAGGCCATCAGCCATGTGAAGATCCTTTTCATTCTACCAATATGGTAGGATGTCTGTTGGAACTTGATTCCTTCAATCCCGCCCCTCTCCGGCAGAGTTGCGTCAGTTTCTGGCAAATCTCATCCTTTAGTGGTTCATCTCTAATTTGCTGAAGTCAGCTGGCAGATGCTGGAATTAATGCCAGATCAAGATCAATGTAGACTTTGACATCTTTCTCTAAAGCCTTTTCTTCTTCCATTGGTAGTTGCTTAATTGGGGCTCTAGATAGCATGTGCTTTTCCATGTATGAGTTCAGTGTCGAAAGAAAAGCACATCTGCTATAGTCGAATTCTTTGAATCCTAGGTGGGAGGTCAGCCAGTGGCTTCAAACCCAATAATGCAACCAAGAGCTTGTGGTCTGTTGCGGTGTTAAAATTCAAGCAAACAGATATTCACTGAGCCATTCACAGGCCCAAATTCCATTTTCCACTTAAGCATACGGCTGCTCTGTTTCTGTGAGGCTTCTTTATATGAATGCAACAGGTCTCTGGTCTCCTTCTGGTTGCTTTTGTGTGAACACTGCTCCTAAACTGTATGAAGATGCATCCACAGCTACTACCAGTGTTGATTAGTTTATTGAATATTGTGCCAAAACAGGTGGAGATATCAGTAGTTTTTATTTTATTAAATGTGTTTTTTGTTGTGGGCTATCCTTGGTGTCTGTTCTCACCTGTGTCTTCAGTCCCACTTCTTGGCTCTTTAAATCTAGTCCTTTGCTTAGGCTTCTAAAGCATCCTTGCCCCTTCCCAGGGTTTAGGCTGCTTTGGTGGTGGGGGAACCCGGGCCCACCCACTACTCTGGGTTCCAACTTTGGAACTCTATAAACAGCATCCACTTATGGCTTCCTTTAATTAGTTGCTGCTACATTCCCTGGGCTTCTCCCCACCTGGTCCCTTCACCTCCACTCACTACCTTAGATTAAAATTCTAAGGTCTTCTCTCCCTAGGGCCAGTAAATGCTGCCAGTTAAGCTCCTTCATCAACCATCTTGTCCCAACCACAAACTGATCTGCTCAGACCCTGCAGCTTTTAAATCTGAGTATTCTGGGCTCTGATTGGCTGCTTCCATGCAGCCTTTCTAGGCAGGCATGTAGGACCTATCTTTGCTGCTCCTTTCATGGGGTGGGGTGTACTAGGATCGCAGGGCCTCCAGCAGGGGTCCACAAAGCATCAGGTATCCCCCGTCACAATGTCCTGTAAATTGTATCTGCTACTTTCCAAACTCACATTTCTCATGCAATGAGGCCAGCTTGTTGGAAGCATAACATTGTATGTAGTTGCCCATCCTGTTCACTTTTATCTGTGCCATATATCATCACATCATCTATATGGCAAAGATGCCAGGCAAATGCAACATGATCTGACAGATTCTCTTTTGGAAATGTTCTGGTGCTGAAGATTTCTCAAATGAAAGATAATGGAAACAGTACTTCCAAACAGAGTGGTGAATGTAGTTAATGTAGAGATTCTTTAGCCAGGGGAATTTTGCCATTAGCATTGGTACTACACACAGGTCAGTCGGTTCTTCTATCTGGGAAATAACCCCCATGTCTGTCATTCTCAGGTTTTTCTTTGATTTTCCCTAGCAAGAGTCTAGGGATGCAGTGTGGGGCTGAAAGAACAAAAGACAATTGTTGATGGCAACCGTTTTATTTTATACTCCCCTAACAGCTTTCCTAGCCCTATGAAGACGTATGGATACATCTCCATAGGTGGCAGGTTTGTATAATTTTTGGTGGTGCCCAAAATGGTGGTGCCCCCCTGCTCCCACCCTGTAAGCCGATATATATATATTATTAAATAGTGTAAACATGGACTGGAAGCCGTAAGCATTTCAGTTTCTCTTTATTGCACAATATCACTATCGGAAAAATCCATGGTTGTTTATTAGTGGTCCTACAAATCAAGAATTAGTTGCTGGGATAAAATGAAGCTACAACGCGTCGGCGCCACAAGATTACAAGGGTTAATTAAAAGTGGAAAGTCAGAAGTAGCACTTGCCTGCTTCAATATACAGTATTATATTTTGTTGCACCTGTTGTGATGAAGTGGGAATGTTCTTAATGTTTTCTCTGAATACTGTGTGGGTGACTCAGTTTCCCCTGCAAAGTGTTGGGGACAAAGAGATCAGGTGGCCTCCTTGTCCGGAAGAGACACAAAGGCCAGAGAAGGGAGTGTCAGTTTGGAGCTGGCTGGGGAACTGGTGAGAGACCCAGAACTTGGGTCTGGGCTCCCCATCCCCCAAGATGGACCTGACTGAGGGGTTCTGTTTTCTGTACCTACAAGCTCTGTTTTAGACCGTGTTCCTGTCATCTAATAAACCTTCTGTTTTACCAGCTGGCTGAGAATCCCGTCTGACTGCAGAGTCGGGGTGCAGGGACCTCTGGCTGCCCCAGGACCCCGCCTGGGTGGACTCGCTGCGGGAAGCGCACGGTGTGGAAGGGCATGCTGAATGCTCTGAGGTCAGACCCAAGAAGGTGTAAGCTTCTTGCCCTGGAGACAATCTGCTCAGAGAGAGGACGCTCCCCCAGAGTTCTGACTGGCTTTGAAGGAGTGGTTCCAGAGCATCCCAGCATCCCCTTCCACACCATGTGCTTCCCGGAAGTCCGCACAGGCACTGACACTCCCTCCTCTGGCCTTTGTCTCTTTTCCAGGCATTAGGAGGCCACCTGATCTCTTTGTTCTCCAACACCTTCAGTTGGCACTTTGCAGGAGAGCGGCCCAGGCCATCAGTTGCCCAGAGACAGGGCTTCGGCCATTCTCTGTGCAGACAGCATCACACTGGCCCTCTAGGGCTCTACAACAATCACACCCCCTTATCCCACCATCTAGATACTTAAGAAATGCATAGGGGAAACTGAGGCACCCACACAGTATTCAGAGAAAACATTAAGAACGGTCCCACTTCGTAACACCTGTATACGACGAGTTACATACTTTAAAGGGTATAAAATAATCAAGTATTGTGCTAAACACAATGATACTCCAAACTGACCACCAAATTTAAGTTGCATGTTTTTCCCCTCAGGTGAGAGCTCTGGGGTGGGGCTGGGGATGAGGGTTTCACAGTGCGGGGGCATGCTCAGGGCTGGGGGCACAGGCTCTGGGGTGGGGCAGGGCTGGGGATAAGGATCTTGGGGTGCAGACAGGCTGCCCCAGGGCTAGGGCCAGAGAGGACTTCTACCCCCCACCCTGGCAGCAGCAAGCTCCAGGGGAGGGATCCCTCCTCTTCCCCCACTCCCCGCAGCACACTCACTCTGCACCACGGTCACTGCACATGCTCCCAGGGCCTCTCTCAGGTCCAGAAAGCCCCCTCTCCTCCCCTATGGTGGGTATTGGGGCATGGGGGCAGGGGTTTGCCATCATGTGTGGCCTCCCCTGCTGCTGCCCCTCACCATAGCCTCACTGGGGATGGGGCTGCCCCTTGCCCAGCGTGGGGCAGGAGTGGGGACTGGAGGGTGGTGGCTGGGGTGGGGGCAGGGTGTCACAAAAATCACCCAAGCCCCAGCTGCTCAGGTCTAGGAAGTCCCCCTCCCCCATCTCCCCTGGTGGTGGGTGGGTGGGTGCTGGGGGAGGGGGAAGGGGACTGCCATCACATGTGGCTTCCTTCCTCCTCTGCTGCAGCCTGCTGCCCCTCACCCTAGCTTCACTGAGGGTGGGGGATGGGGCTGCCCCTTGCCCATTGTTGGGCAGGAGTGGGGGCTGCGGGGGGTGTGTGTATGTGGATCACAGGGTCAAACACTCACCGAAGCCCCAGCAGTTGCTCAGGTGAGGGAAGTCCACTCCAGATGTCCGTGTCTTGGCCAGAAGTCCCCTTGGTGTCTCCTCCAAGTGGGTGCCGGGGGACGGGCGGGGGGGCTGCCAAGCACGTGTGTGCCTCCTCCCCCTCCTGAGGTGCTGCAGGCAGCAGTCTACCAGCGCTGCTCTTGTGCTATAGTCCTTAGGCAGCAGCAGTGGCACCCGCCAGTAAAGCAGAAGCAAGGGAGAGGCGCGGGCTGTTTTCTTTCAGGCAGGGAAGCTCTGGGCCGGGGGGACGCTCCGGGGTGGAGGGGGGTCACAGCGGGGCCCACCGCCCGCTCCAGGCAGGGCCAGGGGAGAAACCCAGCTCCAGATATTGGTGGACCAGGGCCCCAAGCCCTGAATATTCCTGGTGCTTGGACACCACGAGCCCATATAACCTGCCGCCTATGTACATCTCTTACATAGTTTGCTTTTTGCCATTAATGTGTTCCTGTTTCTCTCAGAGATGGAGAGTTGTCAGTCTATTATATATAGTGTTTGATAAAGAACTTTCCATCCTTACCCCAGTTTCCCCAATCTAGTGTTAGTATCCCACAAAATTTATTTGGTCTTTGCAGATTTCCAGCTTGGGATCAATTATAATATTTTTGAAACAACGGTGACTGCAGTCCCAGTATCAATTTTGAATATAGGGTTTTGACTGTTTAGATACATCCTAGTGTACCAGTTGCCTGTTCTATCGAGGGGATATAATTCCTATAAGTATGGATTCATTGTCATCTGAAAACACTTTATCTTGGAGTGATTCCAATACTCTTGGTGACTTGCATGCATAAAAAATGTCTCATTTTTTGGCATTTCCTAGATCCTGCCTCTCTTGCTGGATGTTGTTGCGAGCTGTGGCTTGGCATCTTGCCACATTCACAGCTTTTCCAACCTTTGTTCCTATTAAGATTCTTTTTTCCCCCCTTCCATTCTTTAGTTGTGCACTGTTCTTATGTTGTGAAGTGGGTCTGTCTGCTCCTTTCACACTTGTCTCTTCTCTTTACTGTGTTAGTATTTTCTGATGCAGTCTCCCCCATGCTGCTGGGATATAAGTCACATTCCTGGTTCTTTATGGCTTCTTGCGTTCTTGCTTTTGCTAGTATGAGATCAGAGTCTAACTGAAGCCGTGCTGATAAATTGGTGTGTCTTCTACCAACAACTTTCCTGTCTCTTATTAGTTCTTTTAATATACCACATTAACAATGTTCAGCAAGACTGTGAACTGCAGTAATAAAAGCCTCAGCTGCTTCCCCTTGATCCTGGCACCTTCTATTAAATTTGGCCATTTCACGTATAATATTCTGTCTGCCTATGAAATGGGCATCAAAAGACTTTCGCTTTAGCTTATTCTTTCTTTTCCTTATCAGTGATGGGTAAGAGGATATCATCTACAGCATCACCTATGGCAAATATTAGGGGATTGACCTGGTATTCTTGTACTTTCTCTGAAAGCAGAAGCCATCCAGAATTGCTCAAAGCTATAGATCCAGCACAGTCAGCTGTCTGAGTTGCCAAAATCAAAACTTCTCTAACACGGCCATTTATGTGATGGGCTCATTGCTGCTCTGAGACAAGGGTCCGCCTCCTTCTTGCTACTGCTTTCACAGGTTCCCCCGATTTTTCATTTTTCCTTATTACCCACTCATTCACCTCCCTGGCAGTCTAGGGGTCTCTTCCTTTCTGGATTCACTCACTTCTAACACCATTTAGCATGAGGACACAAACACAAAAAGCCATGCTTCAAGCAGCAAATAGAGAACTCCCTAATCAAGAAGTTCCTACGTTTAAGCTCCCTGCTGAAACACAACCTGTTCCTCTCTGGTAACCGTGGAAGACCAGGAACTCTGTAACACTCCATTATACCAACGAATGCAAGCTTTTGTGGTGAAAACACACACTCTTAGCAAAACTGTGAACATTGAGGCATTTACCCGGCGGAATATTTGCCTTCCCTACTACAATCAGCTTTTTGCAGTGAATTAGTTGAGGGGGGGAGTGGGAGGGGAGAGAGACAAAAATGAGAAGTATTTAGTTTGTTTTTTCCAGGGTGTTTGGTCTTTCTCCCCTTTGTTTTTTTGCAAAATGTTGTTTTTCTTTAGTCCCATTCCATCATATGAAATGGCTCTGGATGTTTAGCAAAACCATGCCTATTTTATATTCTGGTGCTTCTTAGTGCTTAGGTATGGATGTTACTTACACGTTCCTCTCATAAAAATAAACATTTCTCAGAGGATGGAAAGTAGAAAAAACAACAACTCTAGGCCAGGTCCTCAATTGGTTAAAAAAAAAAATTAACATAGCTCCACTGATGCCAAGACCAGCTGAAGATCTGATCTAAATAATTACTTAGAGATTGGCCCACCCCTAACTCCTGATTTTGAGCACTTCAAAGTGCAGGAGTTTTCGAGTCCATGCTTTTGATTTAGGCCATCGCCAAGTGTTTTAAACTGCTGAGGCTTGAGTCCAGATATTCCATAAATAAGAGCTTCCAACTTGCTCCCAATTTCACAGCTGATGTCTTTATCCAGCTGAATTATTCCTCTCTTCCCTTGAAATGCTCTGTAATAAATTAATAATTTATGCTAATTGAAGCGATACTGCTTGGAGCCAAGCTGATCAAATACAAAGGTTGCTGGGCCCACTGAAAGCAGTTGCTGAAATCCTAATGGCCCCCAAAGAGATCAAAATCTATTTGTGTGTAGGGGTGGGCAGTTCAGTGATGGGAGGAGAGTTAGGCTGATGGAAATTTGCTCGATTTTGTCCCTACTCCCTCTTCCAAAGGAAGGACTGGTGTAGCCAGAATCCTGAAACAAAGCAATACACACAGTACTGTTCTTTAATAGGCGGGTTAGGTTTCTAAAGAGTTGATGGGTGAGGGTTCCTGTTTCTTTATTTACCTCTTTAGAGCAATGAATCAGACTGTAGACCCCAAAATCTCCTGTGGTTCACTGGATCCAAGCCCCTTCAGCCAACAGGGCTGCATCCTGTTCTATTCTCTTTATTATCTAATTTTTTTCTTCAAATACCCCCAAGAGATGCTCTATTGACTACCTTCCTTGGCTGACTAAGTGCCTAATTGCTCTGGTTTGGCTGTGCCTTTAAGGCACAGTTTTGTGTAGTGGGAGCTGCAGAGCAGTCCGGTCGGCTTTGAGATGATGTGTTACAGAAGCACTCAATAAGAGCGAGCCCTGTGTGTGTGTGCGTTTGTGTTTGTGTGAGAGAGAGATATATGGGCTAGCTGAAAATTTTCCATTTGAACAGAAAATTGGGGATTTGATTACATAAACATTTTTGTGGAAAGTGTCTGCTTTCCTTGACATTTTTTGATGTAGGTTTTCAGTTTGCTAATGAAAAAAAAAATGTTCTAATGGAAACAGCACAAAATTCAGTTTTCAGCCAAAAGCCTAAGCTGTCCCTTGAAAATTTAATCAAAACTTAAAAATTGCTCTATGAAATAGATCAGATGCCAGCAGCTGGTACTCAAGAATATGCAGCAGGACCCATATTAAATCCGTGATCGAGATCATCCTCGAATCGAGGGATTGCCATGATGATGATGATGATTGTTCCTAGGGTTTGTAGGAGTAGTAAAACTGCTTGCTGTTGTGCACTAAAGAAGCTATTTGTAGTGCACCTCCTGGAGTTGGAGAGAGAAGCTTACCCTGCTAGGAGCAGTCCCTGTATTTCCTTGAGTGCAGAGACCACAAAAGCCTGATTTCCAAAGATACTGAACCCTGTAGCTGCAGCCTGCGAGTGCTTTAGTATCTCTGAAAATCAGGTCCAGTTGTCCCTAGCTCTGGCAACAGGCATGCAAGAGGAGAAGGTCCCTCCCACTCCTTGAGTGCTCCCTGAAAGAGGGTAGCGCCTCAATGGGGAAGCAATCTGCACAGCTGGAAATCGCTGTTCAAGACTGCATATGTTGAGCTTCCTCAGCTACCTAGGACTGGATGTTATTTCTTCCAGTCCTCATATCACTTCAGCTGCCCTTTTCTCGCTGATCAAAAGAACCCATCATAAACCTCCTCAGAACCTTCCGTAATTCTGCTCTTTGATGGGATGGGAGTTCGACCAAGATTTTCCACAATGGGTGCCCACAGTTTGGCTTCTGAATCCATATTGAGGTGCCTAAATAAGTGCCCTGATTTTCAGACATGCTGAACACTGAAGAGCTCCCCCCCAAAGCCTATGGGAGGTGCTGGGTGCTCAGCATGTCTAAATACGGACTCAGGAGCCTCATGTTAGGTGCTCACTATGGAAAAACTTGACCCATGACTTTGAATGGTCCCTATTCAACACTTGCAGTACTGCTGGATGCTGCAGAAGTAATATTCATAATTACTTATATTTAATTATATACTTTTGGTACATGATTCAGGGCCATGAAGCTGAGTATATAGTTAGACTTGTTACTGATACACTCACCCCCCATTTTCCCTATTGATTTTTATGCTCATTTGTTGCATCTTGTCTTAAATTTGATCATAAACTTTTAGGCACGGGCAATATTTTCCTGTGTATTTGTACAACACCTAGCACAGTGGGGATCAGATGCTGATTAGAAACTTTGGGTACTACAGAAATAATAATTAATAATAATAATGATAATAGTAGTAAATAACATCCTGATCTTCTGGGCCTTTTAAAGATAACTAGCCAAGACAATGATGTTTGCTACAACGTTCTCTGTGAATGCACCCAGTCTTTTTTATTTTTAATTTTATAAACATAGCAAGAAATTGGTAGTGTCAAAGTCTTGAATCACTGCAGCTGTAATCTCCTTTATGCTAGTGGGCTCAGGAGTTAGAGATGGTCATAGATACACCACCAATCTTGAAAGCTGAGAGTTTACTTTAAATGTTACAAGCAAATGTATTAAACAAAATGATAAAAAAGTAATAAGGCTAAAACAATGAGCCAGATTTTCAGTGCTCACCAAGCAACATTTGGTGCATGACCTGAGGGCAAGGCAAAAGTGGCTGCATGCTATCTTTGTGCTCCTCAAATCCCTGGGCTGCAAGGGGTAGGGTTAGCCTCTGGTTTAAATTAGAGCTACCTCAGGGCAGCTCTAATTTATGCCATTGGATAGTGGCTCCCTCGGAGGTCATTACTTGGCTGGGAATCATCAGAGCACAGTCACACTCTGGCTGTGCGCTCTCTCTGGCTGTATCCCCAACACATACCTATACCACAGCCTGCAAAAGGGGGTCTCTCTATTATGCAAGGAACTCCCCATTTCAAGGCAATCCTCAAACTGCCTGGTTAAATCAGCTTTACAGAGCATCTTTGCCATCAAAGACATGCAAAAGGGCTGTAGCAGGACCAATGATTTGGTCCAAATAATCTGTATAGAAATTGTGCTGAGCTGCAAAATTCAGTTTTGAGTTAAGATCTTGATATCAAATGCCACAGAGTTGCGGGATGTTTGAACCCAGAGCTTTCCTTTGGACTGCTCTAGTGATAGCCTCAAACTTCAGAACCAGGTTGTGACATTGTGCAGTCTATATGGTTTTATAAAAATATGATAATAAGTGAATATAATGTAACTGGGATATGCTTCATGCAAAAGGTCTCTTGTAAGGTATCATTACAAAGCTTATAATCTACTGAGTGTGATCATCCTATTTGTATAAATGTACCACTCTTGTATCTAAAACTGAGGGCCTATTGTAATTATGCAAAATGCGGGCCATTAATGGTGGTTTGGAATCTTGAGGACTCCCATTAACCAGGACCATTGTCTGCAGATGGCTGTGTTTTACCTGTGAGTCTTCCTGTATGTGTGTGTGCTGGCAAGTGGGTAATGAAGTCTTGCAATGAGATCATGTTACCTGAACTGGAATCCATCTTTAACCTGGTGCTTTTCCAGTGAGGGGGGGTGGAAACCCAGAGGGACAAAGGGTTCCCACTTTATGCAAAAGATATATAAAGGGGTGGAACAGAGCAAAGAGAGAGAGGAAGAGCCATCATGAAGAATCCCCTAGCTACCACCTAAGCTGGAACAAGAGCTGTACCAGGGGAAAGAATTGTGCCCAGGCATGGAAGGTGTCCAGTCTGCGGAAAAAACTTACTGAAGTATCTCTAAGGGTGAGATTATCTGTATTTAGTTTGATTAGACATAGATTTGCGCATTTTATTTTATTTTGCTTGGTAACT
This sequence comes from Trachemys scripta elegans, assembly GCF_013100865.1. NCBI lineage: Eukaryota > Metazoa > Chordata > Testudines > Emydidae > Trachemys > Trachemys scripta. The sequence continues at coordinate 86,766,225 of NC_048303.1, read as the reverse complement.
TACTTTGTTCTGTCTATTACTACTTGCAACCACTTAAATCCTACTTTCTGTATTTAATACAATCACTTTTTACTTATTAATTAACTCAGAGTATGTAATAATACCTGGGGGATCAAACAGCTGTGCATATCTCTCTATCAGTGTTATAGAGGGCAAACAATTTATGAGTTTATCCTGCATAAGCTTTATACAGGGTAAAACGGATTTATTTGGGTTTAGACCCCACTGGGAGTTGGGCATCTGAGTGCTAAAGACAAGCACACTACTGTGAGCTGTTTTCAGATAAACCTGCAGCTTTGGGGCAAGTTATTCAGACCCTGGGTCTTTGTTGGAGCAGACAGGAGTGTCTGGCTCAGCTGGAGTCCTAAGCTGGCAGGGAAAACAGGGATAGACGTTGTCTTGGCACATCAGGTGGCAGCTCCCAGGGGATTTCTGTGATCCAACCCGTCACACAGGTTTTGGTTTCTAAAACTTCCTTAAAGTATGGAGATGTTTGGCTCTGTGGTTTTGGTTCAGGCTTAGCTCTAGTTTGGATACATTAGACAAAATATAATAAAGGTAAAATACACTTAACGGAAATCACAAAGATTTTTTCCTAGTCTTCACCTGTCCCAATATGATGACCATTGATCTTCGAAGTGTAATTTTAAAAGTATGTCAATGAATCAGTACTCAAGCCACTAGTTGCATTATTTATGCAATCAATAATGAAGGCCACAAATATGTTAAAAATGAGTATGTTTGATGGTTGCTTGGGATCTTTGGGGAGTTAAAGTCAATAAGAAGAGAATTTCAGGATACTAAAAGAGACCAAAATCAGGATTCATGACAAGGGACATCTCACACTGAGATAAATCAGGAATTCAGTGAAGTTACACCAGTGTAAAACCAACATAAGTGTGATATTTGGGCCAGATTCTGATACCCTTATCACACCAATGGTCCCAATGGCATCCATGGAATGACTCACGGAATAAGGTACTATTTAACATAATATAACGGTGTCAATGTTGTCCAGATAAGGACTTAATCTGCTTCCTCAGTCGGCACGTTCTCAAACAGGCAGCTGTATCATCCCTGTAAAATCCATGGAGTTGCCACTTTAAAAAACAGAATTGCTCCTTTTAAAATTATTCCGTGAGATGTGTAAACCCTGCACAAATACTGAAAGCACTAATCCCGCTATAACAAGACACAAAGTGGGAACTAGTGGAGCAGCTTTCTCTCACACACTTAGCACCTCATTAAAAACACAAGGTAAAGCAGCTAAAAATGAACAGGTTTGAAACATGGTAGTGGTGTAATTGTTGTAATGTTCATAGAGGAATGTTCTTGAAGGATAGGCTTTTAGTGTACACCAGGCAAGTTATATAGGAATGCTCTGAATAGGGAAGAGTTAAGGTGGCGCTGCTTAAAACTAAGGCGCAGATTCTTCATCACTTTACTCCAGTGTCATGTTGATGTCAGTGGAGTTATACTGGCACAGATTGGTATAACTCCCTAGAGAATCAGGTCCTAAATATGGAGTTCAGGCTTCTGTGAACCTTTGAAGTATTTTTTTGGATTTGTAAAGTTAACAAAACTAGTTTGAGCTTACTAACCTTTGAAAGGAAGTACATATACCAGCCCAGAGTCTCTGAAGCATAGGTGCTGACTTCGTGGGTGCTCCAGGGCTGGGTGGAGTGGTGGTGGGAAGAGGCAGGATGGTAGTGCAGGCTTGGGGGAAAGGGACAGGTGGGGGTGGGACCTGGGATGGAGCGGGGGTTTGAGCACCCCCTGGGCCGGCGCCTATGCTCTGTAGAATTCCTGCTAGGCACTGCACAGAGGGAGTGCTATCAGGAAGCAGGTTATGGCTACCTGATTCTCTATAGGCTTCCAACCCTGGGTGCCAGTTAGAACAGCCTGGGAGCTGCTGTACTGTGCACCAGATCACTATGGTCCCCAAAGGACCATACACCAGCTGCGATTGTTGGATTGCATCACTCTCTGGCCATTTTCTCTCTCCATATCTGCAGCAAAGGCAGTGAAAGGGAGGTAAAGGAGCCACACAATCTCTCTGCCTGCTAGGGATGCCCCAAGGAGGGAAGATATCCCCAGAGAGAGATTTATGGTCATTCTCTGCTGTTTTTGTACCACATTAGCCATGCAAAAAACAAACAAACAAAACGAGCAGAGCACAGTGGATAATCTAGCCCATCATATTTATATTTTTACCCTAGATTTTCTCTCCCCTTTCTTCTGTTTCTCTTCGTCACAGCTTCTCCACGTGGGACTTCCATTCTGTTAACTGTCTGCTCCATATTTTGTCTCCTTTCCCCCCCACATTGGATCTCTTCCATCTCTCTCCCCCACCCAAGCAAAACCTCCAACAACATTCAAGTCAAATTTTTGAACCTATGATGCCTAATTGATTTCAAATTGGGAAAAAAACAAACTTGTCTTGTCTTGCTAGTAAATACATATGTACTGAGAATACCAATAGTATAATACAGGGTAGATATGAGTGATTGGGAAGAGTATGTATAAATAATGGCATGAAATTGTGGTTCAATTATTAATAGATTATCACTATCAATAAATAAGTATATAAATCTCACGTTTACCATAAATTACATCCATTAGGTCCTGCTTTCCTCAAGCACATAAATCCATATAGTCTGAGCATACATAATATATTTATGGATTTAAAGGAACTGGCATAATAGTTCTCTTTGAGGAGATAATGTTTTGGTCAATAGTTTGTTAAAATGTCTCAAATGAAGCAAATGGGCTTCGAGGGTATTATTTATGGAGGCTCAGGAGTGCAACCCATAAAACATAAATAAAATCTCTTGTCAGCTGAGAGAACACAAAACCACTAACTTCTAACACTGAAAGGAAGCCAGTGAAAAACTGACCCTGGTATTTTGGATTACTTTGCAGCTTGAGGTCTTTGTAATGGATCCTGGGTGATCTCTGAGGGCTTGGCTACACTTGCAGATGTAGAGTGCTGGGAGTTAAACCAGCCTTTGGAGACAGCAGCAGGGAAAATGCTGCCGTGTGTTTACACCGTCAGCTGCAAGCGCAGTGGCATGGCCACATTAGCAGCTCTTGCAACATCACAGAGAGCAGTGCATTGTGGTAGCTATCCCAGTGTCCAAGTGGCTGCAACATGCTTTTCAAATGATGGGGGGTGGAGTGTGGCAGGGAGTGTGTTGTGTGTATGTGGGGGGAGAGACAGTGTGTTTTGGGGGGCAGAGAGTGTGTCAGCATGCTGTCTTGTAAGTTCAGACAGCAGCAGACCCCCCCCCACCCCTCTCTCTCACACACACATATTATATATACATATATTTACATACATACACACACACACATACACACCTGCCTTGGTGGCAGCAGCAGCATTCCACAATAATGGTTTGCTTTGTGCCCTGGAGCAGATAAGCATGCCGGCTGTCAGAAACAGAGCTTTGAAAGGGGATATCTGTATGCCTGCAGCTGAGTTCAAAACAATGACCAGAGTGGCCACTTGACTTCAGGGGATTATGGGACGTTTCCGGAGGCCAATCACAGTGCAGTAATGCAACACGTCGTCCCCACTTACACCTGGGTATTTCAGCCAGGGCACAGCAAGCTTTATGCTTCTCGTGGAGGTGGATTACCAGAAGCGCACCAGGTGCAGAGTCCAGGCGCTCCAATTGCCTTGCCAGTGTGGACACCTCAGGAGTTAGGGCACCCGGGGCTGATTTAATGAGCTCTAACTTGCAAGTATAGCCAGGCCCTGAGAGTTTTAATATAAGGGACAAGCGTAGAAGCATGACCAAAAAACAAACCACCCCACCTTATTTTAATTGCCTTTGTATTGCAAATGTAGTTTTTCCTTTGTCTTAAATCCAATGGCCTGTATTTTTGACAGCATCCTGCTAAACAATCATCTCCCCCCCCCACATATGCTACTCCAATAGCTGAGCAGAAGGGTGAGGACACACCTCATAAATTTAGATGCAGAGACAATGGGAGAGAAGCATTAATGACCTCCTTCATTATAATTTTTGTAATTACAAAATATAATTACAGATTACCTTCTGTCCCTGACAGAAGCAAGGACATGCTCGGGTTCCACTCCAGCTTAGCAAGGAGGAGCACCTGACGGTAGTATCCAATCAGTGCATAACAACTCTGTTGGACAAGAAGCACCCAGAGTTCTTTGAAGAAGAGACTACGCCTTCCTATGTCTATACAGTTCTTAGCGCATTTTTGGTGATACTATAGTGCAGATAATAAGGAGTTCATTAATACATGTACTGTTGAGACAAATAGTCAGTCTGTACTGTTAGTATCCCTTGATGAGACAGTAGCTTCAAGCTAAGAGACGTAGAGTCTGATCCACTTACCATTTAGTTCAACTGAAAGATGCCCATTGGATTGAATGGAAAGACCACCCTGGCACTTGGATAGGCCCCTTGTGATGAGTAGGGATGGCTGGAAAACAGTTGTTTTGTGAAAAGTGTCAATGTTTTGAAACTTGTCTTTGTTCTGATGCAGAACAAAAATGAGACTTTTTGAAACTTTTCATTAAAGAACACAGGAGCAAGAGGCCCTAGAATAGCCCAGGGGCTGGAGCACTAAAGGAGGATGTTTGAGACCCAGGTTCAAATCCCTACTTTGCCTGGTTCAGAGCAGGAATTTGAGCTTGGGTCTCCCACACGTCCATTTAGGGCACTATTAGGTTTAGTCCGTTGGTCGGTCTCTCTCTCCCCTAACCCCTCTGTATCCTGGACCTGAGAATTTTCATTGAAACATGTTTCTGCAAAACATTTGGGTTTTGACAAAATAAAACTTTTTTCCATTTAAAAAAACACTACGTTTTTGACCAGCTCAAGTGACTAAGTCACACACCAAGTTGTGGTGCCATTGCATAGTACTAGGCAGTTCATATAAAGCAGCAAATATAAAATATTCACCTGTAACTTTGAGTACAACTAATGATATAAAGTTCAGTATAATGATATATATAATGATATAAAGTTCAGTAGGAAAAAGCATGTAGAAAATTTCACTTCTGTAGTTTCACTCTTATTTACTGCAGCATGAGCTGATTTTCCCTAGTCTTTTAACATTCCATGGGCATAGTGAATATTATCTGACACGGCTGGGTTTCTGCAGCTGTGACTGTGGATGTATCTAACTGGAAAATTGCCCAATGGGCTGTTGTAGGGACATAATTGACCATTTAATCTCTGAACCACATCTGAGCTGTGATAGGAGTGTGATGCTGGATTCTTTAAAAGCCTTGCATGGCTTTTGTCTGCATGGTTATATAAATCCATGAAAAGCAGAGTTAAAAAGCAATAGCAGGATATTCCTCTTTTGGTAATTAAAAAAAAAAAAAAAAAAAAAACGGCTATTCAAAAAACACAATGGCAAAATAAGACCAAAGACTATCCCAAATAAAAATCCATGGCATTGTGATTCAGACTATGGGCTCAGTCCTGAACCAATGCAGTTGATGGGAGTTTTGCTATTAATTTGAATGGATGCAGGATCAAGCCTTGGGCTGTGTTTTTCAAGGCCACGTTTAAAGACCTTTTGTCTAGCAGTAATGCTGCTACAAATTGTGTTGTATGTTAGGAGTTTGATTCACAAAAGGTCTAAGGTGTAATAACCACTGAAGAGCCTAATTCCCAGAATCAGGCTACACTGGGATTTGCAACCCCCACATTCAGCTGCTCCTGAGCCTGGTAGGTACCTAAACTCATTGGGGTTTAAATTTTTGCAGTAAAAGTTCCCTAGATGCCTATGTTTCTGCCTCTGGGCATAAGCACTGCAGCCCTGTGCCAGGGTGTCCAGATATATAAGCCTTAGAGTTATGCATGAACAAATGGAAGATAGGTGTTCCTTCAACTAACTTGACTGTGAAGCCCAATTCAGTAAGTATGCTCAGAGCTCGCCTATCAGATTGGGCCCTGTAGTGGGGTGGTCACCCCACTCCTGCCCAGAGGGGTTAAAACAGCCCTGGAGAGGGCTACAGCTGGGAAAAGAAAGGCTGATTGGAAACTGTCCATGAAACTGGGATTTGATGAGTAATGTGAGGCTGTTGGTGCCCTATTTATATTGGCCTCTTCCAGTTAAAATGGGAGGAGAATTATAAACTAGAATTGAGTGATAGAGACCTTTGCTATGTGGAGATCTGGTAATACAGCAGCGACCTGCAATAAGGAACTAAAAGTTTTACTTAGAGCTGGGAAAAAATTTTTAAATCCAAATTTTAACATTCAGCCTTTTTACCAGTTTCAAATGTCCTAATTTTATTCATTCTAAAAGTACATGGATGTTTAAAGTGAATGCAACTTTAGGTATTGCTAATTTTTTACCCCAATGACTATCACGCTGCAATCTATGAGAGTTTTACCCATCCCAAAATGAGGTGTAGACCCTGCCACTGAACTTGTACCACCTTGAGAGGGGAAAAAAGTCCCAATCAAACCCAATGTCTTTGAGGCAGTGTCAGGAATTTCATAAACAGCATATTGTGGAGACAAATTAAACTCCTATCTTTTCACATCACTTCAGATTACATCTGAGAGCATCAGATTCTTCTGGATGTAACACAACATAATAGGACAGGAGTCGGCAACCTTTCAGAAGTGGTGTGCCGAGTCTTCATTTATTCACTCTAATTTAAGGTTTTGTGTGCCAGTAATACATTTTAACGTTTTTAGAAAGTCTCTTTCTATAAATCTATAATATATAACTAAACTATTGTATGTAAAGTAAATAAGGTTTTTAAAATGTTTAAGAAACTTCATTTAAAATTAAATTAAAATGCAGAGCCCCTGGACCGGAGGCCAGGACCCAGGCAGTGTGAGTGCCACTGAAAATCAGCTCGCGTGCCGCCTTCGGCACGCGAGCCATAGGTTGCCTACCCCTGTAATAGGATATGAAGAGTCTGCAGTCTGGAAAATATAAACTAAAAAAATGCTTTGTGGATGTATATGTAACAAAATACTCCATCTCTGTGAGAGACTGCTTTGCATGGCTGGCAAACAAGGAACTCCTGGGAGCAGATGGGAGAACAGATGTCCCCCAAATATAAAAGAAACCAGTTGGATTTTTTTTTTAATCTTCCCAGCACTGCCTGAAATGATTGAGTCAATTCAGTGTCACTCCACTTATATAAAAATTGTAAGTTTTAAATTTCAGTCATAAGTTGAACGACGAATCTCTAGGACAGGAATTGGCAACCTTTGGCACGCAGCCCATCAGGGAAATCTGCTGGCGGGCCGGGACAATTTGTTTACCTGCAGCATCCACAGGTGCAGCTGATCGTGGCTCCCATTGGCTGCGGTTCACCGTTCCAGGCCAATGGGGGCTGTGGGAAGCGGTGCGAGCCGCGGGATGTGCTGGCCGCTGCTTCCCGCAGCACCCGTTGGCTTGGAATGGTGAACCATGGCCAGTGAGAGCTGCGATCGGCTGAACCTGCGGATGCTGCAGGTAAACAAACTGTCCTGGCCCACCAGCGGATTTCCATGATGGGCCATGTGCCAAAGGTTGACGATCCCTGCTCTACGATTTCATTTAATTAGAAGAACTAGGAAAGATCCAGAAACTTATAGGGTGTAGGTGAGAGAGATTTCAGCATGAGTCTCCTTGGCTGTAAACCGATTTGAATTGAAAGTGTATAAAACTTCTTAGTAGTTTTCAAAAAAGTCTACAAGGAGTTGATGTATAGATCTGAATGAAGCTACCGATTCTGCAAAGGTCTTAACCATTTGCTTAAATTTAGGTCCATGGAAGGCAATGGAACTTTTCACGTGCAAAATACTTTTCTGAATCAGGGACGAAATGCTCATGTTAGTTTTAGGGGGGAAAAAAATTCTGTATTTGATCTAATGAGGTAATAGGAGTGCAGTAGCTCTTTAAAATGGGCCTGATTGCATTTAGAATTACTCTGGGCAGTATTCAGAATACAACTGCCACATCAGATATCTTAATTTACTGGGGTATGCAAAGGGGGGGAGGGGGAAAGGAGCTTCTCAGAGGCTGTAATATAGTTTATACATCTTTACAGTCACAGTTGCATTCTATCAGTTGTAGAACAAAGTCCTTACTCTTGCATCAGTCCTGTACAGTTATAAAAAGAAGGGGGGGGGGGGAAACAAAGGAGAGAGAGAGAGCGCGAGAGAGAAAAAATGGGCAGACCTAGTTCTAGGAGATGCATTATTTTTATTCATTTATGTGGGGATCCTTGGCCCTATTATCTTTTCCAGGGTGTCATTCGACAGTGGTCCATCCTGCTCTGCTGCATGGGGGCTCTTCCTGCTCAGCAAGAGTTTAATTATAATACCTATCAGCAACAGGGTGGACTTCAATCAAAACTAACTTTATGTAAATTGAGAGAATTACACAGTGAATGCGGATTAAATAGGCAACAATCAAATATAGGGCCTCTTGTTCCTATGGAAGGAAGAGATCTGGCTTAGCAGCTTGCTTGGCAGAGATTTCATGGGATTTGGGCTCTGGGGAGCTCTCTTAGACTGGCACGCATCCCCAGAGGAGCGAAGGGTGGGGTTCACAAAGGGTTTAGGCACGTAAGGCCTGGTCTACACTGGAGTGGGGGGGGAAATCGATCTAAGATACACAACTTCAGCTACGAGAATAGCGTAGCTGAAGTCAACGTATCTCAGATCGAATTAAAACTACTTTCTTCGCATCCTCGCGGCGCTGGATCGATGGCCGCGGCTCCCCCGTCGACTTTGTTTCTGCCTCTCGCACTGCTGGAGTTCAGCAGTCAATGGGAGAGCGATCGGGGATCGATTTATCACGTCCACACTACACACGATAAAACCAATCCCCATTAGATCAATCGCTAACCACCGATCTGGCGGGTAGTGTAGATGTACTCTAAGTCCCTGTTTTAGACTCCACTGTGTTCCACAATATTCCTGCCAAACCTTGTAGGTGCCTAAACGGATGCTGCAACTAAGTTTTCTGGGTAAAAATTCCCTCAGTGCCTATGTTTCTTCCTCTGAGTACATGCACGACGGCTTCATACTAGGTGTCCAGGTGCCTATCTCCTACCTAACCCCAGAGCGATTCATCAACTGGAGAAAGCCAGGCATGCATCCACCTAAATCCCAGGCAGGACCCTATCCACTGGACTACCTCTCTCTGGCCAGTGACTATTTATCCACAGTCATTGGGAGAGAAAGAGAATGATTCCATAGTGGTTGGGGCACCCACCTGGGAGGTGGGAGACCCAGGGTCCAGTCCCCCTGCTCCAGTCACTCCTTTATTTATCCACAGTGCAACAGCTTCTATAGGAGAGACTGAGGGAGCCCCAACTCAGAATATACCATAGCTCAGCAGGTAGAGCACTCCTGTCAGAGAAGGGGGAACTGAACCTGGGTCTCCTACATCCCAGACAAGTACTGGAATTTTTACATGGAGTGAGGCAGATGCCTAACTCTTTCCTGCAAGACAGCACTGAGGCACCTAAGCCACCTGACTCCCAGAGAGGGTTTTCTGGTTGTAAAACATTGGCAGAGATAGACACCTACCTCCATGAGAGGAGCGGGGCTTAGCATATTCCCCTGACATTGGCATCTCCCATTGGTAGGTTAGAACAGTAATTCTCAACCAAGGGTTTGCAGAGGTCTTCCAGAGGGTACATCAACTCATCTAGATATTTGCCTAGTTTTACAACAGGCTACATAAAAAGCACTAGCAAAGTCACTGCAAAAAAACAAAAAACAAACAAACAAACAAAAAACTTCATACAGACAATGACTTGTTTATACTGCTCTATATATTATACACTGAAATGTAAGTACAATATTTATATCCCAATTGATTTGTTATAATTATATGGTAAAGATGAGAGTCATCAATTGTTCAGTAATAGTGTAGCTGTGACGCTTTTGTAAACAAGTACACCTCTACCCCAATACAACGCTGTCCTCGGGAGCCAAAAAATCTTTCTGCATTATAGGTGAAACCACGTTATATCGAACTTGCTTTGATCCGCTGGAGTGCGCAGCCCCGCCCCCCTGGAGCGCTGCTTTACCATGTTATATCTGAATTCGCGTTATATCGGGTCGCGTTATATCGGGTTAGAGGTGTAGTTTAAGTGAGGTGAAACTTGGGCATTTCGCAAGACAGACTCCTGAAAGGGATACAGGAGTCTGGAAAGGTTGAGAGCCGCTAGGTTAGAAGGCTCCTGGCATAGAATGCTGGCTTTTGCGGATCACATCTTAAGGCTCCTCCTCTCTCACCATTTATTTTATAGGGAGCCTAGGTGCCTGAGGCAAGCTTGTAGATCACAGTGTTCCTGTGATTTTTGTAGGTGCCTAAAAGTTAGTTGCTGTGACGTTTAGCATAGCAACATCTCAGTCCCTTTGTGGATCTGGCTGCCTCCCAGGTACTGGAGGGGACCATGTTGAGCAGCTGCCTCATCTACCCAAGGTTCTCTCTTTCCCACATGGAAAGCAATGAAAATTAATACAATTCCAAGGCTGGAGACTTGATCTGCAGGAGCCAATAGGAGCTGGTAGAGGAGAGCTGAGCAGGTACATTCCGTCCAATAACCCACTTGGGTTTTGGAGGGAATTTCCTCTATGCTCACAAAGGATAAGTATGTTCCTTTAAGTTTTTGGCCATTTATAAATGTAAAAGTGCTCCTCACTTAACCCTCATCCTGAAGTACTTCCTGTGCTGATGACTAAAATGATTTCTCTGTTTAACATCAGAAATTAGCCAGGAATCACAAGTATACAACAGTTATGATTTTAAATATTTTTTCAGAGAAATAATGCAACTCCTTTAACAATGCATTTCTTTTTAAAAAGCCACTAGAAACTCAGCCTCATACAGCCAGTAAGATTGATGCCCTGCCTCTACATTAATAAGAAACATTTCACAAAATCAAACCACAGATTTAAAGAACTAAAAGGTTAATATTTTTAAATGAAGAATGTTTTCAGCAACGTTCCCGGAAAAACTACCATTTAATTCTGGGTGGTCAGAATTTTACCCAATAGAAATAAAGGTGTAAGGCTACATCCTCAGCTGGTATAAAGTGATGTCAATAGAACCTGCTTATTTGCACCAGTTAAGGATCTAAGTAGCTCCATTGAAATCAATAGTTTCACTAGTGTAAGACTGGTATAAATGAGAATATAATAAAGCCCATTATACCCGCATGTAACTTCCGCCTAGCTCTCCAGACCATTGCATCGGGGGTGGGGAGAGGGAAGAAGCCTTGAATAATCTTGTTTTTTTCCCTAGATACAGGCCAAACACATAGCTATAGTAAATCTGGGCTCAGGGTCACTTCTAGAAGCTGTCACAACATGCCAAGGGCCTGATCATGCCAACTTTGTATATTTATATTCTTACTATTTGTATTACAGTAGCTCTTAGACAACTCTGTTGATATTGGGCTTCCATTGTTCTAGGCACTGTGCAAACACATAGTAAGAGACAGTTCCTGCCTTAACTGAAGTAGACAAAAAACAGACAAAAGCAGCATTGCTTTCCCCATTTTACAGGTGGGGAACTGAGGCACAAGAAGTGCCTTGCCCTTAACCACACAGAACTCCATAGCAGAGTTGGGAAATGAACCACATGTGCTTAATTGCGATCTAGTGCCTTTTTTAGATTAAGGACCATCCTTAATCTAAAAAACAAACAAAACAAAACAAAAACCACCCTCTTGAATTTACTAGGAGTTTTGCATCTGTAAGGACTGCAAGAACGAGCTTTAAGTATAAAAACAACAAATCTGTATAAAAAATTTACACTTCAGGAGGCGCTAATAACTATTGGGTTAGACTGTGAGTCTCATTCTGCGAAGATGTACTATATGACTCACTAGTAGCCCAGAAGTGTGAGGGGCTGAGCTTCCCCTGGGCTTGAACTTGCAAGAGATGCAGAAATGACTAGAGAGCGGCACAACTCAAGTAGCTCCCAAGAATTCCAAGCATGGTGCCCAGCTCCTTGCAATCAAAGAACTTCTCTTTTCCTGGGAGTTCTGCTGTAAGGAGTTCACCTGTTGGCAGATCGTTCATTAGCATTAAAAAGTACAAATCGCAGCTCTAGTTGAACCACCCGGGGACTGAATTGGGGCTACCAGAGAGTAAGGCTCTAATCACTGTGACCAACGTTGGCACAGCTAGGTCCAAAGAAAATAATATGCAGCTCCAACTTCCTGTGCAATCTACACGTCCATCACTGCAAAAACTGCTGCTCCCCAATGCTCAGTGCTGTTTTCCAGTTGTCCTGCTACTCCTACCGCGGCTGTCAGATGCAAAATCCTCAAAGCTGCTGATGACTAAACAGAGTGGACTTTGGAGCAATGGACCAGCAAGTAACATAGGCTCTTGAGAAGGAAAGGGAATGTCCAGTGTGTTAGTGGTACAGCTGGTCAAAACATTTTCTGATGGAAAGTTGGATTTTGCAACTAAAGAAAAAAATTACATGGAAAGCATCCTCCAAAGTCTTCAATACTTTTGTCAGAAAACCAACTCCCCACCCTTCCAACCAAATCTTTTTGGCCAAAAACTTTTCATTTTTCACTGAAGATGTTCAGTTTAAATTTTTTAATGAAAAAAAAATCAATTTTGAAATACACCCCCCCCAAAGAGCCAACACCTCAAATGCCTTCCAGTTGTCTAGCATGTTTGTGAAAGCTGCACATGTGACTATAGCTAACTTGTTAATTACCCTTCCAGACCAGTAAAGGTGCCACCACAGAAACTAATTCCTGTCCTTAGAAGGAAGCTTGTGTTCAGGGAACTTTGGAGGTCTCTCAAGCATGGAGAAGCTGTGAGATTGTCTGTAATGCAGTTTAATTTCTAAATAATTGGAAATAGATAAGGAGAAATGCTGGGCACACTTGATTTAATTCTGGCACTTCATATGACAGCTCCAGAGACCAAAAATACTTGCACCTTGCCCTTATTCTATTCTACTTGCTTGTCTTCTCTGAAGTCCTATTGTCCCATTGCTTCATTTTTGGGATGAAGATACACTATACTTGTTTAATATAGATATTGGACATCAAGCCTCAGATATTTCCCCAGCCTCTGGATGTTGGAAGCTGAACATACTCTTTTGATTTACATATATGAAGGACACATTTTCTCACACTACATTTTTCAGAGCCTTCCAACGTACTTGTTAGATGTGATATAAACTCCTTAATGATTATTTAATCTATTTCCACAACTATTCCCTAGGTGCAGAAAAGTAATTTTTAAATTAAAACAAGCCCTGCTTTGTACATTTCAGAATGATATCATGTTCCTCTTATTTTTGAAATTGCACAATATGTAACACCATATGTGAATGAAAAAAAATTGAACAAAGATACATATTTTAGCTGGATAGGACTCCTGAGAAAACAATTGGTTTGGCTAGATATAAACTGATAGATTCTTAGCTGAGTCCTGTAAAGACCTGATGAGAACTTAAAATTAACTTACAGTTTAGTAATAAAAACTCAGTCATAAGGCGACAAATTTTAAACAGTGACTCAACCTGATCTCCATTTGCACATGGATCCTTTTTAATAATGGAGATATCCCATCTCCTAGAACTGGAAAGGGACCTTGAAAGGTCATCGAGTCCAGCCCCCTGCCTTCACTAGCAGGACCAAGTACTGATTTTGCCCCAGATCCCCAAGTGGCCCCCTCAAGGATTGAACTCACAACCCTGGGTTTAGCAGGCCAATGCTCAAACCACTGAGCTATGTCTAGTCTAGTGCTATTTTTAGCATACAAACTTGTAGGCTCAAGTTAATATACAGGGGCTAAACAATATTTGTTCAGACCAGATTGTGCTAATGAAAAGTGGCTGCATTATATGGGAAAATCTGGCCTGTAAATCTTAAAATGTGTATGCTAAGTGCCAGACATTGCACATGCCAGTGATTGTGTGCATGCAAATCGGGACCACAGTGGCAGTGGCATTTCTGGAATTTGCTATCATCCTTTTGCTGTGTAGAAGTCAGCATCAATATGAAAGTCCCTCGAGAAGGGAGGGTGGGGAGGGAGCCAGGCTACAGAGGAAGGGTGTTCAGTCTGCATGGACAGAATTTGGGTGACTATGGTCACAGTGTTGATGAGATACAAAGCTGTGGTGGGGACAGTAGAGAGATCCACACTCAGAAAGACAGGTCTGAGCTATATGCCTGCCATGACAATAACATGCATTCTAACAGTTTCAAAAGGCAGCAGTTAAAGTGTTAAAACTACCCACCTACTGTCACCACTGTGCCTGATTTTCAGAAGTGGTAGGCACTCAAAACTCCAGCTGAATGAAACTGGAGAGGCAGGTGCTCAATACCTCTGAAAACATGTCTTCTCTGTAGAGTTCAAGTGCTCACTCTTGGTTGCCTGTGGAGTGGACAAACCCCAACTGGACTGGGACAGGCAAGTGTGAGTGCTCCGTCCTGGAGATGGACTGAAGCCAGCCCTGCCTGCAATACTTGCAAGCAATGTGAAGCTTGCAAGGAGAGACCTCCAGTTGGAAAGAAGCAGGATTTAAAGCTAGGCTGCCTTGGGAGAGGAATATTAGGTCTAAGGCAGAGAGGAAGCCAAGCTCTAGGAGCAGCCAATCTTAAGGTGAAGGCTTGGACTGGACTTTAGGTTGTCTCAGTGTTCATTTGTTTGTAATAAAGTGAAATCCCAGGAAGGGGGCATGTTTTCACCGTACACAGGGCAAGTGGACTGTGTCCTATAGCTGGTGGGAAAGTCACCAGCTCACATAGTCCAAATGAGAGCCCAGATGTGGCCAGGTAGGCCTACAGGCACTGCCACATATTTAAATGTGCAACTACATGGACCTCTATTGATTTTATTTGAAATATTAATTAAGACCATGGTAGCCACTCAATGGTCTGGGAGCAGGACACCTAAATGATTGACTGAAGTTCCAGCATGAGTACCATGGTGGATAGCTCTGCTCCTCAGAGCTGTCCTACACAAGGGTACAGCTTGTGTGTGCTGGAGACTGACTTTGTCTAGACCCAGTCGGAGACTGTGGAACATATTCCCCTAGGATCTAAGGACTGCCTCAAACCTCACCTTTTCCACTGGAAGTGCAAGGTGCACGTCTTTGCCCTTACCTTCAATAACAGACACATATACCACACTAGACTAGACATAAAATACATAAAAAATTAAACAAAACCGAACCTCACATAATTTCCCCCTTGGAGAGAGAAAGAAAAAAAAAAGAGAAAGAGAAAGAACAACATGCAACAGATGTTAGTTAAATGCGATTCTGGAATGCTCTCATACTATGGTGATGAGCATAGTATAAGAACCTATATAGAATGAAATACTACAGTCATGAGGTGGTATAAGGATCTGAGTAGACTATGATTATTGTAGGGAGCAGGTGGTAAGCTCTTTGGAGCAGGGATGCTCTTCATTTTGTGTCTTCTATAGAGTCAAGTACACTATCCTCACAGAATAAATAATTAATATAATGAGTGATCAAGATGGGTACCCCCTACCCCGATGGAAAGCCCAGTAGCAACTGTGCTAAATATTTGCAACTGGAAGTCATTTTATCATCTTGGCACGATGGCACTCATGTTATGTATACAAGATAGATGTGTTTATCAGTCTCAACAGCAGCAGGACTTTTCCTTGAGTTTTGTTAACTATTTTTTTTTCTTTTTTTGTTAAGCTGCTACCTTCTGTAGCACTATCCAGTGAAAACAGAACAGTTATTGTCAGGGTTCCCTCCCTTCTCTGAACTCTAGGGGTACAGATGTGGGGACCAGCATGAAAGACTCCCTAAGCTTATCTCTACCAGCTTAGGTTAAAAACTTCCAAGGCACAAATTCTTCCTTGTCCTTGGAACGGTATCGCTGCCACCACAATTTACTTTGTTCTGTCTGTTACTACTTGAAACCACTTAAATCCTACTTTTTGTATTTAATAAAATCACTTTTTACTTATTAATTAACCCATAGTATGTATTAATACCTGGGGGAGGGGGGGAAAAACAGCCATGCATATCGCTCTATCAGTGTTATAGAGGACAAACAATTTATGAGTTTACCCTGTATAAGCTTTATACAGGTTAAAACAGATTTATTTGGGTTTAGACTCCATTGGGAGTTGGGCATCTGAGTGTTAAAGACAAAAACACTTCTGTTAGCTGCTTTCAGTTAAGTCTGCAGCTTTGGGGCAAGTAATTCAGACCCTGGGTCTGTGTTGGAGCAGACGGGTGTGTCTGGCTCAGCAAGACAGGGTGCTGGGGTCCCAAGCTGGGGTCCCAAGGGGCAGTAGTAGTCTTGGCACATCAGTTGGCAGTTCCCAAGGGGGTTCTGTAATCCAACCCGTCACAGTGGTGTAGTCGAGCAGGATCTATGCACAGCTGATTGCTTTAAAATACTGGTAGTGATTTTAAGCGTGGTGGCTGGAGAACAGGCAAAGTGGTTACTGGTTTGTTATTTTCTGTTTGCTTATTTCGGGTGAGGAAAATAGGAACAAAAAAGAAAGCAAAATAAGTAAAAGTAAAGATCAAAAAAAGCTGTAACTACAAAAATTGCAAATTGCCCCAAAAGGCTAAACACTGGGCACTGAAAAAGTCTCTTAACTAAAGAGCCCCTGAGCTGAGTGCATCTCAGTTTCAGTAAACTGCAACTGGGTGTGGCCCAACCTCTGTGTCTGTGCTGAAGTGTCTAACTTAGCAAGACAGGAGTGGAGGGGTGCCTGTTCTGGCAGGCGGGGATTCTCTGTGGTATCCCAGCTTATCGAATGATGGTCTCAAGGGAAGACAAATGAAAATTGATGTGCCATTTGCCTGGGAAAAGTCTGCCCTGAAAAAAGAAAAGGCTGCTCACCAGCAAACCCTGGACTTAACAGAGAAAGCAATTAAGACCCAGAAGCATGAACTGGCTGTAACGGAGTGGAAGAGGTGCACAGAGACATGTATCCTGGAGCTGGAAGTTGGGGTCCTGGTGACTGCTGTGGTGGGAACAAACCCCAAGGACTCTGTAGCTGGAAGCAAGCCCAACCTGAGTGAAGGGGCCGGGGTTGCTGGCCAGTGAATGGTCTGTCATAGCTGGTAGCTGTGAGCCTACAGCTGGATCAGGATCTCTTTCCCTTTTGGGGGACACAGGAGTGTCTGACCCACAGGGAAGCCCAAAAATGAATTTTAGATATACTGCCTCCGCCATGGTCAGTGTCCAAGTCTCTGACAGTAAGTTCAAAAGGAGGGTGTGACATTGCACTCTATATGATTTTATAAAAATATGCTAATAAGTTTAAATATAATGTAACTGAAATATGCTTCATGCAAAAGGTCTCTTGTAAGGTATCATTACAAAGCTTATAATCTACTGAGTGTGATCATCCTATTTGTATAAATGTCCCACTCTTGTATCTAAAACTAGAAATATAAAATGTAACTCTGAGGGCCTATTGTAATTATGCAAAGTGTGGGCCATTAATGGTGGTTTGGAATCTTGATGACTCCCATTAACCAGGACAATTGTCTGCAGATGGCTCCGTTTTACTTGTAAGTCTCCCTGTATACCTGTGTGCTGGCAAGTGGGTAATAAAGTCTTACAGTGACATGTGATCATATCACCTGAACTGGAATCCATCTTTAACCTGGTGCTTTTCCAGTGAGAAGGAGGGGGTGGGAACCCAGAAAGGGACAAAGGATTCCCGCCTTATGCAAAAGATATTTAAGTGAGAAGAACAAAACAAAAACCTTCCCCCACAGATTTGAAAGCATCTTCTCTTCTCATTGGTCCTTTTGGTCAGGTGCCAACCAGGTTATTTGAGCTTCTTAACCCTTTACAGGTAAAGGAGGGATTTTATGCGACCCTTAGCTGTATGTTTATGACAGTTATAAAGGCTCCTTTACCCAGGTTGGTCAAACTTATTTTCCCTCAAATGTAATTAAAATATTGTTTTTCTGTGTTCTAGTGCTTGATTAGAAGTCCGTAACCTTCAAAACATAACTATTATTGTGATGTTTCCACCTTTACCTGAGTAAAATGAACCAATGTTCTTGTCCTGCTATACCAATCACAGCAGCAAAGGCAAACTTGCTGCATCTACAGGTTTCAGATTTGTATTTAATGAACACCAGAAAGGGATTCCTATATTGCATCCACACCTACTGTAAGGCAATCTGGTCAAAGTGAGATGCTGTTTCACATGATATTATTGGTTGATAAATCCACAGGTAGTGTAATAAATGTATTATTTTGGATTGTTCAACAGTTCCTTTGCAACTTAATGATTGTAAAATATGCTATTTTCAGACTATGGGCGAGATTTTCAAAGGCACGTATGACATTACGGAGACTAACTCTCACTGACTTTCAATGGGAGTTAGTATCCTAACTGCTATTTGTGCCTCTGAAAACATCCTCCATTATAATTGCAGAGGGAGCGGATGGCTCAGAGTGTAGTTAGTGGAACATGGAAGCTTTCACCTATTAGTCATCTGTACAAGAATATCTTTTTGGTTACTGGTAGTAACCAAATTAGTACTATCCTGTGTCTCTTTGGAGGCTTTTGTGATGGCCACTGGTTGGTAGCCGGTGTGTAATTCCTACTACTCAGGGTATCCACGTTACAACTAGCACCTGACAATTGTTGGCAGTCTCGAGATAAAAGTCAAGGATTGGACAGGCGTCCATCCTGGACTCTTCTCGTCTAACTCATACAACTCACCTCTAGGTCAGGTTTGAGTCACAGCGTGGAGGAAGCTTACACTGAAGTTCTCTCTACTCACAGAACAGGCAATTTCCAGTGTTGTCTATCCACCACTATTTCTAAGCACTAACTTTACTCTAAAACAGTTAGAACTTGTCAACAAATAGGGAGAAATTGCAAGAGTTTTCACATATTTTTTGGTCTGTTTTTAATATAAATTCTGACCAGCCCCAGAGCTAGCTGAAAAATGGGAAAGAAAGGTGGGGTGGCAGGGGTGTCATGAATATTTAGTACAAGCCTTTTACAATTATTTTGCAGACATTTTGACAAAAATTCCAGGCCCCAAATAGATAAAAATCCATTCTGTTCAAGTTATATCAATAGCTTCCACCACCACCTTCCTACTGCATTGATTAAACAAAAAAGAAGAACAGGAGTACTTGTGGCACCTTAGAGACTAACAAATTTATTAGAGCATAAGCTTTCGTGGACTACAGCCCACTTTTTCGGATGCATAGTCCACGAAAGCTTATGCTCTAATAAATTTGTTAGTCTCTAAGGTGCCACAAGTACTCCTATTCTTCTTTTTGCGGATACAGAGGCTGTTACTCTGAAACCATTGATTAAACAAACCACTGAAGTGAGAAATTTATAGCATTATTATATTTAAAACTTCACTAACCTCTAATGGCAAAGGGGTTGGGATGCAACCTGCAGGCACTTGCAAACAGGGCCGGCTCCAGCTTTTTTGCCATCCCAAGCGGCGAAGGAAAAAAAAACAAACCCGCGATAGGTGGCACTTCGGCGGCAGCTCTACCGCGCCGCTTCATTCTTCGGCGGCTGGTCCTTCCCTCCAAGAGGGACTGAGGGACCCACCGCCGAAGACCCGGACATGCTGCCCCTTCCCATTGGCCAGCCCAAGCACCTTCTTTCTGTGCTGGTGCCTGGAGCTGGCTCTGCCTGCAAAATAAAAGGCTGGGTGAAGACTGGGCCCTATATCTTTAGCTATTTGTGTTTCAAATTTTCCCTTAGTTTAAACTTTCTTAATTGCCACCTTGCATTTTACCTATTATACTTTGTTTTGATTCCCATGTCCAGGGCTGGCTTTAGGAACTGTGGGGCCAGATTTGAATACCCGGCAGTGGAGGGTCCTTCACTCACTCCGAGTTTTCCGCGGCACTGAAGGACCCCTCGCTGTCAAAATTCTGCCGAAGACCCGGAGTGAGTGAAGGACCCCCCGCCACCGAAGTGCCGCTGAAGACCTGGATCACCGCCGGGTGAGTAAAAAAAAATTAAAAAGGTGCATAAGGCGCGGTGCCCTCTTAGGCGTGGGTGTGGAGCCCGATTCTGGGGATTCAGCCCTGCCCATGTCTTGGACCCCAAAACTCTTATACCATTTTACATGTATCGTACAGATTATTTAGGGCTTCATTTTCCTCTCTAGTCATAAATTTTTTTTTGATAAAGTCTGTAGAAACTATTATCTACAAACCTAGTCTCCAGTCTCTACAACTGATTATTCTGATATAGTTTATAGCCAGAAATAATGACACTTCATTGATTGTTCTCAGCATAACATGTTTATTGAATAAGATCAATAATGAAGTCTGAGGACAGCTATGTGGAACAAAACAAAGAAGCATTTCAATTTTGTAATTTTCTCAAAAGGTTATTGTTTGTAAGGTTCATTTAGGCCCTGATTCAACAAAGCAACTAAGCATGTGTTTAAAGTTCAGCACACGCTTTGCTGAACAGGGATAGAGTTAATCATGAGTTTAAAGTTCATAGCACAAGTATATGTTGTTATTACTATTTTACTAATTACTGAAGGCCACATTACTGCAGAGCTGGTGATGCATGCTGATCTTCCTGCTAGTGCACACAGACAGTGCAAGAGGTGTCAGGGTGGTTATGGCCAGTGCAGCCAGGTTAGTCTGTAGTGAGGGCTTGATTGGACAGGTTAGGAAGACAAAGACAAAGCACAGCCTCACAGTACAATGGATAGTGTAAAGGGACAGCAATGGAGAGTGCACTGGCTACATCTTTTCAAAGGATAGCAAGACCCACTTCTCACTCTTGCCCCCTTTCTGCCCCACCTCAATACTTCTGGAGGGCTTACACATAATACCTGCAGTGCACAGGCAGGGCATCACTTCCATTTCCCTGTGCAGATCTCCGTTGAGCTGCAATTTAACCGTGAATGGAGGACCAAAGACACTAGGCCCAAATTCATACACAACCTAGGTGAATGGGCAGCACAATGGCAGATGAATTTCATTGTCAATAAATGCAATTAAGCCTTTAAACTACCCCTACACCTCACCGCATTCTAAATTAACTGTGACATGGCAGCCCAGGAAAGGAACCTGGGCATCCTTATGGGTTAGCTCAATAAAGATCTCTCTCAATATGCAGCTGTGGTTTAAAAGAAAACCAGAAAAGATGTTAGGATGCATAAGGAAAAGCATGATGGACAATACAGAAAGCCTCATAATGCCATTATGTAAGTCAATGGTATGTCCTCATCTGCAATACTGTGTTTGCAATTTTAAGAGGATATTGCAAAATTAGAGCAGGTTCAGAAAAGGACAATGAAGATGGTTAGGGGCATGGAAAGTCTTTCTTAGAAAGAAACTGAAGAGACTGGGATAGTTTACTTTAGAAAGGAGATGAATAAGAAGGGCCATGATAAAAGTATAAAAAATAGTGAATGGTCTAGAAAAGGTAGAGATTTTGCTCCCCTTGTCTCATAACAGGACATTCAATGATATTAAAATGTGGCCAATTCACAACAGGTAAAAGGAAATACTTTCCCACACAATGTGTAATTATTCTGTGGAAAGTTGGGAAGTACAAGAATTTAGTAAGATTCAAAAAGGGACTAGACGTTTATCTGGATAACAAGAATATCCAAAGTTGTAACAATTAATGATAAACATTTTGGAAGGGATATTAAACCTCATGCTTCAGGTTTTAAACCAATCTCTAGTTATTAGACATCAGGGTAACATGGTGGCGGGGAGGGACAGGTTTTCCCATATCTGCCTACTGCAGATTCTTGCACCTTCCTTGGAAACTTCTGCTACTAGTCAATGTCAGAGACAGAACGCTGGATTAGACGGACCTCTGGGCTGATCCAGTAAGACAAGTATGTTCCTATACACAATGCCATAGCATGCAGTGGGTTTTTACCTCTCTCGCTATTATGCACCATAAATAAGTTGGACTGCATTTTTCTTTGTAATATGTAATTAGGTCAATGAATAATTTGGTGAAGCATTTTCTATTTTGTAAATTGCAATGTTCTGATTTACTTTGAGTGCAGATAGTTAATGTGTAGAAACCTTTGGTCTCATTAAAATGGAGACCCGTGTATTCTACCATTCCATATCTCTGCTTCAGTCTGATATATTACATTGCCTAACGCACAGCCATCTATAATTCACTATGCAGTTACCATAAACATAGTTTTAACATTTCTGATGTCTGCGAGTAATTGAAAATACACACTAACAATAATAAATCACAGTTGGGGAGACTTATCCCTTACTAATCCCACATGATGAGTTTATCACTGTCTGCTGAGAAGTGGCAGATGAAGACTGAAAATCTGTTCGTTTACCATAACATCTAGAGATTTGGATAAGATAGGGACAGATGGAAAACATACCTCTTGGCCTTTGTTATTAATGCATTTATTATTTGTTTATAGTTTGTGGTTAGAGCACTACATGTCTGAGAAGGTTATTTCTATGAAATGGAGACAGAAAAGTGTATCTAACTGGTACAGAGGGGCTCCTCCAGCGGGACCCACAGAAGGAGTAGTGTAGCATTATGCCTAATGATGGTAAGATTATTATTATTTGCCTACAATCTCCAATCATGGATCAGGGCCCTATTGTGCTTGGTGCAGTATGAACTCATAGTAAAAAGATTATCACAATTCTAAAGAGTTTACAATCTAAGTAGGCATACAGCCTCCAGAGGTACTTGGTGGGGATCAGTCTTCAGCCAACAACCGCAGGGAGGTAGGACCGTCGCTGTGATCAGATACATCTTCTGGGGGGCATTAAGCATGACCATCAGCACTGGCCAACTTCCACTCTTGGGACAGGTTGCCTCCTGTCCAAAAGCCTGTAAGTCCTCTTCCCCACTGTGCACCCCTGCTCCCATGTCAAAATTTGACTCATACTATATGCCACATGAAGCTTTCCTTTTAGTACTATGCTACATATTAAGGGGAAAGTTGTGTTTAAAATATGCAATTTGGCATAGTGAGGCTAAATTGCCTGATCTAGGCTGTCTGTGACATATTGTATACAGTATGAAAAATGACATTTTTATTTTCATGGTGATCCTTAAAAAGTAAATGCATAACATATGCAAAGTACTGAAGTGCCTAAACTCCAGTTTCATATTCACAATGCAAAAACATATAATGCACCACAATGCAATCTACAGAAAGCCCATACTGTACATCTGGTTATAGGACACTCTTCATTAGTAAATGCCATTTCATTTGAAAAAAGAAAAAAAAAAAAAAAAAAAAAAGAGTTACTAGATCTTCCCTTTATGATAATTTTCTATTGAATGGGGCTCAACTCCCCAGAGAGAAGGCACTGTGCAGACATTTGTGGCCCTCTGGCACTGCCTGTCCCATGTCCTGAGACCTACAACATGTGAGAGGTCTCACTGTCTAGGAACACTCATGGGCTGCAGACTACAAAATCTCTACTGCCTTTACCTGGGATATCACCTCTCTCTTCCTTCCAGCAGGAAATCAGAAACCTGTCTCTGTACCCTTGTATAGAATATTTTTTATTTTCTAATAGGTCACCTTGACTTCTGTACTTATATAATGTATTTGCCAGTTGTATATGGAACAGAAAGTATGGTATTGGGATGTTACTGTTTGTTTTACTCATATCTGTATCCAGCTTTATGGTGTGAGCTTTCATGTCTCTTTAATCTTCTCAGTACTTTCAGTCCTGATATGCCTCCATTAATGTAAAAGATTTACAGCTGCACTTCTAGGAATGCAAAAGTCTCATTTCTATTGTACAACCTTGCAGTTAGGACACTAGTAGGCCTGGGCCCTGTGAGAGACTACTCCTATGAGCCAAAGATTCCAACGTCTAAGCATATAAAGAGAAATAAAACAAAACTAATGTTTAGAATTGAAGCTCTGGGCCCAAAGCACCTACTTCCAGACCTGATGACTAATATTCTCCAGGGAGGGCTACCCTTAAAGATCACTTGCAAGTTGTAACTGGTGCAGAATGTCTAAACTCCCACAGAGACAAACCTCATGGAACTAACCAGGACAAAACTTGCATTAGAGAACCTATTAATCTGAATGGTGAGTAGCCTTATTTAGATGAAGGCCATGGCAGGGAGGAAAAGCAGAGCAGTTTCTTGCCATGCAATTGTGCACCCAGCAATTCAAAAGGCCTATCCCTGATATTAGATTACCAGATGCTCAGGTTTTTACTAATCCATTAGCTATTACAGCTGCATTCCAGGGTTTTTATAAGAAGTGCTACAGCTGTGAATCCATTAAGTGTCTCCTGAAGGGATGATGGACTCTGGAGATTATCACTCACCTCTCCTTCAAAACAGAATGGAACCTCCCCAGTGGCCTCATAACACTGGAGAAGATCCAAGATAACCTCATATTGTTTAATCCTAGCAAGTCTTTGGGAGGGGGAATGGAGACAGGGACAGCTTTCTCCCTGAATTCTCTGAGTTCTTACCTTCAGGTGTTTCCTGTTCTCCAGAAGGTGTGTGAGGACTGACTATAAAGGTACTTTTGTCACTCCCCTGAATTAGGTTTTCAGAGACACAATGGCAGCATGCAACATATTTAGTTATACACCTGTCTCCTTGAAGGTGAAGAAACTCCTGGTAAGGTGTTGGTCCAGATGCCTAGAAAACTTGATCCCCATACCTTGGGCCTGATTCTCTTCTACTACACAGGGTTTACACTGGTGAAAAATAGAAGAATCAGGCTCCTTTGCCAATCCATTGGCAAAAAGTGATCATAGCAGAGCCCAAGATCTGTCCCTCTCTTTACAAGATTAATTAAAATGAAAGAAGAATTCTCACCTGCTCAGCACTGCTCACACAACTAACTGTCTAAATGTATTTTCTTCTGGCTCCTTCAGAGCATGGAGTACATGGTATTGTCTTGAATAGAGATGCTCTGTTGTTGATCCCTTCTCCCATGCCACTGTAAATATAAATGTATCAGTGTGCCCATATTTTGTTCCTCATAACAAATCTCCCTCCCAAAAGGCACCTTTGCAGACTCTTCATCAGGATTTAAAAGTAGTAATCTTTGTACAGCATTAAATATGAAATGCTAAATTCTTCAGCTGACTCCTCTTTTCATCTTCACAACTTATCTACAAACAGGTTATGACTTGTGGGGATGTATCATCCCTACACCAACCCAATGGAAAGTTCCATGAGGAGGTAAGGGTCACGATGGGACACTTGCAAGGTAATAAATCATGGCCTTATGTAAGGCCCCCCTGGTGGTCTAGGGATTATATAAGATGAGGTAAACAAGGTAATAAATCATGGCCTTATGTAAGGAACAGTTGAACCAATCGGTGTGGGGCTATACATGTGATAAACACATGATTCTCCTTCTTGTCCAATCCGTAGATGTGTGATTATAGCCTAATTGGGTTATGTAATGTTGAGAAAAACTATAAAAGAAAGCTTGTAATAAACAGAATTCAGATTCAGCTTGCAACCACATTGGTCGTGTGCTTTATCCGCTCCGCATGGGACCCCACAATGACTCTTTCAGATTTGTTTGCTATTTTCAATCACTGGCACAAATGATTTGCCAAACATATTTTAGGCTGCAGGTTGTTTATGGCCTGTCTGCTATAAATAACCAGGGATGGCTCTGATTAGTCACCTTAAATCACATGTTTCTGTTCACTGATTGGATGGCCTAATCTTTATAACCAGGAGGAATACCTGAATAAACCGATCAGGGAGAGGGAGCACTTCAGAGGGGAAAGCAGAAAATCAGCAATTGCGCAGTCCTAGAGAACAGTTACAAGAACATTTCCCCATTTCTTTTGCACAAGTACATTATGTTTGGCTATGTATGAAGACCCCAGATTTAAAAACACTTGGGTTCCTTCATTATTGAGGGAGAAAGATGTAAGCCAGATAACTGACACTGTTGCACTTACAGAGTAATTTGGGTATAATGTTTGTCCTATGCATTTGTTAACAAGTCACAGGGCATCATTTTGGAAAAACTGGGGGGACGGGGAGAAATTTGCTATCCTAATGACCTCATCTAAAGTTTGGGGGAGGGGGAAGGGGGAAAAACCAAGGTATGGAGAGCAACTTCCCCCTTACCCCTTAGCAAATCATGCCCCTGACAGCTTTAAGTTTGTTGCTCCTCTTTCCCGTATATGTTTAGACTGTGAGTTTCACAGTGCAGGCTTCATGCCTTCTGCAACATTTGGAAAGTGCTTAGCACACTAGAGAAGGACACCAGAAATAAATAGCAATTTATAGCCCCTCTAGCACCCCAAGTAGTTGCATATGTTCGTATATATATGCATGAGAGAGGTACTAGTTGTGGAGAAATCCTTGTCTGGCTCATTTACTTACCCGAGCACCTGGCAGGTTCAAGGAGTTGCTAAATATCGTCCACATCCCCCCGAGCAACACCACAGAGTATTTCAAATACCTCCCAAGCAAATTAAAACCCCTGATCTCCATTGTATGTCACTCCGTTATTGCCAGTCAGGCTGCATAGTCGTCATTTTGTGTGCGCATATGCACAAAATGAGTCCAAGTATACTTCTCCATCTCAATATATTAACTGAGTTAGAGCCAGGACTCTGGTCTGGGATTTCAGGCAACACTGTTTTACTGCTGTGATTTGTCCCACCCTCCCAATAGAGAACCATATTTTACACCATACACTAGCAAACAAAACACTATAGTCAAGCAATTTCTCCTACAGAATGGACAGGAAAAGACAATTATTTTTTGTTTTCAACTATTGGAAGGTACTATCACTCTATGATGGTGGAGCCACATAAATACGAGAACTGGGGGAAGCCATCTTTGCTGCCCTTCGCCCTCAGGTGTGCTTAACACTGCAGTTGTATACCTTGGGAGATATTCTGACAATAAAAATTCAGGACTCATTAGGTAGCACAAGATTCCATACCTGCTGGAGACACTTTTACAAAGCACCTCTGTGCTACAGTGGGAAACTGAGCAGGGGCTACCGATAGCTGAGATATTCTTCCAGCTTTCCAAAATAGTATTTGACTTAGGCAAATCTCTCCATATTAACGTAACAAGTCAGGGTGATTTAGAAGATTGTTTTAAATAGAACTCATATTCAGCCACTATGTTGGTAAAAGAAAATCTCTGAAGTGTTCATTAATCATTGTTAAGTTACAATGAAATGTCTATGGAAGTTCATACGATAACCACAGCAAGACCACATGTATTCATTATGGTAACTGCTACTTATAACAAATAAAAATGAATTAATAATGTTGGGACACTCAAATGAATAGGCTGGCACTTCAGTACTGAAATATTCAGTCTTTTTTTTTCCTAATATCATTCACAAACAACGTTCAGAAATTCAGTCCTGGGTTAAGAGACTGCAAATCCACTTCCAATGGAGTTGCCCCCTCTTAAATCAGATGTGACTTTGGCCCTATGTTTGGAAAGCCCTCCAGCTGAAATGAA
This sequence comes from Trachemys scripta elegans, assembly GCF_013100865.1. Lineage (NCBI taxonomy): Eukaryota > Metazoa > Chordata > Testudines > Emydidae > Trachemys > Trachemys scripta. The sequence goes on along the minus strand of NC_048303.1, from coordinate 86,738,806 downwards.
ATGAAACCCATATTTTAAGGATTAGACACATTTGTTTGGAGTGAGGAGTGTGACAGAGATGTGCATTCTTTTTTATTACCAGAATCACATCTCATATTAAATGGAAACAAACATGGCAAAAGACACATGATTGATCTCCCCCTCCCCCCCCACCTGCAACTCAAGTTTTAAGCTTGCCTCAATTTTAATCTTGCTCCAAAATGTCATTATTTCATTTCTAACCAGTCTTTGTGTTTGATTTAGTTTTGTCCTGCATAAATTTGAAAAGAAATTAATCTGATAAAAAGAACAGGTAGGAAAACCTAAGCCAGAATCTTCTATTGTTTACAAATCTTTTTCTATTATAAAAGATCTGATCAATACATGTTTAACCTTGTTCCATTTTTAAATGGCTTTGGTCACAGTAATTCAGTTCTTTTGAAATTTAATTAAATGTCAGGGCTGGATTTAATTATGTTCATTTTCATGCATAGCTGATATAACACTTGGGTGTGGATCTAATCTTCATGCTTCCTTGAATAGCATGTGCGGATCACATTTTAACTCTTAGTGGTACTGTTAGGGGCTCCAAAACTTATTTTTTCTGTATGGTTTGAGAGAAGGTAAGCAGGCCTGCTTAGGCAGAGTCTTTTGCTGGGGTATCATAGTATAGTCAGGGAACGTACAGCCTAGAGGCAGAAGGGAGTGAGATGCATATCTCCTCTCAAGAGAGGTTATGTCCAGGGGAGCCTGAAGCCTAGACCCTTGCTGAACCAAAGAGGGAGAATACAGGTGCAGCTGGCCTGAAGCGTGACAGATGGTACTCCTGGGGTGTCACAGTAGTATGATGCTACTTTTTTCAACAACAGTTAGTTTGTAAGTGCTCAGATTTGCTCAGGGCAAGCCACTAACATAGGTAAAGTGCATTTCTATTACATACATGACAGACATTCAGAAGAATTACTCTGTTCAGTCACACAACTTTAAGAGTACTGTGGGCAGTAAACTGACCAAACAGATTACTGCTATAGGATAGTCTTTTTTCATGGTTGCCCTTCCCCTCAAAATCATCTCAGACTCATTAAGATGTTGGTAAGTCTGGAATAAGAGATTGTTGGTTGTCCTCCATTATAGTAAATTGCTCTGATGTCTCAGGACAATTTCCAAATCTGAGGCCCTATACAGCAGACCTTAGTCCCTGCAAAACTACTGTTTGTTAGAAGTGCTACAGGTTGAACAGCCCTTTGAGTCCAAGGTATTTTTCATCTGTTAGATAAATTATTGAAAATATTGTAGCCTAATTTCTTTCCCACCCCTACCATTTATCCATACAGCTGAAGTTCCACAGCACTAAGTGACTATCAGAATGTATTATAGCAACTACATGTGTGATGCTACAACAAAAAGCTATATAGCTTTGATGTTTCATCCCACAGAGTACTGAGTTAAAACACGAGTGGCAATATTCATATCTTACAATTGTAAGAAATATGAAGGTCAACAGGCTTGGATTTTGTACACTTACAATTAAAAGAGTAGCTTTAAGAATATAATTATACAGGCCATTCTTATTCTTAACTTGGTCTAGACACTTGGGACCAAACTTTCAATTTTCCTATTTGATTTGATTCACTCATGTGAATTGTCACTTTCATGCACAAGTGATAGAGCACAAAATAAGTGTATGCAAGTGATTGCACAAAAGGAGGCCAATGTGAAGTCTTTTGAAAAGCTGGCCCAATATCTTGTATGGAGTATTAAAGTCTGTTAGTCAACAAATACTTGACTTCAGCTGCAGAGGAGATTACTTATTTTTGCAGTTCCTCAAAACTATGCTTTACTGTATAGATAATAAACATTAAATGAATTAGAAAAGGGAGTTTTTTGATTATTTATTGTATCCCAGTATAGAAAGATAGCTTTGACTTCAAAATGAGTACAGCCTGTTGGCAATTCTAACCATGTTTTGTTTCAATTTATCACATTCAGTGTTTTTTCATTCAATCAAAGGCATGAAGCTCTTCTGCAACACAGGCAAAGTATGAATTTTTTAAGTATAAGCCTTATAAAAGCTAAAGTTAATATCAGATTCATGTGAATGCTATATTAAAATGCTGGGGAAAGATTCAGTAATAAAAGAAACAATCTGTACTTGAAAGAGCACTAAGCTTAATTAGCTCAATGAAAATGAATGGAGGCATTAATAGGAGAGTCAAGATACATTAATTTTCCAGATGTTTAACATCAGTACAAGTGCACAGTACCTACCTAGGAAATACTTTTAGGGTGAAATTCACCCCTCTGCAGAAAGCCAGCACAAAGCCTATGCACCACAAAAGTCTACTGCTTTAAATACAGGATGAGCCCATAAGGTTTATTTGGGGCAGAGACTTTGTGCTGGCTCTTTGCCTGGGGATTCACCACTAGTGCTTTACATAGTGTTGTAGTGTGGGATCCTGATTAAATGGTACAGTATATTTTAGTCTGTCATATTCATTTTTAATCACATGCATGAAAGTGATCAAGGCAGAACTAGAAGACTGTACTTAGTACCAAAGTTAAATGTTTGCATGCCCCTAGTGAACTCATCTGTTAGCACATAAAAACAGATGGCTACCTTCACTATGACATTAATCAGCAGCAATGCCTAATCATCTAGCCCCACCCTTGTCACATTCAAATTGCTCCTAAAACCCCACTCCTCCTGCAGCACCGCTTACCAGAAAGAAATGCTTTCAGACCTCAAAAACCAGAACACTGGAATTAACAAGATAAGAAACTGTCATCACAATGATCTCTTTGCTATATTAAAGTAGGCGCATGCATAGGCTAAATTCATTCCTGCTATAACTCCAAAGAAATGGTTATAAGGGAACTTTGGCCCATTTTCCTTTTGTCACGTCCTTAGGAGCTACAGAATCACTCATTCAATCACAACTTTCCTAGACCCAATATCAATATACAGAGCATTAAAAATCTTTTTCCTTGTCCATCCCTACCAGTTCTATTGTTTCTGCTTTGGTACTTCATTAGTTAGTAAGGAGAGAGTACTGAAAATAAAAAAAGCATTCTTTTCATTGCTTCTCTCCTCTCCTCCTGTCCTGGATGGGGATTCCCATCTTTGCTCCCATTTATGGACCCAATGCACAGAAATACCTCAAATCTGTTCTTTCACAGAGCTTTTTCCAAGGTGGTAACCACACATTTCATGTAGGAGTTTCAGAACAGGATCAGACAGACCAGAGCACTCAGGGCTGGGGTCAGCAGTCTCTTCAGCTCACCCTTCCAAAGCAATCAGACAAACTCAGTGCAGTTGAGCTGGTTAATACAGACACAAGCCTAATAGGTGAATTAAGAATTCTGCTACCATTTTTAATGCAAGCTAATGAGGGTTGGATTGACAGAATGCAAACAAACCATTGGCAAAGTATTTGTAGGTTGTTGGTTTTTTTTAAATATTAAGTCCTGCAATTTGCTCTCAAATAGAATTCATCATTGGTGTAATCCCTCTGGAGTCAATGGATTTAGAAGAGAGATTATTTTAGCCTGATATGATGCCTTCCTGAAATCCCCAAGTACACCTATTGTTGAATAGAGCATTTGTCCAAACCTCTGTTTTGTAAGGAATTTGAAGGGAGGCTAATTTCATTAAAATGTTAGAAGTTAACAAGACAGTTATTCAGCGTATTTGTTTACAATACAAGGCAAAATATACTCCACTTAAACATTCCTGTTTCATGGAGTTATCTGGCTATTATAAAATACTTGAATTTCATAGTTAACCTGGGGCTGGATGCCTGGATCCACATTTCCTCCAAAGCCGGGCTGAGCACCTCTGGAGAGCAGAACAGACCTATAAAATCAAATAGAGTTATCAAAAGCTATTAGAACTCCCTCTCTATGAAAATGTTATTTCATGTCCATTCATCTCTAAATTAAGGCAGCACTCTTGTTTCCAGAAGTTTTTATTTTCAGTACATGTGAAGTTTGACAAATACAAGATTTCAACACCTTTTGGATAATGCTTTTGCTTACTGGGGATGGTATGTTGTGTTTGTCCAAGATCCAGTGCTTATATTATCCATCAGCTCTCTAAGATGTAGAGACCTTAAACAAATGAACATGTCAATCTTTCACCTAGGCTTTATTTTCCCTTCAACATCTAAAACCCATAACAACCACCCCCACTGTTCCTAAAACTCTGATTTGGTATTTCCTTTGGCTTTTTTTACTCACAGGACAGAAATCTGTCACCAGAGTATTTCCATAGTTTGCAATAAGGCCAGTATGAGTCTGATCTATTTTAACATTGGCTATAGGAATTATTGGGTGAGTGTTTTCTGGGCAAAGTAAGAAATGTGCATGGTTTGGTTTCAATTGTAAAGATACAGGAGTATCTTTAAAATTCTGTCAACTCAACCATGCAATTAGCAGCAGCCTAGTCTATTTTGTACTGTTATTTTTACAAATTAAGGTGTAAAAGCCCTTCAACTGCTGGGAGAAGAATTCCCCTGGCGCAGGCATTGTATAAGCACCCTCACAAGCCCCAGTCTGTGGGGTACATTGGGGCAAGGCCATAACATATGCTACTGCAGGGATTCTGGGCACCTCTAGATTGCAGAACTTCCCATAAGCAACCCAGCCAGGGCTGCAGTAATTTCAAGCTGTTCCCTGGTCTGCCTAAGTCACACCATGCACTGTTTTGGCTCCCAGTCATCCCCACCCCCAAATCCCAAGGATGGGGGCTTAAAAATCACCTTTGCCCTCTGCCTCCCCTATGTGAGTTGCACCTCTAGTGCACAATCTCATGCCACGTGTAGGACTTCCTTGAAGTAAATTGTATTTCAGCATGCACAGTGGCTGAAAGATTACATGCTTTCATGTATTATACCTGGTTCATTTTCCTGTAAACTTTGAGAAATGGGACTCCTCAGTCATTCCATTGATGTCAGAGAAATGTATTTGTTTTTCATTAACATTTAAAGAGAAATTTATACTCAAAGTTTCAGCCCAAGCCACTGCTCTGACAAGTCCCACTTGGGGTATGTAGCACATTTGACCATGCTAACACTCCCCATGCCTGTGTTCTGAAGAGGTGCAAACACTGGGATTCTGCCTAACCCAGGTGAAGGTGTGCAAAGAGGGGTAAAAAAGCTAAATGGAAGCAACCAGAATGAAGCTGGCCCATGTTCTCTTTATAACTTTGCACATAAGATCACTATTAAGAACAGAATTATGGCTGATTTCAGTTTTAACAACATTTATTGTCCAGATTACTGCTACAAAAAGACTCAATACATGAGACCATTTACTTATTTTACAGACGTTAATCAGGGTACATATAGAAAAGGACTGCCAAATAAATGTTGTGTCACTTCTGATATCTGCCCACCTACTGTAAAAAACACAGCAGGTAGCACTAAATAGACCTGATCCTCCCCTGAAATCAATTATTTTTGCCTGAGTAAACTATTGTATCACGGATAGTCTCAGAGGATCAGGCCATAATGACCAAATGTCATGAGCTAACAGGATAAAGGAGTCTGAACCCAGCTAATAGCTTCCATTTTATACAACAGTCCCATTACTTGTCAAATGGGTGCACATGGGTGTGGATCTGGTGAAAGTAAACTGTTTTATTAACAATTGAATGATGCTTCCTGGGAACTCTCCTCTGGATTATTATCACTCTTATCTATCATTGGTTCTGTACATGTCCTTCAGAAAATACAGGAAGGGAAATTTTTGTGGCAAAATAATACTTAATACCAGGAAGAGGAGGAGACAATATGGTACAGTGTCCCTGAAACTGGGAAGCATTAATCTCTTCTGGGGGATGTGAAATGTACCCAAGAGGTACTGGAAGAAATTAGGGTGTTTCATTTTTATGAGTATCCTTTTATAGGGGATCCTCGATGTTCAGATGTTGCAGAGTGGGCAGGAAATGAACCAGAATGCTAAACAAAATTAACAGGTTGTCCCTGTCCACATACTTAACATACACTTTGAGGGTGGAACTATACACACCATTTTTTCCAATTTGTTTTCAGGGGAGCCTTGCTCATCTTTAAGTTTGTTTCAGGAGGGAAGGCAAGTAACTAGGTAAGAGACAGAGTAAGCTGACCTAGGAGACAAGATAAACTTGTGCTCCGAGTTACTGATGAATTCAGAAACATCAGATGAGAAACTGCACTGAATCCACCACGGTTCTGTGGAAATACAGAATTATGAAGTTAGGATTATTATTGTGCAATGGGCTAGATCATGCTGTATATGTGAATATATTGTACAAAGGCCTGGAAACTCGGGAGCTGGGGGGGGGGGGGGGGGGGCATGGCCCTCTAGCACTACAGATGTCCCAAGTTCCATAAGAGAATCCTAGGGATCTTGTAGGGGTTCAGTACCACTGCCCTACTCTTTAGTCTCCTTCCCTCTCTCCAATTTTTGGAGCACACAATTCCTCCAGTCCTCTTTAGGTGATCCTTAGTGGGATGGGATCATTGTAAGTGTGTCAGATAACAGGGTTGGTAATGCTCACAGAGGAAAATCTTTGCAGGTTTCGGGGAGAGGGTGGGAGGACAATGCTATGGAAAGCAGCCATTTCCCTCACCCATCTCAAGTAATGAATGTACAATGAGGCATCTAGAGGATTGGGAGGGGAGGCAAATGTCCCAAGTGTGGGTTAGTAGGCAGAGGCCAAGAAAGGCAGTAAAATGGGCATGACACATTAATTTAGCATTGTGTGGAGCCAGTATGGTCTAGTGGATATGGCATTGGACTGTGAGTCAGAAGACTTTGTCATAGATTTGGTGTGTCAGAGATTTGGTAAATCCCTTCATCACACTGGTTCCCTCCCACCCTTTGTCTGTGTTATCTCACACTTCTAAATTTTTGAGGGCAGGGACTCTCTCTCACTTGTACTACAGTAGCTTCTGAATGAAATCTTGGGGGCTGTGCACTGTACAACTTTAATAAATGACAGCAACATGGTTTTGCATTGTATCCTGTGGTCCCACAGTTTATCACAGGGGGTACCTATGAGAAGCTAACAGTGGTTGAACAGAGGCTTACTGAGGCCTGAGTACAGCAAGGGACTGGGCTTTTCCTTCTCAGCCTGGACAGGGAATGTCCAGAGCCAAATGGACAGACTAGGGCATTAGTTAAGAAACAAGATCAAAATCAACCAGTGAGGAATCCATTGCATAATAAGTGTTCAGACACTCTGTGGCACAACCAGGCAGCTGTCTGGACTGACAGACCCCTCCATGTTTGCTGAGTTTCTCCTCCTTGGTGCTCAGGAGGTTCGCCTCCCACTAGCTTGGGTCTCTCCTCACAGGAGCAGCCAGTGCTCACCCTTGTGCTACACATGTTGGTGATTTTCCTTACACTCTTCTCCAGGACCAGGAAGGAGCCCTGCGCTGGCTCACTGCACCAGATCTGTGTGATGTTGCATGTGGAGTGCATGGGGCAGGCAAGCAAAGCCCTCCAGGAGCCCAGCAGCAGAAGTCCCAAAACAGGCAAGGCCAGGCCTCTGCTACCTCCTCCACCAGGACACCAGGCTGCCCTGATCAATCCAGCACTGCCCACTGCTCCCTCCCATAAGCAGAGCCTCCTGGGTGCTTCAGAACAGCTGGGATTCTGGCATCCTGCTGCAGGCAGGCTCGCTCAGTGCCGGCCCCAGCTTGGCTCACATGGGCACACTGGGCCAAGCAGGAGTGATCTCTGCTCCCCACCTGGGCTTCCCAGTGCTGTTGGGGTGAGCACTGGAGTGGGGAGAGAGAGAGAGCCCAGACAGGCCCAGCCTTGCCCCAGCAGCATCAGGGCAGGAGGAGAAGTCACCCAGGAGTAGCAGCACCTGTCCCAGAAGCCCAGCATAGGCCCCAGGACAGGTGCAGCAGGTACATGTCCCCATCCAGGCAGCTGCCCCTGCAGCAGGGACATGGCTCTGAGCACAGCCCAGGCAGAGGCAGCTCATCAGTTCCCAACCATGTTGCAAAACACCAGGTGAAGTGGGGTTGGCACAGGAGCCAGCAGGGTGGGCAGTGGATCACCCAGAACCCCTGAGCTAGAGGCTGCAAGGGGCCAATGCTCCTACCTGTGAGGGTGCTACCTGCTTCAGCCACTGCTGCCAGGCGTACTGGGACTCTTGGTTCTGTCCTTCACACATTTTTGCAGCTTGTAAGAGCATGGCACCCACCTCTGAGAAGCACCCTTCTACACAGGTGTGTCTGTACCATAAACAACCCTGGCATCAAGCCATATCCCCAGGACTTCTTCCCTGGAGGTGATAGTTTCACCTTCTTGGTCACGTCTAACCCCAACTCTCCACTTGGCCTCTTACCAGTTCAGTTTCCCCTTCCAGGGGTTTATCATTGCCCAAGAGTAGCCCACTTCCCTCAGTGGAGTCGGAAGGACCAAGGCCCACCCACTACTACATGTCCCAACCCAGGCACCCAAAGAACAACAGCCATGCACCACCATGTCCCTTTAACAAAACTGTCTTCAATTCCCTAGGCCACTTCCCTATTGTCCCAGCCTTTACCAATGCTTCATCCTTAGCTCAGGGATCTTTTAAGTTCAGGCCCAGCAGCCAGCAGCTCTTCCTCACTCCACCTGTCCCTGCCAGCATTAAGCTATCCATAGTACTACCAATCCCTTAGCCAGTCAAACACATCATCTACACTCCTCTAATTCTAGCAAAGAAGTGACTGCCTCCTTTTTATATGGCCCTCCTGGGCCCTGATTGGCTGCTCCATGCAGCCTCTTTGATTGGCTGTTTGCCTGCAATCACTCTAGCCTGCTTGGAGGACTCCTCTACTGCTCCTTTCCTGAGATTGGGTGTGGCAAGGCCCTGAGGCCTCCAGCAGGGAGCTTCTGGGCCTAGTCCACCCCATCACAGGGCTCATGTTGGGGATGTGTATTGGTGTGTTCCTGCCTGGCTGTGGGTGGTTTTCCTAAGGAAGCTGGAATTACTAGGGAGTGATTAATGTAAAGTCCCCAGCACCAGTTGTGTAGAAGCCCAGCCTTTGAAAGCTTCCCCCGGGAGAAGGCCACCGACAAGTGATAACCTGTGATGGGGGTCACAGCTCAAAGGCCCCACCAGCATAAAGAAATGGCTTCACTGTCCCAAGGTGGTTCAGTATCAGGGGGTAGCCGTGTTAGTCTGTATCTACAAAAACAACAAGGAGTCTGGTGGCACCTTAAAGACTAACAGATTTATTTGGGCATAAGCTTTCGTGAGTAAAAACCTCACTTCTTCGGATGCATCCGAAGAAGTGAGGTTTTTACTCACGAAAGCTTATGCCCANGCAGTCCCTCTACACCTCACTGTGATTTCCCTAGCAGGTCTGACCAGGGCCCAACTGCTGTGGGGAACCTTTCTCCAGGGGCTATAACAGTGTATACCAGTTACCAACCAGCCTTCACAAAGCAAAATACATTTATTCAGATGCAAAAGCATTACAGAGAAAATATATTAAAATAATAACAGAACCTACACATGCCAATAAGCTTACCAAAGATCATGCCCATCTCCAACACAGGGCTCTGGTAGATGCCAACCTTTCAAACCCCTCCACTGGGTTTCCTCTCCTGGTTACCAGTTGAGTTCACATCAGTTTTCAGATCAAGAACCTGAACCACCTTAACAACAAGGAGTCTGGTGGCACCTTAAAGACTAACAGATTTATTTGGGCATAAGCTTTCGTGAGTAAAAACCTCACTTCTTCGGATGCATCCGAAGAAGTGAGGTTTTTACTCACGAAAGCTTATGCCCAAATAAATCTGTTAGTCTTTAAGGTGCCACCAGACTCCTTGTTGTTAAGGTGGTTCAGGTTCTTGATCTGAAAACTGATGTGAACTCAACTGGTAACCAGGAGAGGAAACCCAGTGGAGGGGTTTGAAAGGTTGGCATCTACCAGAGCCCTGTGTTGGAGATGGGCATGATCTTTGGTAAGCTTATTGGCATGTGTAGGTTCTGTTATTATTTTAATATATTTTCTCTGTAATGCTTTTGCATCTGAATAAATGTATTTTGCTTTGTGAAGGCTGGTTGGTAACTGGTATACACTGTTATAGCCCCTGGAGAAAGGTTCCCCACAGCAGTTGGGCCCTGGTCAGACCTGCTAGGGAAATCACAGTGAGGTGTAGAGGGACTGCAAGCCTAAACCCCCAGTCTGGACGGGGAGAGATGTGGGTGTCTGTCACTGAGAGAGGCCTGGGTGCTGGAAACTTTAAGTGGGTGTTATCAAGGAAGACTTCGGTCAGGGTCAAAGATGCAGTTATTTCTGAAACTATGACAGCTCCTATCAGCTGGGGCTGTGCCTACTTCTGCCCCTGCTACTTGGTGGCAGTGGCAGATTTAGCGTTAGCGTGGCCCTGTGCACAGCTTCATTTTTGCTCCCCCCCACCCCCTTGGGACCCAGCCAAGAAAAAGAACATTCTCTCTTATCTCCCTCCCATTGTTCATTCTTTTTTTCTTTATCCTCCTCCTCCTCCAGAGACGTGCCAGCAGCCAGCTGCTTCCGGCCACGAAACACAGGCAGCCTGCCTGCCTGAACTCTGCTGTGCCGCCAACTGGGACTCAGGGGGCAGGTTGTCAGATGAGATTTGTCCTGCACTTTGGGGGCCCCCTGCCATAGCACTGTTTGTTTCATGGTAAATCCACCTCTGCCTGGTGGGAAAGGACTCAGGTCACTATTACTACTGCCTGAGGGATTGGGGCTCCTGGCTCTTCCCTTTACCCATCATCTCCTTCCTCTAGATGATAATAAAGCAGCCCAGGCTTCTGCTCCTGCCCAAGCCCAGGAGCTGCTGGCAAAGTGACATGAGGCTGATGCAGAGAGGGGCAGAAATATCACAAAATAAGCCTGAAATCCAAAAAAAAAAAAAAAAAAAAAGCAACGGGAGGTGGGGGGAAGGAAGGAGAGGGTATTTAGAACTAGGTAACCTGTTAGAGTCCATATAGCCCTACTTGACACATCCACATTACTTATGTGTATATGTTTATTATGTTTGTGTATCTATATGTACAGTCTATGTATAGCTTAGTCTGCAGCAGGATCCCTTCACATCTCAGGTCTTTTCCATACTGGCGATTAAACAGCACCCATCTCACACCTGTCCTGCAATGTCTAGCACATTGGCCATCTACTGATCACTCATCCTTCAGCTTGAACTTTCCATTTCACCTCCCCTCTTGGCTTTTCTTTTCAACAGCTTAACCCTAATGTGTATGTTTCCCAAATCAATGGCTGCTCAACTATAAACCTTTTAAGTGCCATATTTATCAGTCTGTTTGCTGTCCTTAAATTATACTTGTTTTCTGTTTGCTTGTCTCATTGCAGATCATAATGGGTGACAATTTACTTCAGAAATTTTATATTAGGTGGCCATTGTGACAGGCCTTGATGTTATGTGTTGATGGGATGTGTCAAGAGAAAGAGACTGAGGACAGGAGCAGAAATGTTTTTGAAAAAAGTTCTTTGTGCCCAGGCAGCCCAAAGCCCACCAACAAAAAGTGTGTGTCCACGCAGTTTCTCGCCCCCACCTGTTTATAAACATTATAATTTAGACTTGACCAGGATGGAAAACCTGTGTTGAAATAAAAATGGGCGGTCCAGGTGTTCTTCCCCAGAAAATTATGAAATACCTAGTGCATTTTCTTGCATTCTTCAAATTTAAAGACATTCTAAAAGATAGATTTTATGTCAAATTTATTAAGTATTATTAATCTGACTTTTCTACCCCGTAGGGAAAAGGGAGTTGTTGTTGGGTCATTTCCTTCACCCCTTGCCTTGGCCTGCAGTAATGGAGGAGCCAGTCAAGGGACAGATATTTTTGCAGAAGAAAATGGGGTGGATAGGTAACTCTTAGCTGGGACACCTTGTCTCCTCCAATCAGGTGATAGTGATGCTGCTTTAGCAACCCTATTTATGTCAATTATATTACACCAATGGAGACTTAAATGGAGTTACATTAAATGGGATTGAATTTGGCAACATTTTGACAGTATCACTCTACAGAGAGAGAAGTGACAGCTCAGGATGGGAGGAGAAAAGAAACAATATTTTCCAAGTATGGATGACCCTCAGCATCACATGAGAACAGAGTAGAGACCTTCATCCCCTCATCTAATTAACACATTTTTAGTCTGATCCAGAGCCTTTCAGTTGGTATGGATGGCTGAGCTAATATCAGGGAAAGAATAAATTATGTCCCTCAGAGCTTGTGTCCTTCAATGAGTGGGCTGCAGTGATGATCTAAGAGCAAGATTAAATTAACCCAACATGCTATTCTTTTTAAATTAGGTTGTCTCATAGGGTTTTGTCTGCTTGCTCAATGGAAATAGGAATGTTTTACATTTAGTTTTATAACTTCAGTGGGGCTTTGTGTGAGATCGAGATCTACACTCATCTGACTGCAGGACTGCACATCTGAAGTCTAAGATTGTCAGCTCCTTTGTGCCGAGAAGCTATCTTTTTTTGTTCTGTGACATGTCCTGCATGTATATGGAGTCAGTAAATAATAATAACAAATAGACACACAAAAGATTAATCAAAGTTTGAGAATGAGCAATGCCCTACAGTCACTCAGTAAGCAGTGTGATGCAGCAACAGGCCATGGGCCTGAGGGTATGGCTACACTAGAATAAAAGACCTGCAACATGGTTATGGCTGGCCCGGGTCAAGTGACTTGGGACAACATGGCTTGGGCTGTGGGACTGTAAAATTGATGTGTAGACGATTGGGCTCGGGCTGGAGCCTGAGCTCCATGAGCCAAAGTCAGCTGACCTGGGCCAGCCACTGGTGTTTAATTGCCATGTAGATGTACCCTGATTTTCCACTCACTAACACTAATTTAAATCAGGAGTAACTCCACTGAAATTAATGGAGTACTTTGCTGTAAAATTGAATCAAGCTTCAATTCTACATAAAGGTCCAAGAGTTCAAGTCTTTACAGAAGAACTCTTTGTCTTCTGAACAAAACCTAAAACCATCAGAAAATAAACAGTGTTTACCTTTTAAAGGTGAGGAACCCTGGAGAAGCATATCCAAGGCTGTAATATCTACTTCCTTGCACTAAACAGAAACAGTTAAAACAAGCACATTCCCAGCCATTAGCTTTTACAGTCACGGTTGGTAAAATGACATAATCCCCTCTGCAGTGAAGCAATTTGAAAGCTGAAAGTTAAAAAGGAACACAGAGCTAAACTATAATATGAGGATTTACAGTATAAACATGATTCTCATGCCAGTAACATGACTAGAGCTACAAAGCAATGAGAGAGCAGCTCTTTGGGATGAAACTACCTCCTGCTGCAAGTTCCCTTTCTGTGTCTTATATCCAGTTCACATCCTTAATCTTCTGTAGTTGTTGACTGAGTGAACTCCAAAGTACTCACACAGTACAAGTACATTCTCTTTGGGAGGTGTGACAGACCCAGACCAGTGGGGTACAGGAGTCTGGTAGAGGGCAAATATACTGGTCATTAGATGAGTAGTTTTCTGTTCCCTGAGTGACCAGAGCAGGGGCTGTACTAGAGTAATCAGGAACCTGCTAGAACCAGTTAAGGCAGGCAGGCAGGCTAATTAGGATACCTGGAGCCAATTAAGAAGAAGCTGCTAGAATCAATTAAGGCAGGCTAATCAGGGCACCTGGGTTTTAAAAGGAGCTCACCTCAGTTTGTGGTGAGAGTGTGAGGAGCTGGGAGCAAGAGGTATAAGGAGCTGAGAGGGTGTGGGTGTGCTGCTGGTGGACTGAAGAGCACAAGTGTTATCAGACACCAGGAGGAAGGTCCTGTGGTGAGAATAAGGAAGGTGTTTGGAGGAGGCCATGGGGAAGTAGCCCAGGGAGTTGTAGCTGTCATGTAGCTGTTACAGGAGGTACTATAGAGAGCTGCAGTCCACAGGGCCCTGGGCTGGAACCTGGAGTAGAGGGCAGGTCTGGGTTCTCCCCCCAAACCTCCCAATTGACCTGGACTGTGGGTTCTCCCAGAGGGAAGGTCTCTGGGCTGTTCCCTAACCCACATGGTGAATCTCTGAATGCAAGAAAATCCCCCAATAAGCGCAGGACCCACCAAGATAGAGGAACTTTGTCACAGAGGCTATACAAAACTCTCTGGGAAACTAAAGTGTGGCATCAGCTCCCTTCTGTATGTGGCATCAGCTCCCTTCTGTATGTGGCATCAGCTCCCTTCTGTATGAAATAATGTTTAATTATCCTCAGCCTCCTTATCTATCTATCTCTGATATTTTCACAGAGGAGAGGGAGCTGTGCTTCCCTAAACCCTGCCTTACCTTGATCCCTACTTAGAATCATAGGACTGGAAAGGACCTTGAGAGGTCATCTAGTCCAGTCCCCTGCACTCAAGGCAGGACTAAGTATTATCTAGACCAGTGGTGGGCAAACTGTGGCCCACAGGCCGCACGTGGCCCATCAGGGTAATCCGCTGGCAGGCTGCGAGACAGTTTGTTTACATTGACCGTCTGCAGGCTAATGAGAGCTACAGGAAGCAGCAGCCAGAAGATTACCCTGACAGGCCACAGTTTGCCCACCACTGATCTAGATCATCCCTGACAGGTGTTTGTCTAACCTGCTCTTAAAAATCTCCAGTGACAGAGATTCCACATCCTCCCTAGGCAATTTATTCCAGTGCTTAACTGCCTTGACCTTTAAGACATTTTTCCCTAATGTCCAACCTAAACCTCCCTTGCTGCAATTTAAACCCATTGCTTTTTGTCCTATTCTCAGAAGTTAACAAGAACATTTTTTTCCCCTCCTCCTTGTAACAACTTTTTATGTACTTGAAAACTGTTATCATGTCCCCCATCAGTCTTTTCTTCTCCAGACTAAACAAACCCAATTGTTTCAATCTTCCCTCCTAGGTCATGTTTTTCCAGGCCTTTAATCATTTTTGTTGCTCTTCTCAGCACTCTATCCTGTTTGTTCTCATCTTTCCCAAAATGTGGTGCCCAGAACAGGACATTATACTCCAGTTGAGGCCTAATTAGCACGGAGTAGAGAAGAAGAATTACTTCTTGTCTTCCTTACAACACTCCTGCTAATATATCCCAGAATGATTGTTAGCTTTTTTTGCAACAGTGTTACGCTGGTGATTCATATTTAGCTTGTGATTCACTCTGACCCCCAGATCCCTTTCTGCAGTACTGCTTCCTAGGCAGTCATTTCCATTTTGTATATGTGCAACTGATTGTTCCTTCTGAAGTGGAATACTTTGCATTTGTCCTTATTGAATTTCATCCTATTTACTTCAGACCATTTCTCCAGTTTGTCCAGATAATTTTGAATTTTAATCCTATCTTCCAAAGCATTTGCAACCCCTCCCAGTTTGGTATCATCCACAAACGTTATAAGTGTTCTCTCTATGCCATTATCTAAATCATTGATGAAGATATTAAACAGAACTGGACCTAGAACTGACCCTGCAAGACCCCACTTGATATTCCCTTCCAGCTTGACTGTGAACCACTGATAACTATATCTCTGATCTAACACCTTTGACTTACATGGAGTTATGAATTTAGTCCATTATCAAAAGTCTATATTCTAATAACCATACTCAAACTGAATAGCTCCTTACTTCATGGGCAGCTGACTTCAGTGGGACAACTTGTGCAGTAAGGTATTAGTGGGTGAAACTTGCCACAATTTACATCAATGACTTTTGCTGTTGACACTGATAGGTCCAGGATTTCACTTAGTGTGAGTAGGGGTAAGAGCATCTAGCCCTAAATAAATGGCCTGATTTTTTTCAAATACCGAGCAGCAATTACTGAGGTCAACTGGAGTTGCTGGAAGCTCTGCATCTTTTAAAATCAGGCCATGTTGTAAGCACCCATTTTGGAAAATCTTGGTTTTACATTGTTTAGTTTTGTCTCTTCCTATTTTTATTTGAACTTCTTAGTTTGGCATCCAGTTACTTTTCTGGAATTTACGTCTATGATCTCACCCTGTCTAACCTCCAGAGCATACCATCCCTTTTCTCCTCCCAGTCAGAGGGAGCACAATTTTTAAAGGCTGGATAATTAAACTTGGCAATTCTTTTCCTTAGTATGAAAATGAAGCAAGGGATGTTAACTAGTATCTTATCAAAGAATAAATCAGCATAAACTGCTGTAGGTCTTATTTTTGTGCTAAAGGTATGGAATACCATGCCAACATTTGGTTTTCACAAGCTTCCTTACTAAACCCAACCCAGATGCTACTCTTGTAAAAATAAATCTTTTTCCTCATGAATAAGTTGGACATTGTAGAAAGAACATAACACACCTAATAGAGGTATTTTAAATATAAATCAGACCATTGAAAACAAACAGGTGTAGCTGATGGTTTGTATGGATACTTTACATGTTTGTTATGGGTGTGGGACTCATGATTCGAAGTAGTGCCTTATTTCACAAGCAGAGCAATTGAAGATGTGTGGCAATTAATTTTTTTGACAGCCTGTCCATCACTTAATCTCTTCTCTTCTTCTTTTGATGTGGCTTGAACTAGTACTCTCTGTGCTCAGGAGAGTGAAGAAATGGCAATTGTAGTTGGCCTCTGCATTGTGTATGTGTGGTGGAAGGAGGGGGGACGTAGAAGTGAATAATCTTTGCACCCTCCTATACCTTGCCCATCTTGGCGAAGGCCAAGTACAGCCTGGCCCTATG
Source organism: Trachemys scripta elegans (assembly GCF_013100865.1). Classification (NCBI taxonomy): domain Eukaryota; kingdom Metazoa; phylum Chordata; order Testudines; family Emydidae; genus Trachemys; species Trachemys scripta. The sequence continues at coordinate 86,722,154 of NC_048303.1, read as the reverse complement.
CTGGCTGTAGGCTAGTCTGTAATAAAAATCAACCTGAGATGGATGCACAAGGCGTGGAGTCAGATTTACTAGGCACTTGACCAACACCTCAGTAGGAATTTCCACTTTGTATTAAATAAGACAGGTGTGTAACTGGAAACACATTGTCTATTTTGACCTTTCTTTGCTGTTAGAGAAAGTACAATTGGATTCAGTTTCTCAAATACCATCCAGCAAGAGCTGGAGGGGACTCCCAGAAATCCCTTGTTAAAATTCCACTACCAAAATGAAGGAATAGTTGAGGTGATTGTCTTGTCTGTGATGGAGTCATCCCCTTAGTTACTGTTAACTCATCCTTACCTGGGATGAATTTTATTTCTGGGGCTCATAAAAACACTACCAAAGTGATCAAATTTGTTGCCTTTGGGATACACTGAATTGAATCATATGGCAGGAATTTTCTAAAGGATATTAATTTCCTTCCTATTGAAATGTAACTCTCCACTACACTACCAATATATTGAATAAGCAGTGTTGCAGTATATTGAATATAGCAGAGTTGGTAGCAGGATATTAGAGAGACAAGTTGGGTGAGGTAATATCTTTTTACTGGACCAACTTCTGTTCAAAAGTCTGTCTCTCTCACCAACAGAAGTTGGTCCAATAAAAGACATTACCTCACCTACCTGGGTAGGCTTTTAAGGATAAAGTATAACTATTTCCTTGGTATAACTTTGTTTGGTAAGTGCTGCTGCTTCCTTCTTTGTTTATAGCATGAGACAGTGTTTTTGTTTGCGTGCATGTGTCTGTGTGCGCGTGTATGTGTATAATATTCCCCTGTCTCTCCCACCTCTCTGGCCAAGCACATGTTGCACCACTAGGACATACGGTTTATCACAGCCTAAGGTAGAACATTTTTGTCCAAGCCTCTTGTTAAACTATTGGCAGCACGTTGCTGAAACCTTCTGGAGAACAGGGAACACCTGAGGGGTAAGAATTCAGAGTTCAGCGGGAAAGCTGTTTGCTCTTCTCCCCTCTCCCAAAGCCTTGCTAGGATTAAACAGTATGAGGTTATCCTGGATTTCCTCCAGTGATATGAGGCCTCTGGGGAAGTTCCATCCTGTTCTGAAGGAGATGGGACTGGTAATCTCCAAAGTCAGTCATCGCTTCAGGAGTCACTTTATGGATTCACAGCTGTAGCACTTCTTATAAAAACCATGGAATGCAGCTGTAATAGCTAACGGATTAGTAAAAACCTGAGCATCTGGTAATCTAATACCAGGGATAGGCCTTTTGGATTGCTGGGAGCACAATTGCGTGGAAAGAAGTTACTCTGCATTTCCTCCCTGCAGATAGTGTGCCAGATCCAAAGCCCATTGAAGTCAGTGGAAAGACTCCAATTGTCTTCCGTGAGCTTTGGATGAAGCTCAGTGCTGTGTCCCTTATTAAAAGACTCCTCACTTTTCAGCAAACACGTTTTTTAATGTAAGGTTTGTCTTCTTTTCTCTTAAGGGTCTTACACTGTGTCCATCCCTGTGAAACCTGATTTAGAGCACTGGAACCTCAGCTCTTCTGTACCAGCCTTTGTCATATGTGAACATGCTGTTCCCGTCACTGGAGAATCCTGTGTAATTTGCTCTCAGCAGCACATTAAACGAGTGATCTTATCCAGCCCTGGAAGAATAACCTCAACATTTCATTCCCTTGGGAGGCAAAAAGAAGGGAAAGTATTGAAAAAGCAAAAAGAGTATGAAAGTTAACACCCCACAGTTGCATAAAGATTTAAAAATTGCATTTCTATAGCACGCTTTATCCTGTTCATGAACTACTCCCTCATGCCTTGTACGGATGGCTACACTGCCTCAGATGTTCAGTGACTCCCATAGGGTGGCACAGTGAGTCAGAGAAGAACTAGAAATCCTTACTCTAGCTACCAGATCACATTTCAATATTCCAACACACTCTAATCAGTTCAGTACAGAACCCAAAATGGGCTATGGTAAAAACAAATACACTGATACTGTCTTCAGTTGGACTGAAGTGGGGAAATGAAATGCCAGGTCTAGTATGAACCAAAAATAACAATAAACAGACTAAGGTTTTACATCCTGTTGCCCTCAGGGCTCCCATACTTTGAAAGCTCTTAGGATTTAAAAGATTTCTGGATGTAGTACATCCAACTGCCAGAGGGCACATTTCTCCCACCAAGCTCTTCAGCGTGATTCCTCAATGTGAGATTTGGGCCCCACTGACAGGAAAATTATTATGAAGGGAAGATCCAGGGCCTCTGTTTTAAATTAAATTACATTTATTAATGGAGAGCTCTCTACAATCACTTGTATAATACAGGCTTTCCATGAGTCCATTATGATGTGTTACATATTTTAAACCATGATGAATGTGAGATAGATACCTAAACAGCTGTTATGCATTTACATTTCAGGTGTGAGCATGAAAATAAAGCTTCATTTTTCATACTACACCCCACATTCAGGCTCTCTAGCCTCATATTATACTCTGCTATAACTATATACTGGATATGTAGTTACATACAGTATGTATACAGGCAGCTTCAACACATACATGATTCTAATCTCACACTGCTTCAAATCAGGTGTTATTTCAGTGAAGCAGATGGTCTAGATGTGCTCTCAGTTAGCCCATGTAAATTTGTAATAGACCTATGGAGTTCAATGGAATTATTCTGGATTTACATAAGGTAACTGAGACCAGTTGTGGCCCAGTGAAGCTACATATGTACAAAACTGGTGCAAGTGAGATCAGAATCAGGTCCAGTATGTTTGCAATGATCATGGTAAATAGATAAGTTTACATTTACTTCTTTTATATATGATCAGAAACTCTTGTAATAACATTAGATCATCTTGAAAGATCAGCTGACTGCCCAAATGACCAGCGATAGCAGCAGAATCATAGAAGTATCGAAATGTAGGCCTGGAAGGGACCTCAAGAAGTCATCATTTCCAGCCCCCTGCACTGGGTTGCTCTCTTGATATCATCATTTTTGTGCAAAATTAAAATCAATGGGTCTGAGTCTCCTGTCACGTTCACTGCTTTAATCAGAAATAACTCCAGTAAAGTCAATGGGGGTCACACTGGTTTATGAATGGTATAAGAGAATCAGGCCCTAAGGGCTCCACTTATCTCCTACTCCAATAAGGGTAGGAGGTTTGGGTGTGTGTCAAATTGTACTTCCCACCAGAGAGAACTAGATCTCTCCCTGGAGGTTCCCCCAGGAAGGACCCACGTGAACCTTGCACGTTGGAAGTTGTCTAAGAGAACGTGCTGAATTAGTGCATCCTCTGGCTGACCTGCACCTGCCCAGGCCCAATCAATGGTACTCATCTTTGAGTCTGTGCTGGCTGGATGTGGACCTCCTAGAAGAGTGGGAGCCTGCAGGTGCATTGTGCTCCTGGAACTGTTCCTCAAGCAGACTTTCCACCACCAGGGTTCTGTGCCCCGTGCTTCACTGGTGATTGAGAAACCTTGGGCTGAATCAAGATCTTACTTTAATAGATCGAATGGGTGTGACATGATCTCACTTTCCCTGGTTTAACTCCGTTGACTTAGAAGACTGTTTTTACACTGGTCTGAGATCATAATCAGGCCTTATGTCTCATCTACAGCCCACTTCCCAGAGCTTTGCCTTCTAAATTTGGTGAAAATCACACTCTTGCAAATCTCCTCTACTAAGCAAGCACACATATATACTGAGGGCTAAATCCTGCTTGCATTACTCACATTAGTGAGTCTCATTTAATCAATGAGATTAACTACCAAAACTGAAAGGTAAGTTTGCTATTTATCTTATCAAAATCTCTAAGAATCAATGGCAAACACCCAGATTTTCTTTCTCTGTATGTCATTTCTATAAATACATTGAGCACTGAGATTAGATAGGAATAAATTTCCCCAGTTGTGATTTACTATTGTTAGGGCCCTACTAAACTCACGGTCCATTTTGGTCAATTTCACGGTCATAGGATTTAAAAATAATAAATTTCATGATTTCAGCTATTTAAGTCTGAAATTTCATGGTGTTGTAGGGGTCCGGACCCAAAAAGGAGTTGTATGGGGCGGGGAGGGTTGCAAGGTTATTGTAAAGGGGTTGTGGTACTGCTACCCTCAGGGCCGGCTCTAGTTTTTTTGCTGCCCCAAGCAAAAAAATGTTCTACTGCCCCCCCCCCCCAGCCCTGGGCTCCCTCTGCACCCTCCTGCTGCCCCAGCGCTGGGCTCTCCCCTCCCCCCCACCCTACCCGCAACTCCTGCTGCCCCAACACCCTGGGCTTCCCACCACCAGTGCTGACTCCAACCGCTCCCCTCTCGCCTCCAGCCGGGGGCACTGGCAGGGTCGGGGTAAGTAGCGGGGCTCCTGGGCCGCACCTCAGCTCAGGGTCCCTCCAGCCGGGGCTCCCGCCTCCAGGACCAGCCGGGATCCAGGAGGGCAGAGCCGGGGGACTGCCCTGGCAGGGGGCTGAGGAGCAGGGGCAGGGCAGCCCCAGAAGAAGCGTAGCCCCGAAGAGTGGGATGCGGGCCCCGCACAGCAGTGCCCCAGGCACGGGTCCCCATTATGGCCCCACTGCTGCTGCTGCTGCTCCTGGCCCCCCTGCCACAGTACCTGGGTGGCTCGGGCTGCTTTGCCCAGCCCTGGCTGTGGTGCTAGGGGGCGGCAGGCCTGCGGCACCTGCAGGCGGCTCCCTGTGCCCCGTGGGGCAGCCCCCAACCCAAGGGTCCCGCGCTCTGAGCCCGCCCGGCCATAAGGTGCGTGCGCTGCTCCCCGACGTGAACTGCAGCGGCCCCAGGGCGCCCCCTGTGCAGGATGCGCTGCTGCTGACAGGGCCCACTCTAGGCTTTTGCAGCCCCAAGAGTGCGCAAAAAAAAAAAAAAAAGGCTGGCTGGAATGCCACTCCTGAAAATGTGCTTGGTTTGCTGGTGTCTGGAGCTGGCCCTGGCTACCCTTACTTCTGTGCTGCTGCTGGCAGCAGCACTGACTTCAGAGCTGGCAGCTGGAGAGTGGCGGAAGACAGAGCCACTGCCATCAGCAGCACAGAAGTAAGGATGGCATAGTATAGTGTTGCCACTTCTGCACTGCTGCCTGCAGAGTTGGGCCCTCAGTCAGCAGCCACTACTTTCTGGCCACCCAGTTCTGAAGGCAGCAGCAAAGCAGTAAGGGTGGCATGGTATGATATTGCCATCCTTACTTCTGTGCTGCTGATGGCACGGTGCCGTCTCCAGAGCCAGGTGCCCGGCCAACAGTTGCCATTCTCCAGCTACTTAACTCTGAAGGCAGTGGAGAAGTAAGGGTGGCAATACTGAGACCCCCCTAAAATAACCTTGCAACTCTCCCCCCCCCACAACTCCCTTTTGGGTCAGGCCCCCCAATTTGAGAAACGCTGGTCTCCTCCATGAAATCTGTATAGTATAGGGTAAAAGCACACAAAAGACCAGATTTCATGGTCCGGGATGAGTTTTTCATGACCGTGAATTTGGTAGGGCCCTAACTATTGCTGATGTTTATTTCCAGTTACTTATAGGAACTACATATGTTAAAACATTATGTTTATGGTAACTGCATAGTAAATTATAGATGACTGTGTGTTGGACAACATTATATATGAGGTCCCATCAGTATGAAGCAGAGATACTGAACATCAGAATAAAAGACTCTCCATTGGAATGAGAACCAAAAATTCCTACACATTAACTACGTGCACTCAAAAATAAATAAAAATATTACAATCTGCAAAACAGCAAATGGTGCATCAAGTTATTCATTGACCTAATTACATGTTAAAAAGCTAATAAGCATTCTAATGTATAGATGCTACATAGGAAAAGGTCAGTTACAAGGTTACGTAAGAAGCATAAGATACATTTATAAACCAGGTATCAATATAAAATAAAAATGTAAGAGTAACCTATGAAAAATACATCTTTTATAGTTTAACTAATGTGCAGCATTCATTTATGTAACTATTTCTAGCTAAAAGGTGATGAGGTCTGTTATTCCGTAATGACCAAAACAGACTTAAATGCAACAAACTAGGAAAAATAAACTGGGACAATTTTCAACTTTCATTTGGGAAAAATTCCAGATCATTAAACAAATGTGTTCAATTACCTCCTCCCTTTGCTCCCCCTCACAGTCTCAATGAAACTCTTCAAGTTGATGAATGGCTACAATGCTCTTTCTTTAGATAAGACCCCCCGACCCCTACATTCTTAGCAATGTTTCCCTTGGGTGAGGGACTTGGGTGTGATTTATGCCCCCTATATTTAACTTTTATAACCTGGCACATATGGCTTCCTGGCAAGCTGCCCTTCCTGAACCCCCATCATGGGCATTAGAAACTTGGGGCACAATTCTGCCAGTTGATGACATACTGTGTGCCTTCAACTAGTACTGAGGACAATGGACATTGAGGGAATTGTGCACCTGGCAGGATCAAGTTCTTATTTACTCATCCCTATAGCTTCCTGGTTCTCTTGATTCTCACAAATCAGTGACAATCCACGTCATGCATGATGATGATGATCATTAATAATATACATTTATGTAGAAGCTTTTATCCTGAAAGATCTCAAAGTACTTTTTAAACTCTCTCTCTATAGGAATCAGATATCTGCTACTGTCTATTTGAAAAAAAATGTTTTTCTCTAATCTCTTTCAGTTATAGCAATCTTAGATATTACTTGTAACAACAGAAAGTTGCCTGCAACATGCATTTCAATGATTGTGTGATGTATGAGAGTCCCACAAAGATCTGTACAGAATTTAAATCAGGATTTCACGGTTTAGCATGAAAATCTGGCTATAGACAGTGGTTCAGATCTGTTAGGGCTGAGGTGCATTCTGTATTGTGTAGTACACTGTCCTACAGAGTTAAGGGTAACCAGCATTTTGAATGACTGTGCTTCAATGATATATGTGAGAAACATTGATTATATTTTCATCCTCTGGAGGCGACCTAAACTCCCTCATAGATTTCCACCACAGCTTCAACAGCCACCACCCTTCCATTGAACTCACTCTGGAACACTCCCACACTAACATCAACTTCCTGGAGACCACAATCAGCATTTGGTTGTGATGCTGGGAGTTCCTTTCCCAGACCTGAAGAAGAGCTCTGTGTGGTTCGAAACCTTGTCTCTCTCACCAACAGAAGTTGGTCCAATAAAAGATATTACCTCACATACCTTGTCTCTCTAATATCCTGGGACAGACACTGCTATAACTACACTGTTTAGGCTCCATAAAATAGCCCACCTGGGCCTCAATTCAATTGACCATCCCTACTCAGCAAAGCATTTACGCACATGCTTAACTTTAATGGGATTTCAATGGGATTGAAGGATGTGCTTTTCTGGAATGAGGTTTGGGTCCATGCTGGCATCCATTCATTTTCAGTGCTCCTATTTCATTTGGGCACTTTTGGAACCGCCACCCTCGGTGTGCTTTGTATTATTCTTGTTGTTCCTTATTGGATATTTAATTTAAAAAAAAATTACTTTAATTTTGTGGTAAGTGTTGACTGTATTTTTTTCTGGTTGTCCTTCCCATTGTAAAAACAGTAAAATATCGGGATTTAAAAAACTCAAAATAATTTCTATGGGTGGGGATTTCAAAGAGACCTAAGAGAGTTAGGCACTCAACTCACACACTTTCAGTGAGACTTGGGCCACTGACTCCCTTAGGTGGCTTTGAAAATCCCAGCCAAAATAAATTATATCCATCATTAATTTGATCGGTAGGAAATAGAAAACAAAGCACTTTTAAATAAATTGTCACTGTTAAATAAAATGCCTTGCTGTAGTTAGAAGCAACTAAACTCAGACATTCTGAAAACGTACTTTCACATTTAGGGTCCTGATCTATGTTTGGTCATAAGTGTTTGCAATCAAGTAGTCCCATTGACTACAATGGGGCTACTCACTGTAATAAGCATCACCCTTGGTACTAAGTATTTGCATGACCTTATTAATTATGCAATCACTTTTATGGTATTGACATATTGAAAATGTATAATATCACTACTATTAATAAAACTTAGCTCTTATATAGCACTTCTCAGCTTTAGCTCTCAAAATGCTTTACAAAGAAGGTCAGTATCATTACCCCCATTTTATAGATGAAGAAACAGAGGCATGGAGAAGTGAAATGACAATCTTTCTCTTAAATACATTCTTACATCTCCAATTCTGTATAGCTGTGGAGTCTATCTTCTACCTTTTTTTTCTTCCAGAGACAGTTGTGATTGAGGAATGGGACAGGGCATCAGCAAGTTCTGCTTTCTAATCTCAGCTGTGACACTGATTTTGTACACGAACCTTGCCAAGACACTGGGGTCCAGCCATAGGAGGTGTTGAGCACCAACATTTCCCATTAAAATCAAAGGGAGTTGAGAGCACTCAATACCTTGCATGATCAGGCCATAAACTTCTCTGCCTCAGTTTTCTCACCTGCAAAATGTGGGTAATAACACTTTCCTCTCTTGTGAAGATGAACTGGAAAATATTTGTAAAGCAGAGGATATTCCAGTAGGTCAGGAACACTGGGGCAAGCACATTCTGGTCATGCACCCAGAACACCGTTTACACCAGTGTGTAGGGCAGAAGCAGGTGGGACAGCCAGCATAGCTTGCTTTAAGCCATCCAGAGATTCCCTTGGCTGTTTGTTTAATCCAGTTATCCACACCCTTGATAATGATGCAGTGATGAAAAAGGGACAAGACAGGGTACCAGTCTTGGAATTAACTTTAAATTCTGTTCCATGTTTCTAGGGCTCAGGCTAAGAGTCTCAGTGTATGTAGAGCTAAATCAATTGTTTTCTCAGGTGTGTCATTCATGAAAATATCATCGCTTCTGATCGACCTAAATATGTATTTTCATTTAATCTTTTTTCCACATCACATGTGCTGCTGCATTTTATGTAATTTCCAGAGTAAGACGAGAACATTACATCATTCTGAGAATTGTAAAGTGGGGTTTGTTTTAATTAAAAATTACTCTTATTCAGATGGGAACTGACTCTGGAACTAGATGAAATAACACTGTGGATTTTAGATCAAGGCTGACAAATATTTTGAAAGTTTCTCACAATTTTAATGTAAGAAAATTTGTTGTCTATTCTTTTCATGTGTAATGCAAATGGGACTGTGCAGCCTGTGGATGTTGGAAGCTGGGGAGATATCAAATGCTGGTCAAGATTAAGTGCAGCACATCTCTATCCAGACAATAAGCAAAAGGCCAGCGGGACTCCAAAGGAAACAGACCAGAGGCACAGAATAGGGGAAGAAAAACTGCTCTGCCTTTGGAGCTTTATTGCAGAGTGCAGGAATTAATTCAGGCAGATCTAGCCTTTTATAACCGTTTCTTTTAATGCAGTGTTTCCATGTTCATTGCTAATTATTTAGAAAATAAACAGCAACAGACACTCTCACAACTTTTCTGGCTTAAGTGCAATGTGACAGGAACTGAAGGAGAGGTCTCCAAAGCCCCTCCAATACCAGTTCCTCTGCTCAGGAATGAATTTTTGGAGTGCCACCTTTACTGGTAGGGAAGAGTCGTTTATAAACAAGTTGAATCTCTGATTCATACATAATTCTTACAGTGCACATTCCCTTTCTTTCTCTGGAATATATGTACTGAGGGAAAGTTCAGGAGCAGAAAATTCCTCCTTAGCCACTTCCACATGTTATAGTGATAACTGCTCATGTAGGAGTGGGAGGGGAAAATCCCCTTGGAATATGGTATTTATCATTTATCTGGCAGGTGGTAACTGATGCGTTCCAAGGGACTAAATATTAGCACAATGGAAACTGTTTCACTCCAGAGAAGGGAAAGTTAAGTGACATGATTAAGTACCTGGGAACTTTGACCCCATTTCACTAAAAGCCATAGAGCTGGTTCATTCGTATTTGATTAAAACATTTTCCAATTTTTACTTTTCTTAATAAATATTTTATTTGCCATTTTTCTGGTATATGCCCAGTTCAAAGGCAGGCAAAATACAGTTTGTTAAATAAAGGTTTCATCACATACCAATAACACTCAACAGATAGTTTGTTCTGATCTTCAACCAGCTCCAGTAAGCAGAATGTCATTGCAACCAAATTCTCTATAAGTGACTTGCACTGTTATTTCCTGGCTCACTTCCAATATCCATTTGTACATGGGGAGAACAGCTAATGCTGAATAGCTGTAATTTACTCAGTTGTTTGAAAATCACTGCCTTTCTCACTTTCCTACTCTCTTCCAGCCACTATGTATATAGTGGCTATTTTATATGTTGTATACAATATTTTAACATATATAAAATTATTATATATAAATATTGGCTTTGTGACAATTTGGGAGTGAGGGTGTTAGAAGGCATCTATATATATGATGGCTGGGTCAGCAATTTTGTTGCAAATACCCATTTCCCACTCATAAAATTCCCTCCAAACATATTTGTGACCATAAACTGGTTACGTGAATGTTTTAGGAAAAGCAGACGGGGGTACAGACACTGTTGGATGGAGTTGCAAATGGGATTTAGCAAACATATTCAAGAATATACTTTCCACTCTTCGCTAAATGAAGAAACCAAGAGTTATAATGAAGTGCTGAACCAGAAGCTATAAAAGGGACAATCCAAAGAGAACAGGAAGACAATAATATTCAGTAGAGTTTTGTGCACCACCTTCCCTGAGAAATGTAGTGGAAGGTTGGAGGAGGGAAAAAAATAGAAGACTTATCAAATAATCACCTTCTGTGGCTTTGGTTAAGAAATAAAAAGAAGTTAGATTTCTCTCAGTCAGGAACAAGTTTTATATGGACAGCAGATCACCCATGAGGAAGTGGAAAGATAAACTAGAAAGTGTTATTTAAAAGTTGGAAATGTATCTCTTGCATCCAGTGTTGACTTGTGGCTGATCTATGTGCAAACACGCACCAAAATAACAAAAGTGTTAATTAAAACAAGTTTAGTTATTTTGGTGCAAGTCTGTGTGGACATTCTTATTTTGGAATGAAGTAGCTAAATTGATGGTAACTAGGGTTGGTAACAAACCAACTTTACCTAAATCACCTTTAGCAGCTTTTATTCTGAAATAATGGTGTTCACACACACAGCCTTGCACCAAAATAACTTTCAGTTTCAGTTTACATCTTTCCCGATGTGGTGCAAGTTTGTGTGCAGACCAACCTTTCAGAACTTCCTACATGAGAGACCACCTCTTACCTCATGCCATCTTGTCACAGCTGAGATCCGAGGTACTGGCGCTGGAATCACTTGGTCCAAATGAGAGAGGGCTGCTAACAGGGCCTTCTCTGTGTGCATCCCTTTCCTTTGGAAGGAGTTCCCTCCTTGGTCCTAATCAGCCTGAATCTGTTGACCTTCAGAACATGCTTCAAGGCCCATCTGTTTAGGAGTGTGACAGAAGAAGCTGTATTGTTAGGGGTGACGTAGTGGGGAAGTTGGGAATTTGGTTTATATCTTCTGCTGCCTGTCATATAGAGCTGGTCCACACTAAGCCCCCAGTTCGAACTAAGATACGCAACTTCAGCTACGTGAATAATGTAGCTGAAGTTGAAGTATCTTAGTTCGAACTTAAAGATACTTACTGAGGGTCCACACGTGGCAGGCAGGCTCCCCCGTCGACTCTGCCTACTCCTCTCGCGGAGCAGGATTACTGGCGTCGACGGCGAGCACTTCCAGGATCGATTTATCGCGTCTAGCCAAGACGCGATAAATCGATCCCAGAAGATCGATTGCTTGCCCTCGAACTAAGTATAGACTTACCCATAGTATAATCATATGCCAGGGATGTGCTGCTACTGCTTTTTTGCTGTATAATATTTTTAAGTATTTTGTCAGAGGTGTTGGAGCATTCAGATAGGCACATAGTGTTTTTATACATTTAAATTAAATAAAAATATTGATTACACTTAATCTCATACCCAACCTGGGCACACAACAGATAGTTTTGAACTGAGTCTTTTATCTTGGTTATCAGCCCATTCTCCATCACGTTCATTCCCATCTTCTTCTCTGTCCCCGCTTTACATTTTACCACCATTTAAAACTAATCTGTTATATTGGCTCTCCTATCACTATGATGCTCTAGTATTTTAATATGTGCTTAGGATCTTCCTAACTGATGCTTTTGTATGATCAGTCTACTAAAATGTAATACAAGTTTGGGGTTTTGTGGGGGGGGGCACAGAAAGTCTAAGCGTGTAATGCATGGGGAGGAGAAGAGAACATGTCTGCACTAGCTATAGCAGAGAGAACTTAGGAGGAATCTGAACTATTTTAGTGGGCAAGGGAGAAGTTTTTCCCTAAAGAGATCCATGTGAAGACAGTAGTGATCAAATGAGAATAATGGAGTAGTTATTTTAAAAGATGTTGTAGGGAAAACTCTAAAACTACAGGTATTTGGATGTTGGGGATAGAAGTGAAAACATAGTAAATTGTCTAAGGGCACTGACACTGATTTCAGGAAATGAAATACATGCATTACACGCTTAGACTTTCTGGAAACACATGACCAAGTTCCAGGTTGTTACCTAATATGTAGAGTCATTTTGGAACAGGGGAAATGCTGTCATGCCATATAAAACTGGAAATCTGCTGAAAGATAGAAAAGAGAGAGTATTGATCCACATATAGAAAACTGTCAGGCTTGTATTTCTTATGGTGCTTGGATTGATGGTAATTAAAGCAAGATTTCCAACTCCACAACTGATACTTACCTGGTTTGTTTGGTTTGCAGTTAGGACACTGGACGGATTTGCAATATTGCAGTAGCATTTTTTGGAAGATGGAAATCCAGTTCACATAATAGCAAGCCTAGAAACAAAGAAACAAAAGAAAGATAAAAAGAAAATAAACAATGCAGGTGGGACTTGTCAGAGCAGATTGTGATGGGGCCAGGTTCCCTTTTCTCCTGCACAACAACAAGGCTAAGAGAATGGTGTTGTGGAGTATGCCATCCGCACCTTTTCTAAAGATGTAGAAGTAGCAAGGGAGCCACTTTCGAGGTGGAACTGAGAAGCTGTTTAAAGGCAGGCAACAATACTGTGCAATGAGTTAGGATAGGAAATGAAGGCTACTTTATCTAGTTGGTACTGTAGGTGGAATTTAGGTAAGAAGAACATAATGGAGCAATCATTGGGACTAATCCTCATAAAATATGCCATGGGAGCACAACTGAAATAATCATAAATAACTCTCTGATCGAGTGAAGGAAGTGTGTGAATGTGAATTCTCAGAATAGATTTTTAGAAATACCTGATATTATCCATTTAGTGAACGCTGATATTTTCATGATAGTACATCACGCTTCCTAGCAAGTAGGCTGAGCCTCATGAGGCAAAGCAAGCCTGAGAAATGTCAGGATGACTGAGAAAGACGGAAGCATAGAGTGCCACCCACTGAACCAGAGGTGTTAGTAGGTTTCAGATTGTGCTCTTTCGTCTAGATTCCATTTCGTATTGTCAGTGGGCAACTGACTTTCTAAAAACTGACACTGAGACACTTTAACAAAGCAACTGTCTATCAGAGCAAAATAAAACTAATTTTCTAAATTAACAGTCACAAGAGCTAGGAGCAGAATGACAGAGGGATTCACTTAGGGATACAATTATTTTTGGACCATAAATAAGGCTGTATTTTTTTCGCATGGAGATTGATATATTACATTTTGTAAACACCTCTTCCTGACCAGAATCAACCAAGCAATGAATTATATAGTGCCAACATGATTCAGAATATGCCCAAAGAAACAAATACTTCCTTATTGTGTAGCTTTTTGGACCTTTAAGTTGAAAAATTCTGAAAATAAAAAGAAATATTATTTTTCACAACAGGATTTGCAATAAAATCAGCTTAAACAAACTTTCTGGAATTTTTACAGTTGGAGAGTAGATTTTGTATTTATGGGTGAATGTCTCTTATCCAGAGCATTGAGAAGCAAACTGCAGATATTCCTGCTTCCGTCAAATTAAAAATGACTATTTTTCTCATATCTAGGGTGTTTTTTGTATCAAACAGCTTTTTTACAAACACCATTTTTTTTCTCCCCACAGAGGAAGTTGTAAAAGAATCAATTGTTCTCTTTCTCACAATTTGTGATGAAGCTTCTAGATAGTGATCACACGTAGCTTTTCTGTTATGATTAATTGTAATCTTGAATGTAGCGTAAAATATATCAGCAGGCACATGAAATGTTGTGCTTTCATACAGGAGAGGTCCATGTTTGGCAGAAATATTTCCGAATGTAGAATCTGCCTTTGTCTCAACATGTTACACCCCATGTACCTAACTCTCACTTTAAAGTCTCTCAGTCTTGCCCTATTTTAGAGTAAAGAGGGCCACCAGAGAGAAAAATACTCAAGAACTTATGAGAATGGAGCCTGTCCCCTTTGAAACCTGAGCAAGCTGTACCTGAGCAAGTGTGTTGTTAATACTGTTTACTCCAAGTGCTTCCCTTTCTCTTAGGTTCTTGAATATTTTTCCTCTCCCCCACTTCTGAGTGGCTGTGTACCTCTGGTTTCTGAAAGAAGCCCTGCAGATTAAACCACTGAAGAGCAGCTAGTGTGAAAGGAAAAGAGAGCCCCAAAATTTAAGAGAAATGGAACCCAGTGCTCCCCCTTCTCAGATAATACAGCACTGTTTTCTCTGGGAGAGTCAGGTCTCCTTAAACTCTTGTGTTTGTTTTTCCCTTCCAGTGACCTGGTGCTTTAAGTGGTCTGGGCTGTATAATCTGCTAAGGGTATGTCTATACTGCAAAAAAAAAAAAAAAAAGAAGTGTGTGTTAGTAACTCAGGTGAGCTAACCTGCAGCGAGGACAGCAACTCTGCTTTTAACTTGAGTCAGCAGCTTGAGTTCACGCCATAGGGCCTTGTCTTCATCACTAAAAAGGATGCTTATTTTTTTAACCTTGGGGTAACTAACACATGCGCTATCCTAAGGTAAAGATAGGCACTTCAGTTTTACTGAAAGGTAAACAACCCTAAACACCCTAAAACATTTTTATTTTATTTTGCAATATAGACGTATCCTTAGAAAACACAAGAACAGGCTATCTGTTTCCAGCCTACAACCCACTCTTACCTTTCTCCTCCACTCCCATTCCCTACCCCCATGAGATTGCTCATGGATCACATCCATACCTTTCACGGCAAATGGTCAACTTTACTTTTTCTGTGAAATCCATGACAATTGAAAATAATACAGCCTTTTTTTTTATAAGAGTCAAGAAAGAGATTAAATGCCTAGGTCTGATTCACTAGCAATTTAGGGTTTGCATTATTAAGTTTAAAAATAAACTACATGCATTAGATGCTATTTTAGTATAATGGCAAAATAATGACTGTGTTAAGTCAGACTTTGTTATTACTGTATGTAGTGCTTTATTTTTGTGGTGCCAGTTTCCTTTTCTGATCAACGAGGCATGTATCTATTGAGATGGGCTTTCAGAGTGATGGCTGCTTGATAGATCCATGTGGGAGTATTTCTGAAATCATTCTTCATTTCTAAAATGTTAACCTTTATTTTTCCTATAAAGCTGTTTTCATTTATTAAAATGTTTATTGTTAATTTAGAGGTAGTAAAAATTAAACAGAGCATGGTTCTCAGTTATGAGGTTCAGTTTCCACTGTGATTTCTTAAAGGAAATGCATAATTAAAGAAGTTGCATTATTTATGTGAAAGAATAATAAAATCATAATTACTGTAATGTACACTTGTGGTACTAGGTTAATTTCAAATGTTAAACACAATAATCCTCTCCTCCACCAGAAGGAGCAGTAATTATTCTTATGTTTCAGCTTTGGAACTCATGAGCTTTTCTTGCATTTAGTAAAGGTCCTGAATGCATAGAAGCACACTGAAAGGGACTAGAGACCAGGCCATATGAAAATGGGAGATTTCATTGGTCAGGGCCTCCTGCACATATTTTCTTGAGTTGCAGTCTGTATTTTGCTTTGTGCTTCAGTTTCAAACCAGCCCAAATCTCAAAGCATAACTCAACTGATGCTGAATCAAGTATTGCTTGATTCTTACATCAGAATCCTGTAAAACTGAAATTTGCATGGTTTTGGTGCAAAACCATAAACTGGTCCGGATTTGTTCAAAAATACCAATCACTCACAAGGTTGACAAACTTGACCGTGTTTTGCCAAAACATTTGTAATACATTTTGAATTTGTGATGAATCCCAAAATGGGGTAAGCTTTCGAGTGATTTCAGGTTTTGTTTCAAACATTTGTATGGGTCAGTCATCTACAAAGCCCTACCGAAGCTTATCCTGCCCCAGCACATCATAACAATCATAATTCAATACTAAGTGCTCACATTTACTGTGTTTGGAAGCACCAGATTGGTAAACCAGAATCTTAACATTTTATTTTCCAAGATTTATGTGCAGAGGGCCTGCCTAAGCTCTCTGTGATAATAGAGATAACCCTCCAAATAGGCTTAACTGGTACTTATATGATGCAGAGGTAGTGAATTTCACCCCTCATAAACAGTATTCTTTGGTGTCTCTAGGTGGTGGCTTGGGACATTTTATTAAATTAGGAAACTCACCAAGAGTTAGACCAAAGTAATACTATTGTGTCTTCTTTGCTCAGCATTTATCATTATCTGTAACACCTTCCAAAATGATTTCATACAAGGTACGTTAAGTAACTAGAAGAACAGGAGTACTTGTGGCACCTTAGAGACTAACAAATTTATTAGAGCATAAGCTTTCGTGGACTACAGCCCACTTCTTCGGATGCATATAGAATGGAACATATATTGAGGAGATATATATACACACATACAGAGAGCATGAACAGGTGGGAGTTGTCTTACCAACTCTGAGAGGCCAATTAATTAAGAGAAAAAAAACTTTTGAAGTGATAATCAAGCTAGCCCAGTACAGACAGTTTGATAAGAAGTGTGAGAATACTTACAAGGGGAGATAGATTCAATGTTTGTAATGGCTCAGCCATTCCCAGTCCTTATTCAAACCGGAGTTGATTGTGTCTAGTTTGCATATCAATTCTAGCTCAGCAGTCTCTCGTTGGAGTCTGTTTTTTAAGTTTTTCTGTTGTAATATAGCCACCCGCAGGTCTGTCACTGAATGACCAGTCAGGTTAAAGTGTTCTCCCACTGGTTTTTGAGTAAGCTGTCACCTTCAGCCCCCAACTAAAACCTCTCCAGCGCATCATCAGAGATCTACAACCTATCCTGAAAGATGATCCTTTACTCTCACAGATCTTGGGAGACAGACCTGTCCTCGCTTACAGACAACCCCCCAACCTAAAGCAAATACTCACCAGCAACCACACATCACTGAACAAAACCACTAACCCAGGAACCTATCCTTGTAACAAACCCCGATGCCAACTCTGTCCACATATCTATTCAAGTGACATCATCATAGGACCTAATCACATCAGCCATACCATCAGGGGCTCGTTCACCTGCACATCTACCAATGTGATATATGCCATCATGTGCCAGCAATGCCCCTCTGCCATGTACATTGGCCAAACCGGACAGTCTCTACGCAAAAGAATTAATGGACACAAATCTGACATCAGGAATCAAAATACTCAAAAACCAGTGGGAGAACACTTTAACCTGTCTGGTCATTCAGTGACAGACCTGCGGGTGGCTATATTACAACAGAAAAACTTAAAAAACAGACTCCAACGAGAGACTGCTGAGCTAGAATTGATATGCAAACTAGACACAATCAACTCCGGTTTGAATAAGGACTGGGAATGGCTGAGCCATTACAAACATTGAATCTATCTCCCCTTGTAAGTATTCTCACACTTCTTATCAAACTGTCTGTACTGGGCTAGCTTGATTATCACTTCAAAAGTTTTTTTTCTCTTAATTAATTGGCCTCTCAGAGTTGGTAAGACAACTCCCACCTGTTCATGCTCTCTGTATGTGTGTATATATATCTCCTCAATATATGTTCCATTCTATATGCATCCGAAGAAGTGGGCTGTAGTCCACGAAAGCTTATGCTCTAATAAATTTGTTAGTCTCTAAGGTGCCACAAGTACTCCTGTTCTTCTTTTTGCGGATACAGACTAACACGGCTGCTACTCTGAAACCTAAGAAACCGAATGACTTTAAGAATATCTAAACACTTTGAAGAACCATTTCCTTCTTGTTAGTTCTAAAATGGATTTTGCTTTTAAACTCAAGATTACAGTCTAAACATAGAATCTTAAAAACTCTATGTCGAGCTTTCTAATAGCCACAATGGTACTTATTCACATTTTCAATAAAAGTGTGACATTTTCAATAAAAGTTTGCTTTCATGCCAAGGAAACACTCCTGCTGAAATAGATTATAAAACCACGAGGGATTATTGTGATTATCTAGTCTGACCTCCTGTACAACATAGGCCATGGGACTTGAATTATTATCTGTGAGAAACAGCATGCCATTTAAAAAAATATCCCAACCTAGATTTAGAAATTTTCAGTGGTGTAGAATCCACCACAATCGTTGGTAACTTGTTCTAGTGGTTAATGACCCTCACTGCTAAAAATTTGCACCTTCTTTATAGTTTGAATTTATATAGTTTCAGTTTCCAGTCATTGGATCAGGTTATACCTTTCTCTTGTAAATTGAAAAGCACATTATTAAATATTTGTTCCCCATATAGATATGTATTGATTGTAATCACATCACCCCTTAACCCTCTCTTGGTTAGACTCCAGGAGCTCAATCTATTTAGTTTATCACTATGAGGCATGCTTTCTACTCCTTTAATTATTCTTGTGGCTTTTCTCTGAACCTTTTCCAATATATCAACATCCTTCTTGAATTATGGACATGAGAACTGGATACAGTATTCCAGAAGCGCTTGTACCTGTGACAAATACAGAGATAATATAATGTCCATACGCCTAAAGATTTCCCTGTTTATATATCCATTGATCACATTAGCCCTTTTGGCCATAGAATTGCACTGGGAGCTCAAGTTCAGCTGATTATCCACCATGATGCCAAAGTCTTTTTCAGAGTCAATGCTTCCCAAGATAGTCTCCCATTCTGTAAGTATTGCCTACATTCCTTGTTATTAGATGAATGATTTTACATTTGACTGCATTAAAACACGTTTGCTTACACTCAGCTTACTGAGTGATCCAGATCGTTCTGTTTCAGTCACCTATCCTCTTCATTATATACCAATATTCTTCAATCTTTGTGTCATAAGCAAACTTTATAAAAGGTAATTTTATTTTCTTCCAGGTCATTGATAAAAATGTTATAGCATAGGGCCAAGAACTAATCTCTGTGAAATGCAGCTAGAAACACACCTACTCAGTGATGATTCCACATTTACAATTACATTTTGAGACCTGTCAGCTAGTTTTTAATCCATGTAATGTGTGCCACGTTAATTTCATATCGTTAATCAAAATGGTGCACGGTACCAAGTCAAATGCCTTACAGAAGTCTACACTGTTACCTTTACCAATCTAACTTGTGATCTCATCAAGGAAACATGAGATGTGACTGTATCATAGAATCATAGAATCTCAGGGTTGGAAGGGATCTCAGGAGGTCATCTAGTCCAACCCCCTGCCCAAAGCAGGACCAATCCCCAACTAAATCATCCCAGCCAGGGTTTTGTCAAGCCTGACCTTAAAAATCTCTAAGGAAGGAGATTCCACCACCTCCCTAGGTAATGCATTCCAGTGCTTCACCACCCTCCTAGTGAAAAAGTTTTTCCTAATATCCAACCTAAACCTCCCCCACTGCAACTTGAGACCATTACTTCTTGTTCTGTCATCTGGTACTACTGAGAACAGTCTAGATCCATCCTCTTTGGCACCCCCTTTCAGGTAGTTAAAAGCAGCTATCAAATCCCCCTTCATTCTTCTCTTCTGCAGACTAAATAATCCTAGTTCCCTCAGCCTCTCCTCATAAGTCATGTGCTCCAGCCCCCTAATCATTTTTGTTGCCCTCTGCTAGACTTTTTCCAATTTTTCCATATCCTTCTTGTAGTGTGGGGCCCAAAACTGGACACAGTACTCCAGATGAGGCCTCACCAATGCTGAATAGAGGGGAATGATCACATCTTATACATGCTCCTTATACATGCCTTATATGCCCCTACTTATACAGCCCAGAATGCTGTTAGCCTTCTTGGCAACAAGAGCACACTGTTGACTCATATCCAGCTTCTCGTTCACTGTAACCCCTACGTCCTTTTCTGCAGAACTGAGGTCCTTTTCTACGGAAAAAGAAGCTACCCTGCTCTGGTGGAAAAAGGCTAGGCTCATTGGGGAAGCAGCCACAGCTGGGGCCACACCCCAGTCAGGCCACACCTGGCCCTGTTATAAGGGCTCAGGGAGGAGCTTGGTTAATCTCTCTCTAGCTGTGGAGAGAGAAGGACCTGGCTACCTGGGAAAAAAGGGTAGCTGGAGCAGAGCAGTGCTGGGGAAGGGCAAGAGGAGCTGGGGAGATCCAGTCTGGTAAACCCCCAGGCTGAGGCCTTGATAAAGGTCTATGTGGGTACTGGGGCTGGGAGGTGCAGCCCGGGGTTAGGCAGAGGCAGCTGGTCCAACCTCCTTGCCAATGATGAGTGGCCATGACAGACTGCAGTTTGCCCCAGTGAGCAGGGGCTAGTTGATGACTGGCGGTAGCCCCTGAGGCAAGGTGGGTGTAGAGGGTTGAGGGTTCCCCTGGGAGGAGAGACCCAGAGTGTGGGGGTAATGCTGGGGCAGAACCCTGAGGTAAAGAGCACTGGGGTCTGGTAGGGACATGGGGGCCTGAGGAGGTGAGTCACTGGCCACCCGGAGGCACTCTGAGTGCTGGATGAGCTAATTCCCAAATGCTCAGCAGGAGGCACTGCATTGGTGAGTCATTGATCCTGCTACAGGTGGTGGAGAATGCAGGCATAAACAGCCACCCTGATACAGCGGCGGAGCCAGGACTGGGACTATTGCTGAGCAGAGGAGAAAGGGGATGATGGATCTGGGTTACGCGGAGGTGTTCTTCGCAGAGGGTTCCTGTGCCATTCCAGGCTGGGCTCCAGGGTCAGGTCCCCTGAGGAAAGGGGCTGCCCGATAGCCAGAGAGGCTTGAGAGACTGGTGCATGAGGTCGAGGAGACCCAGCAGCGGCACTGTAAGGCACAGTGAGGCCTGCAGGAACAGTTGGGGTGGCTGGCAGAGGAACAGTGCGCCCTGGTAAATCTCCTTAGACGGGAGTTTTGGAGGAGCCATAGGGAATGGCATGAGAAGCTGAGCACCAGGGCCAGGAGGCCTGTGGTGGAGCGCAGGGCTTGCTACTCATGCAAGCGGTATGGATATTTAAAAAGGGGCAGAACCCTGAGGTAAAGGGCACTGGGGTCCAGGAGGGACATGGGGGCCTGAGGCAGGCAAGTCACTGGCCACCAGGAGGTGCTCTGAGTGCTGGATGAGCTAATTCCATCCCAAACGACCAGCAGGAGGCGCCACATTGGTGAGTCATCAACCCTGTTACATCTGAAGAAGTGAGGTTCTTACCCACGAAAGCTTATGCTCCCAATACTTCTGTTAGTCTCAAAGGTGCCACAGGACCCTCTGTTGCTTTTTACAGATTCAGACTAACACGGCTACCCCTCTGATACTTGAACCCTGTTACAGTGACCCTCATATAAACTCCTAGCAACTCTCAATTTCTTATAATTAAACAATTGTAAAGATTCATAGTTCAAATTATGACAAGTTTAAAAAACAGATTTTGTCACCATTGGAAGGCTGTGATCCTGCAATTTTCACTTGGAACAAATCTCCTTTAGAAATCAGTGGAGTTTCCAGATTGTACATTCAACTAGTATGCACCTTGTTGCTCCTAGCAGTGTCACCCTATAGTTCCTCTCCCCCGCCATCATGTCATGCCTTGTTTCTATTTAGAATGTAAGCTGTTTGGATCAGGGACTGTCTTAGTTCTGTGTCTATACAACACCCAGCACAATAGGGCCCTAATCCTGATTGGGCCTGGGTACTAAACCAATAAACAAGGAAACCCATTGATTAGTTTTATATTTACTGAGGTTTTTGTTATCCCACAGCCAAAACATAACAAACTACAGCATTAACACACAAATAATTCTGATTCTCTCAGCTGGATTTTTTCATACATTTCTAATGCAATCTGTTAACTTTCAACTGCAGCCTTTCAGACTACGATCTCTTCATATCCTGTTACATGGTGTTACATCCAGATGAATCTGATGTTTAAATCAAATCTAATGTGATATGATAGAACAGGCAAAGTGTCAGGAATTCTATAAACAAATTTTATTCAATAAGATATTATCATTTTCAATTACAACTCATTTTGGAGGGTTATTAAGACCCCCATGCACTGTAATTAGTGGGGAAAAAAGTTAGTAGGACCTAACGTTGCATGCACTTTTGCAGTCTGTATACATAGGTGGTGTGCTTAAAGGGAGATACTTTACTCATGCCCATGTATTTGCAGAGGATTCCAGGGACCTGGGGTCTTCAGCGGCAGGTCCCGGGGCAGAAGGACCCTCCTGCCGCGGGTCTTCAGGACACTTCGGCGGCAGGTCCCGGAGCAGAGGGACCCCCTGCTGAAGTGCCGCTGAAGACCTGGAGCGGAAGAAGCTCCAGGGGCCGGGACACCGCGAGAGTTTTCTGGGGCCCCCAGAGCAAGTGAAGGACCCCGCTCCAGGGGCCCCGAAAAACTCTCGTTGGGGGCCTGGGGTAAATTGCCCCACTTGCCCCCCCTCTGGGCGGCCCGGTGTATTTGATTTACTAAAGACAATCCCAGTTTGTCTTTTTTCCCCTTTTGTTCAGGCCACATTGACATTATCTCAGCAGCAAGAGACCCTTACTAGTACATGACTGTAATTTATTTCTCACTTCCATCTTAACTGGAAATGGCTAGTGTCTATTGTGAATAGTATCAAAAGCTGTACTCAACTGCTTTTTAGCATTTAGGTTTAAATATGCATTGTTTTGAATACAAACCTACTTTATGATCACATTCTTACTCTCTAAAAACTGTTCTTGAATTTCTTATAGCTGTAAGTTTCAGATATAATCACCAACTCTCAGATAAATAGAAGCGTATGATGCAATTCAGGAAAGGATTAAAGTCCTTTTTGCTGTTTTTGAATTTCTCCCAGGCTAGATTTGGCTGGAGATTACCTCATATCTCTCTAGAAAGGCAAGTTATGATGATCACACTGTTTACTGTAGTTCTCATCTTAAATTACAGATGCCTTGGGTTAACTAATAGTTTATTCCCTGACCTATTGCTCTTACAGTAATACAAAGGAAAGTATAGCAATCCCAGTCTGTGGGGTCCTCAGTCCCTTGCATTCAACAAGCACAACTCTTTCAGTGTGACTTAGGATACTATAGACAGACAACTACACAACCCGCATCTTCTATATTGTATATGAAAAATGGCTTTTGACTGTGTGTGTTTGTGCCTGTGTAAAGTAATCATTAGAAAATCCCCTGATATTGGAATGTCATCTGATACAAACTGCTAGTACCTATACATTTTACTAAATATTAATTTTGAATGAGTCAGATATTTGGAATTTCAGCCTATTGCTTTCTCCTGATGTTGTCTAACATTAAACACTGTCCAAAGGTGACTCAGTAATGTCTGAATCAGAGCAGTTGTGTGAGATGGGGACAGAAGGGACTGCCTGTACAATCTCTCAGATCTAGAGGAAAGCACATAGGAAGATCAGGCTTTAACAAGGCCAGCTCTCGTCAGCAATGATGTACATCACCTCATGCACAGTCCTTGACCCCTGAAATAAAATCAACAAAAAAGCCAACTCCATAAATATGAAAAAATATTTGGCACTTAGGACTTCTGCCTCTAGCTCCCTCCCTTGTGTTCCAGAAAGTTCTAAGTCCTTCGGAGGATGCCTGGAGCTAGCTCCTGTGAGTCTGGCAGAAAGCCGTCATTCCTAAACCCTAAGCTCTTTTCCTCACTCATTTTCCTGTCTCTTCCTCTTTATACTTGAGCTTGCCCTCACTAGCTACAGAGGCTTGAGACCCTGTCTCTCCATAATGGACATCTCACAGCTCAGGAGGGGTGGAACTGGTTTTGCTGTCTGCAGGTAGGGAGGGTTCTTAACCTCTTCCTGCCCGTTTTTTTTTTTTTTGGCAGTTTGGGGTCCCCCATTCCAAATGAACAATATGCACCATAAACATTAGACATGTTGAATTCTGTGCCTGTCCATAGCTTACAACAGAAATAGGAAGCAGTAAAAATATGAAATGTATAAATATAAAAAATAAACCACACTTAAAACAAAAATGGAGTTTAAAAATTGTAGTTACAATATACCACACTTGTATGGTACACCATGTTTTTCTCCCACGTTCAGAAGATGGAGAATGGGACCTATCCACTCATAATTTGTAACTATTCTTTATTTTGTTGCCGTCTTCTGTTCTGACTTTTTGAGATAACAACAACAACAACAAAAAGTTCCTGTAACACAACCATAATTCTCCCAGCCCTTGAATCCTATCAAGAGAAGTTCTGAGCTTTTCCTCCTGACACTTCAAGGTACTGGACTGGTCCTTACAAGTAACTTTACCATTTGGCATCACCCTGTAAATCACGCTGCTATAAATGTGGGCTTTGTAGGTGAAATATTCATCGGAGTCTGTTGTTCTTTTCAAAATGAAAGAAAACAAATTTAAAATATACAAATTTGAAGGGAAGCCAAAATATCCTTGAGTAGGAGCAGAGGCCAGGGATGTTTATGAGAAAGGCAGTGCATTTGAAACCAACAGAAAAATTGATCTTTCTCTTTAGGAACTCCAACCAATATCACAGCATCAAGACATCTGAGCCAGACTCTGGTTTAGTTCTAACTTAAATCCACCAGTTCAGGCTTTGCAGAGCATGATACCTGATAATAGGTAAAATTTTCGGATTTTTTTTTTAATGTAGAGGTGACAAACAAATTGGGACAGTGAAATAGGGTATCAGCATATAGTGAAGAGTTTGGCTACTCATGGACAAAGAAGGTAGTGGGCAAAGAGGCCAGTTACTTTAACTGCCAAAAAATTATTTTGGGTACTTCACTATCAAAATGAATTTGCCATTGAAATGACTCACTTCAGGTGGGAGATGGGGTATGGGGATTTCGTGAATTATTTTATATAAATTGGCCGATATCGATCTGTAGACTTCATAGACTGTTGGCTGGAGCAATGCTGCTATGTTTTTGTTGTGAGGAAGACATCTTCCAGCCTTTGTCCACTGAGGAAGTGGAGAGAGCACTGAGCTGCATGAAAGCAGGAAAAACATGGCCTTACAAGGTTTCATCAGATATGCTACTACATCTTGGTAAGAAGACATGACTGAAATGGCTGTCAGTTTTCAGATCCTGTGTCATCCAAGAGAACAAGATGCCTAGGATATGGCATAAAGCTAGGGTGGGAGCTATCCCAAACCTAGGGAAGGATTATACTCTTCCAGCTAGCTACCCTCTGATATCACTTCTGAGTTGTGCTTACAAACTTTTGGAGTGACTAATTCTGCAAAGAATCTTGCCCATAGTAGAGCAGGATCTGAATGATGACCGGGCATGTTTCAGGCCTAGTGAGAGCACCTGTGACCAAATTCTTGATCTTATCACCTATATAGAAAATGGTTTTCAGCAGAAGGAAAAGACTGGGGCTATTTTTCTTGACTAGACAGCAGCATATGATAGCTTCTGGCACACTGGCCTGCTGGTCAAGATGTCATAGATATTACCTCAGTATGTTGTTATGGCTACAGAAATGATGCTTTGAAACAGACAGTTCCAAGCACAGCTAGGAAATAAACGGAGCACGTGGAAGACCCAAAAGAACAGACTCCTTCAGGAATCTGTTCTTGCCCCACATCTTTTTTCAACATATTTACAAATGATCTGCCTCCAACAATCTCAAAGCTATTCAAGTATGCAGATGACATCTGCCTAGCATCAAGAGACACAGATTTCAATAATATTGAGGACAACATGAACCCAAATATGGTGCCATCAGTGGCTATTACAAGAAGTGGAGACTTAAGCCCAGTGTGTCAAAGACAGTGTCATTATATTTCATCTCAATCATGCTAACACTTCATGAGAACTCAGTCTTCTTGAATGGAGAATGATTGGCATATGACTCAAAGCTGATATACTTAGGAGTAACTGTAGCTCACACACTTACCTATAAGGACCATCTCACCAACATAACTCAGAAGATGAAGAGCAGAAATGGCCTCTTAAACAAGCTTGTGGGTTCAACTCGGGCAGCTAATGCACAAACACAGTCCAGGTCGGCACTAGCTATCTGATAGTGTTGGGGAATACTGAGTTCCTGTGTGTTTAAACTCTCCCCACACAAAGCTAGTTGATATGCAATTGAATCAAACAATAAGAGTAACAACAAAGACTGAGACCAACAAATACAGAGTGGCTCCCAGTCCTTTCTAATATCCCTCCTCCTAACATCAGGTATTATATTGCAAAGAACCTCCATGACAAAATCCATAAGATCCCATAACTGCCACTTTTCAAAGATATAAGGGAGACGCCTCACCACTGGCTCATCAGAAGACCTATCTGGACTATGTTACTGACCATCTCCATGGTGGACACTGTCATATTGTAGTGAGCAGAATGGGAATGAGCTTGTCCCTCTGTAAGAGCCTCCTCCCTCATCACTCAGCCTGATGAGAGACTGCCTGGCTTTGAGCTGTCATGTTATACCTAGCACAAGCTCAGCTGTTTCAGATGTGGAGTGGTGAAATATACGGCAAATGATCACACCTGGGGACTCAGGACCAGCCCTCTGGGTAGATGCAGTGCGGTTGAGGATGCCACACACCTACTGAAAGATCACCACGAGGTGAGCAGCCAACCAAGAACTTTTCAAACTCCATACTGTTGACCCAAAGCTATTGAATGGCTAAAACTTGTGTGATGTCTACTTAAGCCCTTTTAATACTTTTGACATTTTTTCTTTTTTTGTCTTAACACAGAGATGTATATCTCCCTATTTTATATTTTGAACCTTTTCTCATCTTTATTGCACCACTTGTGAATTTGCTAATAATAAATAAATAACAGATTGTTGCTCATTTGCACTATGGGAACATGACTCATGTGTCACCTCGAAGTACCTCTCTAGCATGTAACCTTTGAGGAACCAGCATCAATATCCCTAAGAATACCCTAGCTGTGGAACAGTACTCAAATGCACATTTCAATGAAAGTGTTAATGTCTGCATTTGTGAAAGGAACCCTAATGAGATTGCTTCAGAATCAAGCCTTAATAAAGCTTTTATATAGTATTTCAAACACACTCACGGGCAGATTCTCTGACCCGATACATTCCCTTTCACCTCTCAGGAAGCACAAAAGGAGTGGAAACCTCTCCTAAGTGCTGCTCTGGGAGATAGCCCAGCAGGCAAAGAGCCCTCAGAGCTGGCTCCTATGTCTCCCCAAGTGAAGCTCCCAATACAAAGGGTTGTGGTGGTGAGGAGGGACAGGGAGAGAAAGTGGCCCAAGCACTTGGCATGTAATACACTGCTGGTGCAAGTCAGAGTAATTTGTATTGGGTTAGAGAAGCTGTAGGAGCTACAGTAAACTCATGGATGGCCTCCTGCCTTTGCTGCACCAGCAAAGTGTCTACCTCAGATGAAATAATTAATTTGCAAATGTGAAGATGGGTAAGAAGAGTTTATATGCTCCCTAAAGTTTTCATCATCAACTTCAGATGTACCAGAAGAAGAGCTTCTATAATGCTGGCTTTTTATTTTAAAGTTATGTTAAAAATAAAGTGTGTTTGGGGAGGAGGCAGTGATTGGTGTCACACAATGGCTGGTGACTGCATTGGTTTTATATAAATTCGCACCTAAACTGCATTAGTTCACAGTGCAGTCTTGGATTTATATCAAGTTCTAATGATTTATCCCACAAACAGGTTCTGAAGTTAAAGCATATTTCTACTGGTTGTAGGAACTCTCTGTCTGGAAGGGGATACAGTACATATGTTTCTCCCACTAAACATTTTCTAAGTATCTTTATGGGTTGTAAAGTTGCTTTAAAACCCTTGTCATGTGACCTGGCACCAGGCTAGACTTCATAATCCAGATACTCTGCTGCAGCTGACGAGTACATGGTACTATCCCTGATCAGGGTTCCCCCTGATCCTGGCCTGGCTGTGGTCAGGTCCAGTCCCCTGCCACCAACAGCCTTAAAGGGCCAATAGAGCAGCCAAGGGGCCCGTGGGTAGACCTTCCTCTTTCTCCTCAGCCACAACCCCATGGCAACATGAGGGGAGAGTGTAGATGCTGCTATGCTGGCTTAGAACCTCTGGATGATCCTACACAGACTATATGCAGTGGGGTGATCTTACTGTGATTGGCTGTTTGACACCAGGATCTGGGCTTATGTGTTATTTAGTCTTCCCCAGAAATAAACTGCAGCCTACACTGGGTAGCTGCTTTCGGGAGAAAATGACAGTATACCCTAGACTAATATCAGACCATATATCAAAGGGAGAACCACAAACAGCATACTTAAGATGCTATTGCTTTAGAATAAGTTGTTAAAATTTCCCTTTTCTCCCACTTGTAAGCTTGACAGTAGCATAATAGTCCCCAAATAAGCCTGTTATATCAAAGGGAAGTAGGGATAGCTCTGATACTAAGCTTTTCTTAGAGCATCTGTTTTATTATTCATATACTTTTAATAGCCTCTCTCCTATTGTTTTACAGACCGACTGCAACTTAAGTTAATGTTAAAAACATTAAAAGCATGCCTTTTAAATTTTTAACAAGAATAAAGGTTTACATAGAGCATGAGCTTTGTTGAACCACCCGCATATTACATAAAAATAAACAAACTGTTTCACACATTGATTTAAATATTTTATTGGCAGTAATAGATGGTTTTGATATATTTTCTTTGAGAAAATTGCTCTCTAAGCTAAATACTCCATGCTGGCTTCACCCAGTTAAATGATCTTACAGTGTTTTTCATTAACCTGCTGGCCAACATTTCATCTAGGTGAAAGGTTCTGGGAGAGTGAGAGGTGGAAGCTGATTGATTTCAGTTGTGGAAGAAGCTGCTGGTTATGTAGAAAAGTCAAGAGGGAGATGGAAAGAGAAGTAAGGATGAAGAGGGAAGGGAGAGAAGATATTTTTGCACTGAATTCTTTTGCCATTTCTTTCCATCTTGCAAAGAACTGTCTGTGATCAATCCATTGAGTTAAAACATTAGAATTCTTATTCTGAGCAATTTAAGATTTGTGGGCATTGTGGGCCAGATTCACCTCTCCACTACTGCCATAAACTCATATTAATATGAAGAAGTGGGTTTTTACCCACGAAAGCTTATGGCCATATAAATCTGTTAGTCTTTAGTTAGACTCCTCGTTGTTTCTGTGGATACAGACTAACACGGCTACCCCTCTGATATAGGGGTGTTTATTCCTTTCAGAAATTAGACTCTTGACCTAGTTGTGTACCCAGGATGGTCATTGTGGTAAATGCAAATCTTTTGTTAATTACAGAGAGATGGCACCTTTACTACTGCAGTGAATATTCAGGGAGTAGCCAACAGAAATGAGTTTTTTTCCTTTTTCCCTTATTTGAGTGTGACTAGCGGAGTTCAGAGGGCACAAATTATTGTATACTATGCAGTGAATCAAGGAAGGGGAAAGTAAAGGCAGAGAAGGACTGCTGAGCTGGGACCTGCAGCAGCTTCTGAGAGTGAGTCACAATGGTTGGGGGTCTCTGTTCTCTTTATCTTCTGGGAATTACACAGATAGAAGTGCTTGAAAGTTCCTTCTCTAGGCAGATAGAGGACACCAGCCCCATTGGGACCATTGCCCTGAGAGCAGAAATGACAGTTATTAGGGGACTGGCTATGCATAAACAACTAGCTGAGAGAAGGCCAGAACAAGGTATTAATCATCCATTTGATCTCACTATTAAACAACATGCCTAAAAATACAAAATTGAATTAATAAGATCCTGCATAGGCAAATGTTTACTGTACTCAGTTCTTCCTATTAAATGAGTGACTGTATCATATCACACTACAGTGGTACAGTGAGAAAACTGCGCTGATTTCAGAAGGTATACATGAAGTATTCATTCTCTTGGTGATGTTGGAGTTGGAAACAATGGCTACTCCTTAGTGTGAGTAGGTGTACTATGTATAGACTACCATGACTAGCATGGTGCCTGTTATCACTCTCATAGAACAAATATCCCCCCCGAAAATGTAATATTTTTACAGTACACAAAGAATCCTGGTATCTTTCATGCATTTCTTCTTTATGATAATAATTTGTATCTCTGCCAAGCAATCTGTGATATTATTTAGGA
The DNA here is from genome assembly GCF_013100865.1 of Trachemys scripta elegans. NCBI lineage: Eukaryota > Metazoa > Chordata > Testudines > Emydidae > Trachemys > Trachemys scripta. Next base: position 86,691,777 of record NC_048303.1, on the reverse strand, counting down.
GAATGGATGCTCCAGAGTGTGCTATGCTAATGCCTCATCTGAAGGATGCTAGGAGTACAGTGACTACCAACTAATTGATTATGATGTCAGATGGGGGTAAGAGGCCAGCTCCTTGTCTGGGAGTTGAGCCTGTGAGCTTCCAGACAAAGAAGGAGAATCACAACATGCACAAACAAGCTGTATTTGGTATAACATAACTGTAAGGGTTTCCACAACTTTGTCCTCTCAGGACAGAAATCTGACCAGCAATTATGAGAGTTGTACTGTTTTATTCTTTAACTGTTACAAGGTCTAGGCTTTCTAGGGTGATAACAATGCTATATGCCGGGGGTCGGCAACGTTTGGCACGCGGCTCGCCAGGGTAAGCACCCTAGTGAACCGGGCCAGTTTATTTACCTGCTGACGTGGCAGGATCGGCCGATCGCGGCCCCCACTGGCCGCAGTTCGCCGTCCCAGGCCAATAGGGGCGGCAGGAAGCTGCAGCCAGCACATCCCTCGCCCGTGTCGCTTCCCACCGCCCCTATTGGCCTGGGATGGCGAACCGCGGCCAGTGGGGGCCACGATCGGCCGAAGCTGCCA